>NC_135237.1:352931252-353251636 GCF_051348905.1 Ranitomeya variabilis | reverse complement strand
AGTTTGCAGTCAACTTACTTTTTCTATCTTCTGTTATCCTTCTCATGTGAGAACTTTTATTTTCTGTAGTGTACAGCTTGTTTCCAAAGAATATGGCCACAGAGCTTGGTGAGTATGTTCAGTAGTTACAATCCAGGAATACAGTTATCTCCTCATATTACAGTAAGCTCTCTCCAACCCAGTGATTTATGTACAGCAGTTAAATGCTCACTTCACTCTCCTGAAAAGACTCTTATCACTCCTGCATAATCACAATCTCCCTGCCTGGAGCATTGGCAGTTTTCACAGCAGTTCTCCTAATCACAGCTCTCACTTTCATGAGCCTTGTGCTTGCTCCAGGGCCAGACACACCACATGTGCAGCCATTGTGGCTGCTCCGGGACCTGGAGGTGGAGGGGGGCCCCTGCAAGGCAGCTAACACTGAGGGTAATCTGACCCGAGGGGTTCCTGACCAGATTGCCCTCATGTGCGATGTGCAGGGAGCGATCATTGCAGCCCCAATGCCTACAAAATGGCAGCGGAGCGGAGCTGCACGGATCCGTCCTGCTTCCTGCCCGCGCTTCCTGTCTGATACAGCAGCACCGCTGGATGACCTCATCATTCAGTTCGCGGCTGTGCCAGAGAGAAAGCTGCCGGCGATGAAGATGCTGCGGCTGCCCAGGAGGTGGAGGTGAGTGGTTCTGTGTGTGTGTCTGTGTGTATGTCTTTGTGTGGCTGGTGTGGCTGCCCAGGAACGTGTGGAGAGGTGAGTGGTGCTGTGTGTGTGTGTTTCTGTTTGTGTGTGTGTGTGGCTGGTGTGGCTACCGGGATCGTGCAAAGAGGTGACTGGTGTATGTGTGTGTGTCTGTGTTTGTGTGTGGATGGCAATGATGGAGGTGATGGAGAGGAGGCAATGATGGTGGTGGTGGAAAGAATAATGATGGGGGTGATGGGGAGGAAGCAGTGATGTGCTGTATACTGCCCCTCCTGTATACTGCACCTCCTGTACACTGCCCCTATTGTATACTGCCCCTCATGTATACTGTTCCTCCTGTATACTGCACCTCCTGTATACTGCTCCTCCTGTATACTGCTCCTGTATACTGCCCCTCCTGTATACTGCACCTCCTGTACACTGCCCCTATTGTATACTGCCCCTCCTGTATACTGTTCCTCCTGTATACTGCTCCTGTATACTGCACCTCCTGTATACAGCTCCTGTATACTGCCCCTCCTGTATACTGCACCTCCAGTTTACTGCTCCTCCTGTATACTGCATACTGCTCCTGTATACTGCTCCTCCTGTATACTGCTCCTCCTGTATACTGCACCTCCTGTATACAGCTCCTGTATACTGCACCTCCAGTTTACTGCTCCTCCTGTATACTGCATACTGCTCCTGTATACTGCCCCTCCTGTATACTGCTCCTCCTGTATACTGCTCCTCCTGTATACTGCTCCTGTATACTGCCCCTCCTGTATACAGCACCTCCTGTATACGGCTCCTCTATACTGACGCTCCTTATCCTCTATACTGCCCTCCTGTATACTGCCCCTCCTGTATACTACTCCTGTAAGGGACGGCAATATACATAATAAAGCATTTTATGTAATATACAGTATATACATGTATGTATGTGTGTGTGTATGGAAATATATATATATATATATATATATATATATATATATATATATATATATATAGGTTTGTCACCATAAAAGGGGGGCCAGACACATTTCTTGCACAGGGGCACCAAGCTGTCAGTGTCCATCATACCACTGGGTGCCTCCTCCTCTCTGTCTTGATGTCACAGCGCCTTCGTGCAGCTGAGGCCCCAGATCCTGCCCCGCAGTGTGTTATGAATCTGGCACCTGCGCAGTGGAGCCGGTCACCATGCTCCATTGAAGATAGTGCTGAAGTCTTGCGAGACTTCACAAATCTCGTTTCTTTTACTTAAAAACGCCCTGGGGGGTGACAGGCTCCCTTTAACTAAAAAAATTGGTATGCTACATTTGGTTAAACTTTTAACACTGCTATCTGATGGCTGGAAGTGCATCTCTTTGGTGAAGCTTGTGATGTTAGGTGGTGTTGTTGCTACCTGCAACCAACTGCTTTTCCAGTTTGGGTTTTGTCCATCTCTTTGTAATGGTAAGTTTTAAAAATAACGGCTCATAGCAGTAAGTTGTTCCAAACACATATGAATATTTCAATTGATGCCTCCTCAAAGTAAGAAATTCAATACTGTTCACATATTTCTAGAACTCTAGTAGGGTGAAGTCTTCTATATACATCACATAGACTGAGATGGCTGTATATACTTCATATTGGAGACATTAAGACTGCTGTACGTACATCACATAGGAGACACTGAAACTGCTGTATATACTGTACATCGCAGCTCACTTGTATACGTCACATAGGATACATTAAGATTGCTGTGAACACATCATGTAGGATACACTAAGACTGCTGTATGTACATCACATAGGAAAAAACGAGACTGCTGTATATACTTTATATAGGTGACCTGGAGATGGCTGTCTACATCGCATAGGATACACAGAGATTGCTGTATATTTATTACATATACAGTATGTAACGTCTCTCTGAAGCTACAGGCTTAAAAAGGTTACCTTGGACAGACATGGCACAAGCCAATCTGAATGGCAGACTCCAGAGAAACACAGACCCTCTTTAACCCCTATATAGGGACCTAGACTTACAATGGGGTACAGTGGATTGCTCCCTATGGATGAGGTACAGAGAAGAGGTTTCTTTTTGCAATCGGTTTGTTTATGCAATTTCCAAGTGGCTGGTAATGATGTAGGTGTCAGGGTGTGTTTGGTATTGATTCAAAAGGGCACATGCTGAATGTCAGTGCAAACATATACATTATATAAGAGAGATGAAGGATACAGATAGTGGATAATACTAGATACAGACATAATTTTAACAAATGTCCCAGTACAGTGTTTTGCCCACCTCCAAATAGACATTATAAGCCAAAAAAATCCCCAGTATATATGCAGGGAAAAGAAAGAGGCATGAGCTATAATTACAAATTCATAAAAGATATCTCTTTAATAAATCAATTAAAATATAACGTGTACAACAGGGAAATACTCATAGTACATATAGGCTGGGAACAAGGATCCAAACCGAATGGAGCCACAATATTAATAGCAGTCCTATCCAATAGCAGCAAACAATCAGCAATGGCAAATTCAATAGAATATAACTCTAACTCAGTAAAAGAGTGTATTGCACACATTACCATGGAAATAAATTCCTAAGGTACTACGTCTAATCAGAACCAAATAGTCTGCTCTAACTTGCAAAGTGCATTGTGCAAATTGTAAACTTACATAACTGCTTCTCCTGGAATGGAGCGTTCCACAGAGACCCCAACAGCGCCGTTTCGCCTGATTGGCTTCCTCAAATAGGGGGCATATGTGCCTATATCTAACTACTCTATCCTTATATACGCTAGCCACAGCTGAGGTACGCGTCGGCGTGATTGGTCTCCAACGGCGCAAGCGTCGATCCTTGGACTTCCTCATGTGAATGTGACTTCTGATACTCCGTGCCTGGAACACAAGCGTGGAACGCTTCGCCTCCCCATGTGCGCAGACCCAGAAGTCACTAGGTCGTCACTGACCGGTGCATGTGCAAACCAAACCACCGAGGCTGCAGCAAAATTAATAGATGCAATAGCAACTTGGGAGCGTGATGGAACTAAGGACAGACGACCCCCATGTAACTGAACATACTACAAACCTACAAAAGGGAAAGGGGACTGCAGCGACCGACTACCAATTGAAGAAATGTTAAACTAACAAACCTAATAACCACTAAAATCAATGTGAATGCATAATAATTACTATAAAAGTGAAATTCATAGATATGTAATAACCCAGATCATTTAAAGTGAACAGAACAATAAAAGTGAAAAATAGACAAAATTCAGTATACTTTCAATAATCTGCATAGACACGTGACCATACACGGCACGATCAATTAAAAAATACATACGAATATAAATATAAATATGAATATATAAAGATACACTAAACATATATTATAATGTGAAGTGCACAATAAAATAATAAATAAATATAATATATCAGATAGTGATAATATATAAGGTAATCTTCCTTAGTATATTTTCCTCTGGGAGTTATTCAAAGATGCAGTTTAGCCAACATCCAACCATCAAAAGGTAAGTTGTCACCGACATAAATATTCATAATCACTAAATGAAAAAAAAAAATTATATAAAATTAGTAAACATATAGACACACACAAAGTTAAAAATTTAAAACAGGAAAACAGGAAATTCATGAATAAACTAGGGACTAAAGACCAAAAATTAAGTAATAGATGGGTAATAAATAAACCAAACCAAAAACCAAAAGAGCACACATGGTACTATAATCAAGGGGCTGCCATATGAGGGCATACTAAAGGATGGACCCTAATATATATTTACAGAAATGAATTGAAGCCCAGGGTCTCATTGAGACCCTGAGGCGCCATGGTTCCTAGCAAATAGATCCACTTGCTCCCCTTCTGAGCTAAAACTTTAGCTAAGTTGCCCCCTCTGACCCCCAACTGCACCTGATCGATTGCTTGAATCTTCAGTCCTCTAGGGTCTGAATGATGATACAACTTGAAGTGTCTGGGCAGAGTTTTTAAAGTACTGGGATCATCAACCGTCACTGACTTGTCTATGTCTCTTACGTGCTCTCTTGTCCTCACCATTAGTTCACGCGTAGTGAGACTAATATAAACTTTATTGCACGGGCAATGAGCATGATATATAACGCCCTTGGATGTACAAGTCAGTTTCTTGCGTATATCAAAAATTCTGGAGCCATCAAAATTAGCAAATGTTTTGCTCTTAAATAGATTGTGACAACCTTTACACATATTACAGGGAGAAAAACCATTACCTCCTGAAGTTGTAGACTTAGAACTGGCTGTAGAATAATGGCTGTGTACAAGGAGGTCTTTTAAGTTCCTCGATCTCCTTGGAACTAACAGGGGAAGGCTAGGAAGAAGTCGCTTCAATATTGGGTCCGATTGTAAGATACCCCAGTGCTTATGCATAATATTGGTCAATTCAGGCCATTGTTTGTTATACTTGGTAATGAACCTTATCTCATTTTTGTTAGGCCTTTCTTTGTCATTCCATCTATTGCCATATAGTAATTCATCTCTAGTAACACCCGTGGCTCTTTTGAGTCCTCTCTTGATCTGTCTGTTGCTATATCCTCTATCAGAAAACCTCCTGATCAGGTCAGACGCTTGATTCTCATAATCATCGACAGTAGTACAAATCCTCTTTACTCGAAGAAATTGCCCCGTAGGTATACCATTGCTGGTAGATCTATGATGAGCAGAAGAGGCATGTAATAGTGTATTGGTCGCTGTTGATTTTCTAAATACATCTATTATAATCTTACCATCCTCCAAAACTTTGATTTTTAAATCTAGAAAATCAACCATTCTGCCATACTTGTATGTTAATTTGATGTTAAATTTGTTCTGATTCAATCTTGTCATAGCAGCGGGCAATTTGTCAATGGTATCTTCCCATATGAACAGGATGTCGTCGATATATCGACTCCATCCCTGTATAGCTTCATTGCCCCAGTCATCATCTTGAAAGATGAGTCTCTCCCAATACCCGATAAACAGGTTTGCGTATGCGGGGGCACAAGTGGCCCCCATCGTAGTACCCTGTTTTTGGAGGTAGATATCCTTATCAAATATGAACACATTGTGTTCCAATATGAATTTTAATAGGGTCAAAATGAGTTCAATCAGTGAGGGCTCCAAATTGCTTTTGTGTAAATAATGGGAAGCTGCTCTCAAACCATCTGAATGTTTTATGGAAGAGTAAAGTGCTTCCACATCAGCTGTGACTAGAACTGCCCCTTTTTCTAGTTGTAAAGAATCAAGTCTTTTTAGCATCATAGTAGTATCCTTGATGTAAGATGGCAATGTCTGTGCCAACGGTTGTAGATAGCAATCGATGACTGTGCAAATGATCTCACAAAGGCTGCTGTTCCCTGACACTATAGGCCTGCCAGGTGGGTCTACCGGATTCTTGTGCAGTTTAGTTAACAAGTAAAAGGTTGCTAGTCTTGGTTTCAACTTACTTATGGCTACAACTAATCTTTTGGGAATAATCCCGTCCTCAAAAGCTGACTCTAGAATACTAACAAGTTGTTGCTGAAACTCAGTTAATGGATTGTAACATAATTTCTTATAACAGCTAGTATTACCCAAGATCTTATTGGCCTGTTTTTCATACATTACATTAGGCCATAGAACCGTATTTCCCCCTTTATCGGCCTCTTTAATGACTATATCGTCCCAAGACTGGAGCTCCTTTAATGCCCTTCTCTCACCTAGATTTAAGTTGGAAACCCAATTGGGAATAGGGGGCAAGTCTTCCACCTCCTTAGTGACCATTTTAATAAAAATTTCAACAGCCGAACATGTACTCAGACTGGGAAACTTATTTGACTTTCCTAACAAATGCGTGAGAAACTTACCCTCCACATCTTGTTTATTTTCTTCCAATAATTCCTCCAAGTTCCTCAAGGCTTCTTTTTCTACCTCAGTAGGAAATAACTCATCCAAATCTGTTCTATGGTGAAATTTCTGCAAGATAACCTTACGAGCGAAAAGATGTAGATCCTTCACTACTTCGAACTTGTCTAAATATGAAGAAGGCGAGAAGGTTAAGCCCTTTTCCAGTAACAACATTTGTGACTCTGTAAGTACATGGTCTGATAAATTGATTACCTTAGATCTGTCATTTACACGTTTGTTGGTTTTCCTATTATAGAAGATATCCGGATATCTTCTATTCTCTCTATTAGATGTTCTTGTGCGAGCATAGTTTTCACTAGAACTTTCGGCTTCACTACATGAAGTGCTACTCTCGGCATATGACAGCTGTTCACGTGAAGGTCCTCCCATCTTTGATGTAGAGGTATTGGATTTCTTTTTAGGAAGCTGCCATCTGAAAATTTTATCAGTCTCAAAATCAGTGGTATCTCTCATGAATTTCTTCAATTTAAGATCACTGATCTCTGTTTCTTTTTTATCTATTTTCTTTTCAATAGTCTGTTGGAAATTTTCCATTTTATCAGCTGCCAGTTGTTTCTTTAAAGTTTTATGCAGTTCTTCAATTTCATTGTGTAACATATTCATGCAAGAAGTGTTTTTATCAATAATAATTTTCATAAATTCTACTGAACAAGAGATAGCAGCTTTTTTCCATCTTAATATCAACTCAGAATTATGTTGCTCGTAACATTGTACCTATGGGATTGCGGGTACAAGTTTATCCGTCATTTGATTTGGAGGATTCTGAGTTGATATTTGAACATATAGAAGAAGCCATAAGTAAGTTGAAACCAAGACTAGCAACCTTTTACTTGTTATCTAAACTGTACAAGAATCCGGTAGACCCACCTGGCAGGCCTATAGTGAGATCATTTGCACAGTCATCGATTACTATCTACAATCATTGGCACAGACATTGTCATCTTACATCAAGGATACTACTATGATGCTAAAAAGACTTGATTCTTTACAACTAGAAAAAGGGGCAGTTCTAGTCACAGCTGATGTGGAAGCACTTTTCTCTTCCATAAAACATTCAGATGGTTTGAGAGCAGCTTCCCATTATTTACGCGAAAGCAATTTGGAGTCCTCACTGATTGAACTCATTTTGACCCTATTAAAATTCATATTGGAACACAACATATTTGATAAGGATATCTACTTCCAAAAACAGGGTACTGCGATGGGGGCCACTTTGACCCCCGCATATGCAAACCTGTTTATAGGGTATTGGGAGAGACTCATCTTTCAATATGATGACTGGGGCAATGAAGCTATACAGGGATGGAGTCGATATATCGACGACATCCTGTTCATATGGGAACATACCATTGACAAATTGCCCACTGCTATGACAAGATTGAATCAGAACAAATTTAACATCAAATTAACATACAAGTATGGCAGAATGGTTGATTTTCTAGATTTAAAAATCAAGGTTTTGGAAAATGGTAAAATTATAACAGATGTATTTAGAAAATCAACAGCGACCAATACACTATTACATGTCTCTTCTGCTCATCATAGATCTACCATCAATGGTATACCTATGGGGCAATTTCTTCGAGTAAAGAGGATTTGTACTACTGTCGATGATTATGAGAATCAAGCGTCTGACTTGATCAGGAGGTTTTCTGATAGTGGATATAGCAACAGACAGATCAAGAGAGGACTCAAAAGAGCCACGGGTGTTACTAGAGATGAATTACTATATGGCAATAGATGGAATGACAAAGAAAGGCCTAACAAAAATGAGATAAGGTTCATTACCAAGTATAACAAACAATGGCCTGAATTGACCAATATTATGCATAAGCACTGGGGTATCTTACAATCGGACCCAATATTGAAGCGACTTCTTCCTAGCCGTCCCCTGTTAGTTCCAAGGAGATCGAGGAACTTAAAAGACCCCCTTGTACACAGCCATTATTCTACAGCCAGTTCTAAGTCTACAACTTCAGGAGGTAATGGTTTTTCTCCCTGTAAAATGTGTAAAGGTTGTCACAATCTATTTAAGAGCAAAACATTTGCTAATTTTGATGGCTCCAGAATTTTTGATATGCGCAAGAAACTGACTTGTTCATCCAAGGGCATTATATATCATGCTCATTGCCCGTGCAATAAAGTTTATATTGGTCTCACTACGCAAGAACTAAGGGTGAGGACAAGAGAGCACGTAAGAGACATAGACAAGTCAGTGACGGTTGATGATCCCAGTACTTTAAAAACTCTGCCCAGACACTTTAAGTTGTATCATCATTCAGACCCTAGAGGACTGAAGATTCAAGCAATCGATCAGGTGCAGTTGGGGGTCAGAGGGGGCAACTTAGCTAAAGTTTTAGCTCAGAAAGGGAGCAAGTGGATCTATTTGCTAGGAACCATGGCGCCTCAGGGTCTCAATGAGACCCTGGGCTTCAATTCATTTCTGTAAATATATATTAGGGTCCATCCTTTAGTATGCCCTCATATGGCAGCCCCTTGATTATAGTACCATGTGTGCTCTTTTGGTTTGGTTTATTTATTACCCATCTATTACTTAATTTTTGGTCTTTAGTCCCTAGTTTATTCATGAATTTCCTGTTTTCCTGTTTTAAATTTTTAACTTTGTGTGTGTCTATATGTTTACTAATTTTATATAATTTTTTATTTTTTTTCATTTAGTGATTATGAATTTTTATGTCGGTGACAACTTACCTTTTGATGGTTGGATGTTGTCTAAACTGCATCTTTGAATAACTTTGAATTTTGTCTATTTTTCACTTTTATTGTTCTGTTCACTTTAAATGATCTGGGTTATTACATATCTATGTATTTCACTTTTATAGTAATTATTATGTATTCTCATTGATTTTAGTGGTTATTAGGTTTGTTAGTTTAACATTTCTTCAATTGGTAGTCGGTCGCTGCAGTCCCCTTTCCCTTTTATATATATTAGGTTTGTGGTATGTTCAGTTACATGGGGGTTGTCTGTCCTTAGTTCCATCACGCTCCCAAGTTGCTATTGCATCTATTCATTTTGCTGCAGCCTCGGTGGTTTGGTTCGTGCAAGCACCGGTCAGTGACGACCTAGTGACTTCCAGGTCTGCGCACATGGGGAGGCGAAGCGTTCCACGCTTGCGTTCCAGGCGCGGAGTATCGGAAGTCACATTCATATGAGGAAGTCCAAGGATCGACGCATGGGCCGTTGGAGACCAATCACGCCGACGCGTACCTCAGCTGTGGCTAGCGTATATAAGGATAGAGTAGTTAGATATAGGCACATATGCCCCCTATTTGAGGAAGCCAATCAGGCGAAACGGCGCTGTCGGGGTCGCTGTGGAACGCTCCATTCCAGGAGAAGCAGTTATGTAAGTTTACAATTTGTACTTGCACTGGAGACATCAGCGTTCATTTATGCACAATGCACTTTGCAAGTTAGAGCAGACTATTTGGTTCTGATTAGACGTAGTACCTTAGAAATTTATTTCCATGGTAATGTGTGCAATACACTCTTTTACTGAGTTAGAGTTGTATTCTATTGAATTTGCCATTGCTGATTGTTTGCTGCTATTGGATAGGACTGCTATTAATATTGTGGCTCCATTCGGTTTGGATCCTTGTTCCCAGCCTATATGTACTATGAGTATTTCCCTGTTGTACACATGTTATATTTTAATTGACTTATTAAAGAGATATTTTTTATGAATTTGTAATTATAGCTCATGCCTCTTTCTTTTCCCTGCATATATACTGGGGATTTTTTTGGCTTATAGATACAGACATAGTATGGAAATGTGGGTAAACTGGGCAGCTATGCATTGAGTACTAAAGAAATGGGAAGAAAATGGCGATGAAGGGAAAATGGGGAGTATGTAAAATGGTAATGGTTTTCTATAACAGTAGTCATTGTGGTAAAGCAGAGAAACATTGACATTACAATATTGCAAAATGATGTGAATAAGATGTCTGAATGGACAAACCCTTGGCAAATGAGGTTTAATGTAGGTAAATGTAAAGTAATGCACCTAGGATGGAGTAATCCTATTTCTGCATATACATTAAATGGGAGTATACTCGGGACTACAGAACAGGAGAAGGACTTGGGTATTCTGGTTACAAGTAAGCTGAGCAGCAATACTCAATGTCAAGCAGCAGCTGCAAAAGCAAGCAAGATTTTAAGATGTATAAAAAGAGAGCTAAAATCCTGAGATTCCAACATATTGTTACCCCTTTATAAATCACTGTTGAGGCCACATCTACAATATGGGATTCAGTTTTGGGCTCCACATTTTAAAAAGGATAATCATGTTGGCAGATATGCAACATATACAGACTTATTTGTGTGAAGGAGGAGTTTACACTTTTCTGACAGTAGATGGCGATGTTGTTACTGTTATATGCTTAGTTGAATGTAATGCATACACTTGTTGTACTTTGGTTTCACTTTCTCTCTGGTAAAAGGTCCTTTAGACTTCCTGTTATGCTGTATTAAGAAGCTGATGCATGTACCTCATGTTCTGTGTAGATAAAAGCTGAATTACCCCCATATAATCTACTCTCACAAGTTTCTTCTGCGACCAAACTATGCAACAATTCAGAAGTCAGAGTCATTTCAAAGGCGGCAACTAGATTATTACAAGTTTCCAAAAAATAAGGGCCACAAATAATAAGCTCATCCACAGAACAGTCAACATTAAACCAAAGAAATAAAGTGGGCCTTAGAGCAATTCTTGAGAAATGTATATATAAATTTGATTTGAAATTCTGACAAGACAATATTTTAGTCATAAAAACAGGTACATATAAAAACAGACAGGGTATAGTGACATCATAGTGCCACGTCCGCAACACAGTATTGTAAAATTGCAGTCAAGGGAATGTTAATATGGATATGCACGTATAGTACCAAAAGAAAGCCAGCGTGCTGATTATGCTAGAAAGACATATAATAATGCCCGTTGGGTATTCCTATTCACAAGTTGATAACAAAGACCTTGGGTATAAAATATAATTGCATACTGCAAGTAAATACCAGGATCAGAGTAATAATACACAGGGAATAATAGTGGAAACCAACATACATACATTAAGGATAAATATATAAAACATATACCAAGAGGACTATACAGAGGCAAAAGTCCATAAATGACATGCAATAAATAACATCAAAGATAATGAGGGGAAAGAAATGCCCATGGTAGACCAACCTGGATGCAGGACGTGGAAAAGCGGACCCCAACGCGCGTTTCGCAATGTTGCTTCCTCGGGGGCGTCAAGATTATTACAAGGGATTATTATATAGATTATTACAAGGGATGGAAGGCCTCTCATAAGATGAGAGGTTGGGAAAGTTGGGCTTGTTTAGCTTAGAAAAAAGACGCCTCAGATGGGATCTCATTTATATGTATAAATATATGTGTGGTCAGTACAGAGGAACTAGCACATGATTTATTCCTTCCAAGGACCATACTAAGGACCAGGGAGCACTCAGTATTTGTGGTAGAAAGGCGAATCCGGCAGGTAAATAGGAAAGAGTTCTCTGAAGTTTGAGCAATCAGACTGTGGAATGCCTGACCACAGGAGGTAGTAATGGCAGACACTCTAGCAGCATTTAAAAAAGGGCTGGATGATTTCCTCGATACACATAACATTGCAGGTTATAGTTAAATTAGTGACAAATGTACAATTGGTGGAGAAAGGTTGAACTTGATGGACCTAGGTCTTTTTAAAACCTATGCAACTATGCAAACACTTAGGGCGATTAACCCATTCCCAATATTGGTTGATATTGGTTGCTGGTGTATGGACCTGGTTCAGGTGTATGGAAGGGACGTGTATAGAAATAAGCTCCAATTGCTGTTAACTCCTTAAATTCCAATGTTAGTCTCTGAAAATGGCTTTTAACCCTATTCCAACATCGGGCGTAATAGTACTCCGACTTCAGACTCCCCCTGTTTGGTGCTGGCTCCAGAGCTGAGCCCTCACCTTTCCAGGCACATGACAGCTGATATATACAGGCTGACATGTGCCCGCAACAGTCACAGATGGAATCACCAGTGGCTGTTAACTAGTTAAATGCCACTGTCAATCTTTGACAGTGGCATTTAACTCCCACTTACACCCATCAATGACCCTGTCACATGATCGCAGGTCAACGATGGGTCAGCATAACAATCAGAGGTCTCCAGCAGACCTCTATGGTTGTCATAGCCAGATTGCTATGAACGTCGCCTGGTGGTCGGCGCTTATGGCAAGTGAGCATTTTTGCTATACACAGGTGACCTGATCATTGCCTGTATGTAGTAGAGCCGATCATACAACCGCAGTTTCTAGTCTCCCACGGAGAATATTGAAGCATGAAAAAGTAAAAAAAAAAATGTCTTTAAAAATATTAAAAAAATAAAAAAATATAAAAGTTCAAATCACCCCCCTTTTGCTCCATTCAAAATAAAATAAACAATAAAAAATTCAAATATACAAATATTTGGTATAGCCACATTCAGAATCGCCCGATCTATCAATATAAAAAAAAATTAACCTGATTGTTAAACGGCGCAACGAGAAGAAAAGTCAAAATGCCAGAATTATGTTTTTTTGGTTGCTGCAGTGTGAGGGAGGGCCAGGGCGGTAGTCGTGGCTGAGAGCATTTGCATTAGTGCACCCTGTCTGTTATGATCCTTAGTGGCTGAGGATCACGAATAGACCAGCAAGTGAATAAACTAAGGACAAGCTCTAGGGAGATGGTAACTGGACTGATCGCAAATCTGAACCTATCCAAAACAACTAGAGGTAGCCGGTGAACGTGCCTACAAAAATTCCTAGACGTTTCGAGCCAGCCTGAGGAACTAGCTACCCCTAAAGAGAAAGAAAGACCTAGCTTGCCTCCAGAGAAATAATCCCCAAAGATATAGAAGCCCCCAACAAATATTAACGGTGAAGTAAGAAGAAAGCACATACGTAGGGATGAAATCAGATTCAGCAAAAGAGGCCCACTAGTACTAGAAAGCAGAAAATAGAGCAGGGGTCTATGCGATCAATAAAAAACCCTTACAAAATATCCATCCTGAGATTACAAGAACCCACGCACCAACTAATGGTGTGTGGGGAGAAACTCAGTCCACTAGAGCATCCAGCAAGCAAGGAAATCACATTTTAGCAAGCTGGACAAGAAAACATGATAAACACTGCTGATCAAAAAAATGAGCAAACAAAACTTAGCTTTGTCCTGGATGGACTGGGAGCAAGGTAGTCAGAAGGAATCTGAGTAGCACTGATTACATCGACAGCCAGCAACAAGAGGAAGTAAAACAGAGCTAAATAGGAACCTCCCAGAGGATAACGAACCAGCTGATAGCCAGAGACCAGCAGGATAACAAACAAAGCCACCAGGGGGAGCCCAAAGCAAAAGTCACACCATACCACCAGTGACCACAAGAGGGAGCCCGAAAACAGAGTTCACAACAGTACCCCCCCCCCTTAAGGAGGTGTCACAGAACCCTCATGAAAACCCCCGATCAGGATGAGCCACATGGAAGGCACGAACCAAATCGGCCGCATGAACATCAGAGGCGACAACCCAAGAATTATCCTGCTGACCATAGCCCTTCCACTTGACCAAATACTGGAGCCTCCGTCTAGAAACACGAGAATCCAAGATCTTCTCCACCACGTATTCCAATTCTCCCTCAACCAGCACCGGGGCAGGAGGCTCAACCGGAGGAACCACAGGTACCACATACCTCCGCAACAACGAGCGATGGAACACATTATGAATAGCAAATGATGCCGGGAGGTCCAGACGGAATGACACAGGGCCAAGGACTTCCAGAATCTTATAAGGACCGATAAACCGAGGCTTGAACTTAGGAGAGGAGACCTTCATAGGAACGAAGCGAGAAGACAACCACACCAAGTCCCCAACGCGAAGTCGGGGACCCACACAGCGACGGCGGTTGGCAAAGAGCTGAGCCTTCTCTTGTGACAACTTCAAATTGTCCACCACATGATTCCAAATCTGATGCAACCTATCCACCACAACATCCACTCCAGGACAGTCAGAAGGCTCCACCTGACCTGAGGAAAAACGAGGATGAAACCCCGAATTACAAAAAAAAGGAGAAACCAAAGTAGCAGAACTAGCCCGATTATTAAGGGCAAACTCGGTAACCCAGTCGTCCTGGTCAGCAGAAACAAAACATCTTAAATAAGTCTCCAAGGTCTGATTAGTTCGCTCGGTTTGGCCATTCGTCTGAGGATGGAAGGCCGACGAAAAAGACAATTCAATGCCCAACTTAGCACAAAAGGTCCGCCAAAATCTAGACACAAACTGGGATCCTCTGTCAGAAACAATGTTCTCAGGAATCCCGTGCAAACGAACCACATTTTGAAAAAACAGTGGAACCAACTCGGAGGAGGAAGGCAACTTAGGCAAGGGCACCAAATGGACCATCTTAGAAAAACGATCACACACCACCCAGATGACAGACATTCTCTGAGAGACAGGGAGATCTGAAATAAAATCCATGGAAATGTGCGTCCAAGGCCTCTTCGGGACAGGCAAAGGTAACAGCAAACCACTGGCACGAGAACAGCAAGGCTTCGCCCGAGCACAAATTCCACAAGACTGCACAAAGGAACGCACATCCCGCGACAAGGAAGGCCACCAAAAAGACCTTGCCACAAAGTCTCTGGTACCAAATATTCCAGGATGGCCCGCCAACACCGAAGAATGAACCTCGGAGATGACTCTGTTGGTCCATATATCCGGGACAAACAGTCTCTCCGGTGGACAGCGGTCAGGTCTATCCGCCTGAAACTCTTGCAGCACACGTCGCAAATCTGGGGAGATGGCAGACAAAATCACCCCTTCTCTAAGGATACCAGCCGGCTCTGAATCTCCAGGAGAGTCAGGCACAAAACTCCTAGAAAGAGCATCAGCCTTCACATTCTTCGAACCCGGCAGGTACGAGACCATGAAATCAAAACGAGAGAAAAACAACGACCAACGAGCCTGTCTGGGATTCAGCCGCTTGGCCGACTCGAGATAAATCAAATTCTTGTGGTCAGTCAAGACCACCACACGATGTTTAGCTCCCTCGAGCCAATGTCGCCACTCCTCAAATGCCCACTTCATAGCCAACAGCTCCCGATTACCGACATCATAATTCCGCTCGGCAGGCGAAAACTTTCTTGAAAAGAAAGCACATGGCTTCATCACAGAGCCATCGGGGCTTCTCTGCGACAAAACAGCCCCCGCTCCAATCTCGGAAGCATCAACCTCCACCTGGAAGGGAAGTGAGACATCTGGCTGACATAAGACCGGAGCCGAAGAAAACCGACGCTTCAGCTCCCAAAAGGCCTCCACAGCCGCAGAAGACCAATTAGTCACATCAGAACCCTTCTTGGTCAAATCCGTCAAAGGCTTAACAACGCCAGAAAAATTAGCTATGAAGCGACGGTAAAAGTTAGCAAAACCCAAGAACTTCTGAAGACTCTTAACAGATGTAGGCTGCGTCCAGTCATGAATAGCCTGAACCTTGACTGGGTCCATCTCAATAGTAGAAGGAGAAAAAATGAAACCCAAAAAAGAAATCTTCTGGACTCCAAAAAGACATTTTGAGCCCTTCACAAATAAAGCATTGTCACGTAGGACCTGAAAGACCATCCTGACCTGCTTAACATGAGACTCCCAAAAATCCGAAAAAACCAGAATATCATCCAGATACACAATCATAAACTTATCCAGATATTCACGGAAGATGTCATGCATAAAGGACTGAAAGACTGAAGGAGCATTAGAAAGTCCAAAAGGCATCACCAAGTACTCAAAATGGCCTTCAGGCGTATTAAATGCAGTTTTCCATTCATCACCCTGTTTTATACGCACAAGGTTATACGCACCACGAAGATCTATCTTGGTGAACCAACTAGACCCCCTAATGCGAGCAAACAAATCAGTTAACAATGGCAAAGGATACTGAAATTTGACCGTGATTTTATTCAAAAGGCGATAATCAATACAGGGTCTCAGGGAACCATCCTTTTTAGCCACAAAAAAGAATCCTGCACCAAGAGGGGATGAGGACGGGCGAATATGTCCCTTCTCTAAAGACTCCTTTATATAACTCCGCATGGCAGCATGCTCCGGCACAGATAAATTGAAAAGTCGTCCCTTAGGAAACTTACTACCAGGAATCAAATTTATAGCACAATCACAGTCCCTATGAGGAGGTAGAGAATTGAGTTTGGGCTCCTCAAATACATCCTGGTAGTCTGACAAAAACGTAGGGACTTCAGAAGGAGTGGACGAAGCAATAGACACCACAGGAGCGTCCCTGAATTCCCTGACAACCCCAACTTGACACCGACATAGCTGTCCAATCCAGGACTGGATTATGAGTCTGCAACCATGGTAGACCCAACACGACGACATCATGCAAATTATGCAGTACAAGAAAGCGAATCACCTCCTGATGAACAGGAGTCATGCACATGGTCACTTGTGTCCAGTACTGAGGTCTATTCGTAGCCAATGGTGTAGAATCAATTCCCCTTAGTGGAATAGGGAATTTTAAAGGCTCCAAATCAAAACCACAGCGCCTGGCAAATGACCAATCCATCAGACTCAGGGCGGCACCTGAATCTACAAAAGCATTAACCGGGTAAGATGACAGGGAACAAATCAGGGTAACAGACAAAATGAACTTAGGCTGTAAAGTACCAATGGTGACAGATTTATCAACCTTTTTTTTGCGCTTAGAGCATGCTGAGATAACATGAGCTGAGTCACCACAGTAAAAGCACAACCCATTTTGCCGTCTATAATTTTGCCATTCAATTCTGGTCAGAATTCTGTCACATTGCATAGATTCAGGTGTCTGTTCAGAAGACACCGCCAAATGGTGCACAGGTTTGCGCTCCCACAAACGCCGATCAATCTGAATGGCCAGAGTCATTGACTCATTCAGACCTGCAGGCGTAGGGAACCCCACCATGACATTCTTAATGGCTTCAGAAAGACCTTCTCTGAAATTTGCAGCCAGGGCACACTCATTCCACTGAGTAAGCACCGACCATTTCCGAAATTTCTGGCAGTACACCTCTGCTTCATCTTGCCCCTGCGAGAGAGCCAATAACGTTTTTTCAGCCTGGTTCTCAAGATTAGGTTCCACATAGAGCAATCCAAGGGCTAGAAAAAACGCATCTACACTAAGCAATACAGGATCCCCTGGCGCCAATGCGAAGGCCCAATCTTGGGGGTCACCACGCAAAAAGGAAATGATAATCTTAACTTGCTGAACGGCATCACCAGAGGAACGAGGTTTCAAAGAAAGAAACAACTTACAATTGTTCCTAAAATTCAGGAACCTAGATCTATCTCCAGAAAACAACTCCGGAATAGGTATTCTAGGCTCTGACATAGGACTGTGAACAACAAAATCCTGAATACTTTGAACCCTAGCAGCAAGATGATCCAGACTGGAAGCCAAGCTCTGGACATCCATGTCAGCAGCTGAACTCAGAGCCACACCAAGATTAAGAGGAGGAGAGAAGCTAGCCACAGCAGCTAGACACACGGCAACAAAAAAAAAGAAAAAAAAATTCTCAAGGCTTCTTTTCTCCTGCTTCTGCCATGCAATTAACACTTTACTGGCCGGCTGTACTGTTATGATCCTTTTAAAAATCAATTTTTAAATAAACAACTTTACTGATCTTCGTACACAGCACATCTATATTCGTTCCAACATCAGCATCAGCTTTCACATCATGCAACTCTTCCTCTGTCCCTGTCCTCTTCTCTGTGTCACTAAGCTTGCTTCCGGGATGAACCGTACTTTTCGGTTCTTCAGCGTCCTCCCTGTGCAGACTTACTTCATTTAGGGACTCCCTCGACCATTTTGTCCCAGTCCTGAGGGCATTGGCCCACGCAATGAGCTGCCACATGATGAGTGACCTGCCTGTACTGCTTAGTCTTCCCTAGCAACTGCAGTTCCCACTGAAGCTGCACTCCAGTTGCTGCTGCTTCCTCTGATGCTGTACTTGCCACCAATATCAGATGGCTGGGCCTTTGTGCTTGTCAAAAATGTCACCAGGGCCTAGCCAGCCCAGCCGAGCTAAACGGGCGCCCTGGGCCCAACCGACTCTATCAGGAAGTCCTTCCTGCCTTATCCACTGTGTCCCTCCTATGTCAATTATTACATTTTCCTACTACATTGTAATGATCTCTATGCCCCCATCTAGTGGCTAAATCTAGCACTGTGCTTTCCCTATAACATTTCAATACAAACAGTACAATAGCAGCAGAAAAGTGTTTTACATATGTACAAAACTAATACAGAAAAGGGGTTGAACGAGACACTGTACACTGCTACCCCTTACAGTAACATTGTATTAAAATGCAATAACGGGGGATCACAAGATCATATTTGCATCAAAATGGTACCATTAAAACGTCAGCTCAGCACGCAAAAAATAGGCCCTCATCCAACCCCAGAACACGAAAAATGGAAACTTTATGGGTATCGGAAAATGGCTAAATTTTTTTTTTTAACAAACTTTGGAATTTGTTTTCACTACGTAAATAAAAAAGAGCCTATAAATGCTTGGAGTCTATGAACTCATAATGACCTGGAGAATCATAAAGGCAGGTCAGTTTTAGCATTTAGTGAAGATAAGAAGAAAAAAAACAACTGTGGGATTGCACTTTTTTTTTGCAATTTTACAGCACTTGGAATTTTTTTCCCATTTTCCAGTACACGATATGTTAAAACCAATGGTGTCGTTTAAAAGGACATCTCGTCCCACAAAACACAAGCCCTTACATGGTCATTTTGACCAAAAAATAAAAAAGTTATGGCTCTAGGAAGAAAGGGAGCAAAAAACGCAAAAACAAAATACCACTGGTTGTTAAGGGGTTAAAGCATGCAATCATGGTGTTGTGCAGTTTTGAGTGCCAATCCCCTACTTCAGTACTATGCAGGTATACCTATAGGTTGCCAGCGCAGTTGGGACCTGTGGATGACCCCCATGGCTGCGATGTGGGTACTCCTGTGAGCGTTAAAGAAGGTCATAATTTTAGTTATATAATGTACTGTTTCTAGCGTCATGCATTACCATATACATGCCATAATACATCATCAATGTATTATGCCACATGTTAAACGCTGTAAAAAAAAATTGAAATGCCAGAATTGCAGTTCTTTAGCTATCACAATGCCCACCAAAAATGCAATACAAAAATATTAAAACATTGCTTATAACTAGAGATGAGCGAATTTGCTTGGGTTCCCTCTTATTCAGCAAGCTATAGCGCTTGCCGAGTAAGCTGCAGAGGGAACCCGGTTTCCTGGATCATGCCAGCCAATCAGCTGATCGGCGCCGCAGCTGCATGTGTCACAGCTGTGTGTCAGGCATGACACATGTATGGAGAGACTGAGAGACTGTTTGTTGGCTCTACATGAGTAATTGAAAGCAGTGATGGAGGAGAAAGCATCAGATGATGCTCCCTCTCCCATCACTCCCCTGCTGAATTATACTGTGTGTATGTGGGGGGCTGCATTATACTCTGAGGGGGCTGCATTGTACTCTGAATGGGCTTCGCTTCTGCATTATACTGTGTGTGTAGGGGCTGCATTATGCTGTGTGTGGGGTGGCTGCAATATACTGTGTGTGTTTGAGAAGGGGCTGAATTATACTGTGTGTTTGTGGTGCAGCTGAATTATACTGTGTGTGTGTGTTTATGGGGAGGCTGAATAGTACTGTGTGTGGGGGGCTGCATTACACTGTGTAGGTATGGGGGCTGAATTATACTTTATGTAGGGGGGCTGCATTATACTGTGTGGGTATGGGGGCTGAATTATACTGTGTGTAGGGGGGCTGCATTATACTGTGTGTGGCGCTGAATTATACTCTGAGGGGGCTGCATTAGTCTGTGTGTGGGGTGCATTATACTGTGTGTGGGGCTGCATTATACTCTGAGGGGGTTGGATTATACTGTGTGTGGGGGCTACATTATACTGTGTGGGGGTGCATTATACTCTGAGGGGGCTGCATTACATTCTATGAGGGGACTACATTATACTCTATGAGGGGACTGTATTATACTCTATGAGGGGGCTGCATTATACTCTATAAGGGGGCTGCATTATACTGTGAGGGGGCTGCATTATACTGTGAGGGGGGCTGCATTATACTCTGAGGGGACTACATTATAATCTGAGGGGGCTGTAGTATACTCTGTGAGGGGGGCTGCAGTATACTCTGTGATGGGGCTGCAGTATACTCTGTGAGGGGGGCTGCATTATACTCTGAGGGGGCTTCATTACATACTCTATGAGGGGTGCTGCATTATACTATATGTACTATATGGGACTTGCATTATACTGTATCAATGACTATCTGTACCCATCATTCTTCCTCAGCCAGTGTAAAGAGGCCGAGAAACAAGCGTTGAATGACTTTAATATTGTCGATCGAGCTCGTTTAGCGGTCTGAACTCAGCGAATGTAAATACAACAGAAATATTTCTGTATGATGGTGCAATATGTGAGCATTTGGGGCCCCATTTTAAACTTTTGCCCAGGGCCCCACTTTGTCTAAAATCGGCCCTGCCTGAGGCAACCACCCCCGGTAACTATGCTACTGTGTTTCACTAACCATCCCATGACCAAAAGTTACTGTACAGTATATCCCAGACATCCTAGCTTGCCTTTATTGCTCAGTACTCCATTCATGAGAAATGTTATGTAAGAGGTTCTGGATGCTCTGTACGTCGCTGCACACACATCCTCACTAACTCACTTGTGTCACAAGTATGGCTTGGCTGAGTATCAAGCTTTATAGCAGATCACCCAAATAAGGGCAGGCTCTGACTTCTTGTATGTGTCGGGAACGAATCACTTAGCAGGGAACAATGCTGACATTGTAAAGAGTCCTTTGTGCAAACTCAACTGATATAATAGCTATTTTTTTTCCTTCTCTGCAATTTAAGTCAGACATAAGCCCCACTTTTATCATCCTAAACATGTCCTTTCACTGAGGCTTTTTACATTTGCTATATAATATGCTATGTTGTTTTAATTTCCATAACACATTAAATTTGTTTTCTGTTTTTTTATTTTTTTAAATAAAAAGAGCATTACGCACCCTCCTTGGGTCCAGCACTGAGACTCCACCACTGCTCTCACTTCAGAGTCTCTGCATGAGTGATGTTACCAGCATTTGAGTTCACTGATTGGCTGCAGGGCTAAGGCCTCTTTCACACTTCTGTTTTTTACAATCAGTCACAATCCGTCAAAATGTTGAAAAGATGGATCCTGTGCAGATTGTAAAAAACTGAAGCACTGAATCCATTTTTTGATGGATCCATCGAGGCAGTTGTTGCCAGAATTTAAGGATATGTGCACACTTTGTGTATGCGTCTTCGCCGCATTTTTTCGCTGCGAAACACAACCCATGTTAAAAATAATAATTAAAAAAAAAATCGTGATATTCTCACCTTCCGGCGTTCCCAATGCTCGCGATGCTCTCGGCAGCTCCTGTTCCAAGTGATGCCTTGCGAGACAATGACCTGTGATGACGTAGCCGTCTCGCGAAAATATATAATTTTTCTGTTGCAAAATGTTATACAGCCTGCAGTATCCTACTTTGTCATTTTGTCGGGTTGAAATGAAGCTGTCTGCAGATCTCACGCACATAACAAAAACATTTTTTTCTGTTGCTAAACATCATATAGTAGGGGACCTGACTTTCAAATTGCAGCATCTAGTGTGTTATAGAGGCCTGTTCCAGAGGCTCCCCAAAAATTCTTCTGTTACTAACGTCATACAGTAGGGGACATCTTACTTTCAAATTGTTTGTAGCATCTAGTGTGTTATAGAGGCCTGATCCAGAGGCCACAGAAAAATTCTTCTGTTACTAACGTCATACAGTAGAGGACATCTTACTTTCAAATTGTTTGTAGCATCTAGTGTGTTATAGAGGCCTTATCCAGAGGCCACAGAAAAATTCTTCTGCTACTAACGTCATACAGTAGGGGACATCTAATTTTCAAATTGTTTGCAGCATCTAGTTTGTTATAGAAGCCTGATCCACAGGCCCCCCAAAAATTGTTCTGTTAGTAACGTCTTACAGTAGGGGACATCTCACTTTCAAATTGTTTGTAGCATCTTGTGTGTTATAGAAGCCTGATCCAGAGGCCACAGAATAATTCTTCTGGGCCTTCGTCTTCATCTTGTTTTCCAGAGGGATCAAATACTTATTTCTCACTGCAAAATACAAATACCGTATTTTTCGGATTATAAGATGCTCTGGATTATAAGACGCACCCTAAATTTTGAGGAGAAAAATAGGAAGAAAACTTTTTTGGAATAAAATGGTGGTGCTTCTCATAATTCATGCATCTTATTGTTTACCGGGGGTTGTAACTGCAGTGAATCGGGGTCCCAGGGTCGCTGCTGGAGGAGGCAGGAGTGGAGTATTGCTGCAGGCCGCAGGCTGGGATGAGGGGGTGTGCAGTGTCCTGTGCTGCAGGGGGCTCCTGTGCTTCGGGGAGCTCCTGTGCTGCAGGGGGGCTCCTGTGCTGTGCGGGAGTCTCCAGTGATGCTGGCATCTCCGGTGCTGTGGGGGGCTCTGCTGACATTTTGTGAAAGGCCAGAGCCTCCCGGCAGTTTGTCCATGCTTTCCTGTGCGGTGGACTTTGGGAAAATGGCCGCAGGGAGATTTCAGCAGTGGGATCTCATCTCTTGAGATCTTGGTCCCGAGATCTCTATCTGCGCATGCGCTGCCTCCGGCAGCCATTTTCCCAGAACCACTGCACAGGAGGAAACCACGGAATTGCCGGGGGGCTCTGGCCTTTCACGAAATTTCAACAGAGCCCCCCCAGTGGCGGACACCCTGGGCAGCGGCGGACAACCTGGGTAGCGGTGGACACCCTGGGCAGTGGTGGACACCCTGGGCAGTGGCAGCGGTGGCGGACACCCCTTCATCCCAGCCTGCAACGGTACCGGTAAGCGGTATATCTGCATTGTAAGATGCACCCCCATTCCCCCCCAAATTTGGGGGAAAAAAGTGTGTCTTACAAATTGAAAAATATGGTAAATTTATATAATTTATACAATGTGATTTTCTGGATTTTATTTTTGATATTCTATCTCTCAGTGTTAAAATTAACCTACCCTTAAAATTATAGACTGTTCAGTATTCATATCTTTGTCAGTGGGCAAACTAATAAAATCAGCAAGGGATCCAATACTTCCCTCATTGTATATGTACTGTGGTAAAATTGATGGCACTTTGGTAATGTCTACCAATAATTTTTGGAAATGTCAACACTCCTGGTTGAATGTCCATCTGCTGGATTGGTCGTAGTGGAAGACCTGTTGGTCCCCATTATGCTGTCCCTACTGTGGTGAAATTGATGCCACTTTGGTAGTGTCTACCAATAATTTTTGTAAATGTGTAGACTCCTGGATGCGTCTCCTTCATGTGTTTTGCCTGTAGCAGTAGGCCTCTGAGACCATCAGGCCTCCACTTTCTTGGAGTCAACTACCCGTGCTACTATCCTTAGATTTTTCTGATAATAGTAGTCTACAAAATGTATATGATATTTGTGCCACCTGTGGCTGAGCATGAAAGCAGGTTGAGCTGTTGCATATGGTATCAGGTCTCCCAGCACAGGAGGCCTACACTGATCTCTCGCCCACCTCGTCTTTCTGTGATGTTCAATTGATTGCTGTAAATACTGGCCCAGACCCTGATACCTCATGCATGGCTGATTTCTGCAGTGCCATGCTACAATTTGCACTATGGGTGAATTCAGACCACTTTCCTGGTGTCTCCCCATCATTTTATGTGTTTTGGCAGCTTTTGGGGACATCCTCTAAGATCTAAAGGGTAACGTTTCTACTTGTGAAGAATGACATACTTGTCTTGCCAGTGTAAGAAGGCTTATAAGCCATGCAATGCTTCTCTGGGAAATTAAATATACAAACTGCTTCTCACAGCCAAATTAGAACTCATGCTTTGCATTGACGAGGGGCAACCCCCTGAAACACATGTCTTTCTGCAAATTGAGATTCTGGTTTGGCTTTTCTCCTAAGTCATATGGCAAGGCTAGTTAAAGGGTCAATATTGACTTTTAGGATTGCCACTTCCGAAAGGTGGCACTAGAGTTCAAGTCCTATTCCTTGCTGAAGAGGCAATTTGCATATTTAGCAACCTCTATATCTTTTACTTCATTCTGATGATCACTGCTGCCATCAAGAATTTCAGTAGTAGTTCATAGAAAGCACTGCATTCATACAGGATGAAGAGTTATGCTTTAAGTGAAAATTTATTTGTACACAAGTGGCATAGCGACAGGCAAAGACGTTTTGGCCAGTTAGTGGCGTTGATCACACAGTGGCACTATGCAAGGAAACATGTAGTAATTAGTGTTGAGCGATACCGTCCGATACTTGAAAGTATCGGTATCGGAAAGTATCGGCCGATACCGGCAAAGTATCGGATCCAATCCGATACCGATACCCGATACCAATACAAGTCAATGGGACTCAAGTATCGGACGGTATCCCTGATGGTTCCCAGGGTCTGAAGGAGAGGAAACTCTCCTTCAGGCCCTGGGATCCATATTAATGTGTAAAAGAAAGAATTAAAATAAAAAATATTGCTATACTCACCTCTCCGACGCAGCCTGGACCTCAGCGAGGGAACCGGCAGCATTGTTTGCTTAAAATTCGCGCGTTTACTTCCTTACGTGAAGTCCCGGCTTGTTATTGGTCGCGTGCCGCCCATGTGGCCGCGACGCGACCAATCACAGCAAGCCGTGACGTAATTTTAGGTCCTTCAGGATTTTAAAATTACGTTCTGGCTTGTGATTGGTCACGTCGCGGTCACATGGACGACGCGACCAATCACAAGCCGTGACGTCACGGAAGGCTGGACACGCGCGCATTTTAAAATGCGCACTTGTCCTGCCTCCCGTGACGTCCCGGCTTGTCATTGGTCGCGTCACCCATGTGGCCGCGACGCGACCAATCACAGCAAGCCGTGACGTAATTTTAGGTCCTTCAGGATTTTAAAATTACGTTCTGGCTTGTGATTGGTCGCGTCGCGTTCACATGGGCGACGCGACCAATCACAAGCCGTGACGTCACGGGAGGCAGGACAAGCGCGCATTTTAAAATGCGCGCGTGTCCAGCCTCCCGTGACGTCACGGCTTGTGATTGGTCGCGTCGCCCATGTGACCGCGACGCGACCAATCACAAGCCAGAACGTAATTTTAAAATCCTGAAGGACCTAAAATTACGTCACGGCTTGCTGTGATTGGTCGCGTCGTGGCCACATGGGCGGCACGCGACCAATCACAAGCCGGGACTTCACGTAAGGAAGTAAACGCGCGAATTTTAAGCAAACAACGCTGCCGGTTCCCTCGCTGAGGTCCAGGCTGCGTCGGAGAGGTGAGTATAGCAATATTTTTTATTTTAATTCTCTCTTTTACACATTATTACATTAATGTTGTTTCGATACCGATACCCGATACTACAAAAGTATCGGATCTCGGTATCGGAATTCCGATACCCGCAAGTATCGGCCGATACCCGTTACTTGCGGTATCGGAATGCTCAACACTAGTAGTAATCTGTCCCCATGGAACTTCGTTGCAATGGGCTTTGTGTCAAAAGATATGGCATGAGGCAATAGCCATTCATAGGTGGCAGAGTTGTGGATGCTGACAGCGCCGTGTCTGAGTGTGGAGTGACATAACATACGGCAGCGGAGCGAGAGAGAAAGGCAAAGGCAATAACATATTTTACCATACTTCCTACAGCAGCACTAGCGTCACTGAAGTGACAAGGAAGCAGGCTTGGACTGTCCCACAGGAGAACAGGAGAAACTTCCGGGCTTCCCCTGTGCATGAGTAGGCCACCACCCTCTTTTATGAGCAGTATTTGTCACAATATACGTGAATCACTATGTACAGAGAAAGGAAGCATCTTATTCATTTAATAATCTATGTGCAGCGCCCCAGAGTCCTGGTCGTTGCAGTACTGTGGCTCCGCCATTATGGGGAGCTATGGTGCGTCTAATGGCACTGAAGGAGTTCATCTGATCAGGTATCACAGACACCAATACATTTCACAGTCGGGCCTCCGGGGGGAGCTAAGGGTTCTATTCACTAGGCCACTCCCCACCATAGTGGGTAAACTGGGGGTCAGGCAGGAAGTTAGATCAGAAAGCTGACTGGGTTGGAACCAGGCAACACCTTGTGGCAGAGGGTGTTGTGGGGGGAAGATACAGTAGGGTGTCTGTCAGGGGTGGGATCCTGACAGAGGCTTGGCAACTTGAACGAACGTAACGGGACCGTGCCTGCTCCGGGTAGCGGCGGTGCCCAAGGAAGGATTAGAAGCGAGATAGATTGTGCTGAGTGAGAAACGAGATCACGCAAAGGAGAAATACCAGTAGGAGTCGTGCTGTAAGACCGAAGCAACATCCTACTGAGGCGCACTACCGGTGGCCGGAACGCAGAGGGAGTATCATAACATTCAGCTTCAAGCAATACTCTAAACAGCGGCAGGACAGTCAGTCTAAGGCGGGCTGTCTAACTTATATCACCTATGCAGTCTTGGGGGGCAACTTGTGGAGAGGGGCGACTCTAGGGTCCCGGAAGAGCTCCGAGTCTACCCGTCAAACTGGGGCCGTCCCAACCAGAACACCAGGGAGGGACGGAGGATTAGCAGAACATCATCTAATCGAGTTGTGAGGGAACTTAAGAAACAGACACAACAGTTGTGGGGGACTTTCTGTAAGCACAGCAGGGAAGGACCACAACACATAGCGCTAGAAGGAAGGCACCGATTTCCACCTGTGAAGAGAACTCTGGAGGTGCCATTGGACCGGCCGGACTTGCGCAGCCTGGTGAACCGTGTCCCGGACTGAGGACCCAGAGATCTTCAGTAAAGAGGTAAAGAGACTGCAACCTGGTGTCCTCGTTATTTACTGCACTGCACCACTACAGCGTCACCACCATCATCCATATCTATTATTCACTGTACGCCCCACGGCAGGGTCACGGACCGGGGCCTAGCCACCATGACAACCCCAGAGCAGAGACTCAGAGGCCCGGTACCGGGTACCCCTCGGCCCTGCGGCACTAGGGGCGCTACAACTTGGCGTCACGAACAGGATCTACTTAAGCCTGAAGAATCAGGTCATGTGTGCCTTGGAACTGTGATTTACTGTGCTTTATTGAGAGACTGCGTGCTGCGCCATTTACCACCAAAAATCCGCCGCCATTGCAGCGCTGAGGAGAGCGCAGGAGAAGAGGAGGGGCGTGAAGTAGGCGTAGGCAAGCTGGAGAGCGCGAACAGCAATGGCCGCCCAGTCTAAATATTTCTGTGTCCTGCGGACGTGTCCGTCAACAGCCGAGGTCCGCCTCCTGATCCTGTTTGGAGGGTGGAGACCATGGAGACGGGGCCGCCCACGAAAGAGACCGCGGGAAGAGGACATTGGAGAAGGAAAAAAGATGGCGACACCGAGAACACCGCGTGGGACTGACCCGATCCAGCCTGAGGCTGCGCCACTCAACATAGCCCCAGACGCGCCAACGTTGCGAGGATTGACCCTCACGGGGCCACCGATGGGCCGACCCCCCTTGCCACTGTCTGAGGAGTGTGTGGCCGCAGCCGAGGCCCGACAAATAGCACGCCGCTTGGAGGCTGACGCCCGCGTGCTCGCTCGGCTGGGTCAGCCCACAGAGATCCGTCTGTCTCCAGTATCCCCGACTCCTCCCAACCCGGCCGTGGCTGAAGGTACGCTGCAAGCACAGGGCATGAGGATCTTGCCGGAGGCCGAACACCTGCGGCACCTGATGACGGCGTGGCGGAGCCAGCCCCAGCCTGCAGTTCAGATTGATCTGACCAGCGTTGCAGAGATCCCATCGTCCCACTGGGGTGTAGTGGTCTCCTTTAACCCCCGATATGGAAGAGGGGTTATACAGGAGATCGGGGAGCCGCTACAAGTCCACGTGGACCGAGAGGAGGTGGAAAATTGCGGTGGAAGGTTCGCTCGCGACCTGGAGCCAGGTGATGCCGTAACTTATACCAGGTGGAGGAGAGCAACAGGCGAAGCTGGCTGGATGGCGCGGGGCATCCAGCGGTGCGTCGCGCTCCAGGCCGCCGCTGCAACCCCCGAAGATGAACCTCCCGCTGAAAAGACAATGGAACCTGACCTTGCGGAGCAGCGGGGGACCCGGACCCACCATGTGCCTTGGGGGCGTGCCGGATCCTCGGTGAAAAGAACATCCCGGCGAGGGATCCTGTCGTTGTTGGGGCGGGACCCGATCCTTGAACCAGCAGGACGACCCGTTGGTCTGGTGAGGCCCGGGAGGAAACCACCTTCCTCCCCGAAGAACGAGTAAGCATGACCGCTTTAAATATGTAAATAGTTCTCTGACTGTTTGTTGGTTTCCTGTTTTGCTGCTAAACCCGTCCAGGGTTAACTCTTAAAGGGATCCTTCTGTTGACCCGGGATCCCTATTGTTTTGTTTTGGTTGTTTTTCAAAAATTTTTGCACAAGTTTATAGTTGAAAAGAACTGCTGAAATCATGAACAATGCATGATGCGAACTTTTTGTATATAGTTTGCACCTTATTAAAGGTGCTCCCTACTGGTTTTACTTAAAGAAGGACTCTTTGTGAAGATACCACACTGGAACCTTTGCTGAGTATGGACTGGTAGCTTGAGAAGGCGTGCTACCTCATAGAGACTCGGTCCCCTCTTAAAGGGG
The DNA here is from genome assembly GCF_051348905.1 of Ranitomeya variabilis. NCBI lineage: Eukaryota > Metazoa > Chordata > Amphibia > Anura > Dendrobatidae > Ranitomeya > Ranitomeya variabilis. The sequence continues at coordinate 353,222,250 of NC_135237.1, read as the reverse complement.
ATGTTCAGTTGTCGCACTTAAACGATGATATTGCTTTAAGACAGGTAGCAATAATGTTTTGACGAAAGAAAGTGATGATAATGTTTACATGAGTAAGTTATATGTATTTGACTAGTTAATTGTGAAGAAATGCTGATGATGTTCTCTGAAAAGAAAAAGTGAAAGATAGAAGAAGGATGCAGTGGGCCCGTAGGGATAGACGTGATGTCCAGCATGCATGATAGGGAGAAAGATAATGAGAAGGCTTAATGTTCAATAGAAAATGTTTTTGATAATGTTGATAGATAGTTAGGATAGAAGGTAAACCCTGAGTCCTCATAGGAGTCATGTAGAGATGGCTCAGTGCTCTTAAACTGAAAGTAATGTTATGTTCTATACCGTGTATAGTAGTTGAAAAGGCAGTAGGCCCGGGCTGAACGGGGCGGTCCTGCATAGAAAGGAGAGGCAGTAGGTCTGGTGCCGTTAGGACAGGCGGTCCTGCAGATTTAAAGAAGGGGAATGAAAAAGTTAAATTGCCTTATAATGTGATTATAAGAAGGTCTTTAGTGGATACAGAGTGTATGTCCTTAAGGGCAATGTTAAATTATTGTTCAACAATTTTGCACTTAGTAGAATACCCGGTTGGGTAAGAAGAGTTATTTATAGCATGTTGCTATGATATTTAACCATGTTTGTAACGTTCAAGTGTCCTCACCTCCCATAAAGGGAAGCTCTGTTCAAATATGCTTATTGTTATTGCACTCAACAAAACTGTATGTCTTTTTGCTATCTTGTATTGTTGTTTTCTTCTCAGTCCCGGAGTACTGTGTTTAACCAGGGGGGAGTGCAGCGCCCCAGAGTCCTGGTCGTTGCAGTACTGTGGCTCCGCCATTATGGGGAGCTATGGTGCGTCTAATGGCACTGAAGGAGTTCATCTGATCAGGTATCACAGACACCAATACATTTCACAGTCGGGCCTCCGGGGGGAGCTAAGGGTTCTATTCACTAGGCCACTCCCCACCATAGTGGGTAAACTGGGGGTCAGGCAGGAAGTTAGATCAGAAAGCTGACTGGGTTGGAACCAGTTCTTCGAACAAAGAAGACCCAGGAAAACATACTCAGAAGGGAGGTAAGAACATTTCTAAAACAATCCACAGCGAGGAGATTGGAACAAAACAAAATCCTCTAAACTGCATGCTCGCAAACGCCAGAAGCCTGACAAACAAGATGGAAGAACTAGAAGCAGAAATATCTACAGGTAACTTTGACATAGTGGGAATAACCGAGACATGGTTAGATGAAAGCTATGACTGGGCAGATAACTTACAGGGTTACAGTCTGTTTAGAAAGGATCGTAAAAATCGGAGAGGAGGAGGGGTTTGTCTCTATGTAAAGTCTTGTCTAAAGTCCACTTTAAGGGAGGATATTAGCGAAGGGAATGAGGATGTCGAGTCCATATGGGTCGAAATTCATGGAGGGAAAAATGGTAACAAAATTCTCATTGGGGTCTGTTACAAACCCCCAAATATAACAGAAATCATGGAAAGTCTACTTCTAAAGCAGATAGATGAAGCTGCAACCCATAATGAGGTCCTGGTTATGGGGGACTTTAACTACCCGGATATTAACTGGGAAACAGAAACCTGTGAAACCCATAAAGGCAACAGGTTTCTGCTAATAACCAAGAAAAATTATCTTTCACAATTGGTGCAGAATCCAACCAGAGGAGCAGCACTTTTAGACCTAATACTATCTAATAGACCTGACAGAATAACAAATCTGCAGGTGGTCGGGCATCTAGGAAATAGCGACCACAATATTGTACAGTTTCACCTGTCTTTCACTAGGGGGACTTGTCAGGGAGTCACAAAAACACTGAACTTTAGGAAGGCAAAGTTTGACCAGCTTAGAGATGCCCTTAATCTGGTAGACTGAGACAATATCCTCAGAAATAAGAATACAGATAATAAATGGAAAATGTTTAAGAACATCCTAAATAGGCACTGTAAGCGGTTTATACCTTGTGGGAATAAAAGGACTAGAAATAGGAAAAACCCAATGTGGCTAAACAAAGAAGTAAGACAGGCAATTAACAGTAAAAAGAAAGCATTTGCACTACTAAAGCAGGATGGCACCATTGAAGCTCTAAAAAACTATAGGGAGAAAAATACTTTATCTAAAAAACTAATTAAAGCTGCCAAAAAGGAAACAGAGAAGCACATTGCTAAGGAGAGTAAAACTAATCCCAAACTGTTCTTCAACTATATCAATAGTAAAAGAATAAAAACTGAAAATGTAGGCCCCTTAAAAAAATAGCGAGGAAAGAATGGTTGCAGATGACGAGGAAAAAGCTAACATATTAAACACCTTCTTCTCCACGGTATTCACGGTGGAAAATGAAATGCTAGGTGAAATCCCAAGAAACAATGAAAACCCTATATTAAGGGTCACCAATCTAACCCAAGAAGAGGTGCGAAACCGGCTAAATAAGATTAAAATAGATAAATCTCCGGGTCCGGATGGCATACACCCACGAGTACTAAGAGAACTAAGTAATGTAATAGGTAAACCATTATTTCTTATTTTTAGGGACTCTATAGCGACGGGGTCTGTTCCGCAGGACTGGCGCATAGCAAATGTGGTGCCAATATTCAAAAAGGGCTCTAAAAGTGAACCTGGAAATTATAGGCCAGTAAGTCTAACCTCTATTGTTGGTAAAATATTTGAAGGGTTTCTGAAGGATGTTATTCTGGATTATCTCAATGAGAATAACTGTTTAACTCCATATCAGCATGGGTTTATGAGAAATCGCTCATGTCAAACCAATCTAATCAGTTTTTATGAAGAGGTAAGCTATAGGCTAGACCACGGTGAGTCATTGGATGTGGTATATCTCGATTTTTCCAAAGCGTTTGATACCGTGCCGCACAAGAGGTTGGTGCACAAAATGAGAATGCTTGGTCTGGGGGAAAATGTGTGTAAATGGGTTAGTAACTGGCTTAGTGATAGAAAGCAGAGGGTGGTTATAAATGGTATAGTCTCTAACTGGGTCGCTGTGACCAGTGGGGTACCGCAGGGGTCGGTATTGGGACCTGTTCTCTTCAACATATTCATTAATGATCTGGTAGAAGGTTTACACAGTAAAATATTGATATTTGCAGATGATACAAAACTATGTAAAGCAGTTAATACAAGAGAAGATAGTATTCTGCTACAGATGGATCTGGATAAGTTGGAAACTTGGGCTGAAAGGTGGCAGATGAGGTTTAACAATGATAAATGTAAAGTTATACACATGGGAAGAAGGAATCAATATCACCATTACACACTGAACGGGAAACCACTGGGTAAATCTGACAGGGAGAAGGACTTGGGGATCCTAGTTAATGATAAACTTACCTGGAGCAGCCAGTGCCAGGCAGCAGCTGCCAAGGCAAACAGGATCATGGGGTGCATTAAAAGAGGTCTGGATACACATGATGAGAGCATTATACTGCCTCTGTACAAATCCCTAGTTAGACCGCACATGGAGTACTGTGTCCAGTTTTGGGCACCGGTGCTCAGGAAGGATATAATGGAACTAGAGAGAGTACAAAGGAGGGCAACAAAGTTAATAAAGGGGATGGGAGAACTACAATACCCAGATAGATTAGCGAAATTAGGATTATTTAGTCTAGAAAAAAGACGACTGAGGGGCGATCTAATAACCATGTATAAGTATGTAAGGGGACAATACAAATATCTCGCTGAGGATCTGTTTATACCAAGGAAGGTGACGGGCACAAGGGGGCATTCTTTGCGTCTGGAGGAGAGAAGGTTTTTCCACCAACATAGAAGAGGATTCTTTACTGTTAGGGCAGTGAGAATCTGGAATTGCTTGCCTGAGGAGGTGGTGATGGCGAACTCAGTCGAGGGGTTCAAGAGAGGCCTGGATGTCTTCCTGGAGCAGAACAATATTGTATCATACAATTATTAGGTTCTGTAGAAGGATGTAGATCTGGGGATTTATTATGATGGAATATAGGAATATAGGCTGAACTGGATGGACAAATGTCTTTTTTCGGCCTTACTAACTATGTTACTATGTTACTATGTTACCTTGTGGCAGAGGGTGTTGTGGGGGGAAGATACAGTAGGGTCTCTGTCAGGGGTGGGATCCTGACAGAGGCTTGGCAACTTGAACGAACGTAACGGGACCGTGCCTGCTCCGGGTAGCGGCGGTGCCCAAGGAAGGATTAGAAGCGAGATAGATTGTGCTGAGTGAGAAATGAGATCACGCAAAGGAGAAATACCAGTAGGAGTCGTGCTGTAAGACTGAAGCAACACCCTACTGAGGCGCACTACCGGTGGCCGGAACGCCGAGGGAGTATCGTAACATTCAGCTTCAAGCAATACTCTAAACAGCGGCAGGACAGTCAGTCTAAGGCGGGCTGTCTAACTTATATCACCTATGCAGTCTTGGGGGGCAACTTGTGGAGAGGGGCGACTCTAGGGTCCCGGAAGAGCTCCGAGTCTACCCGTCAAACGGGTGCCATCCCAACCAGAACACCAGGGAGGGACGGAGGATTAGCAGAACATCATCTAATCGAGTTGTGAGGGAACTTAAGAAACAGACACAACAGTTGTGGGGGACTTTCTGTAAGCACAGCAGGGAAGGACCACAACACATAGCGCTAGAAGGAAGGCACCGATTTCCACCTGTGAAGAGAACTCTGGAGGTGCCATTGGACCGGCCGGACTTGCGCAGCCTGGTGAACCATGTCCCGGACTGAGGACCCAGAGATCTTCAGTAAAGAGGTAAAGAGACTGCAACCTGGTGTCCTCGTTTTTTACTGCACTGCACCACTACAGCGTCACCACCATCATCCATATCTATTATTCACTGTACGCCCCACGGCAGGGTCACAGACCGGGCCTAGCCACCGTGACAACCCCAGAGCAGAGACTCAGAGGCCCGGCCTCGGCCCTGCGGCAGTGGGGGCGCTACATATGCATTTCATTGTTATATAAATTTATGATCGAGGATTATGTCACACTTGCATGTAGCTGAAAAATGGGGCCCTGGAGTTGGTTACTGGAATTTATGATTGAGGATAATGTCACACTTGCATGTAGCTGAAAAATGGGGCCCTGGAGTTGGTTACTGGAAGGCCTTTGGCACCCCAGTACGACACTGCAAGTAAGCGTATGGTAATTGAGGTAAGGATACAATTAAAATATATTCTGATTATGTGACAAATATGTCACACCACTGGAGAAAGTCAGATGACCCATATCAGAAAGGTGTGGAGCGCCCCCACACCTCCGCAGGGCCGAGGGGTACCCGGAGCCGGGCCTCTGAGTCTCAGTTCTGGGGTTGTCACGGTGGCTAGACCCGGTCCGTGGCCCTGTCTGGCAGTGGGGGACGTCCGGTGCAATAAGTGGTGTTGTAACGGTGCAGTTGTGGGGTGCAGGTCGCGGTAAATAACGAGGACACCAGGTTGCAGTCTCTTTACCTCTTTACTGGAGATCTCTGGGTCCTCAGTCCAGAATACGGTTCACCAGGCTGCGCAAGTCCGGCCGGTCCAATGACACCTCCAGAGTTCACTTCACAGGTGGAAATCGGTGCCTTCCTTCTTAGCGCTATGTGTTGTAGTCCTCCCCTGCTGTGCTTACGGAAAGTACCCCACAACTGTTGTGTCTGTTTCTTAAGTTCCCTCACAACTCGATTAAATGATGTTCTTCTAATCGTCCGTCCCTCCCTGATGTTACGGTTAGAACGGCACCCGTTTGTCGGGTAGGCCTGGAGTTCTTCCGGGACCCTAGAGACGCCCCTCTCCCGCAATTGCCTCCCAAGACTTCATAGGTGATATGTGTTAGACAGCCCGCCTTAAACTGACTGTCCTGCCGCTGTTTAGAGTATTGCTTGAAGCTGAATGTTATAATACTCCCTCGGCGTTCCGGCCACCGGTAGTGCGCCTCAGTAGGGTGTTGCTTCGGTCTTACAGCACGACCCCTGCTGGAATTCTCCTATCGCTTGATCTCGTTTCTCACTCAGCACAATCTATCTCGCTTCTAGTCCTTTCTTGAATCCCGCCGCTTCCCGGAGCTGGCGCGGACCCGTTACGTTCTTTCCAATGCCAAGCCTCTGTCAGGATCCCACCCCTGACAGAGACCCTACTGTCTCTTCCTCCACAACACCCTCTGCCACTGAGTGTTGCTTCGTCTAATCCAGTCAGCTTTCTGATCTAACTTCCTGCCTGACCCCCAGTTTACCCACTATGGTGGGGAGTGGCCTAATGAATAGAACCCTTAGCTCCCCCCGGAGGCCCGGCTGTGAAATGTATTGGTGTCTGTGATACCTGATCAGATGAACTCCTTCAGTGCCATCGGACGCACCATGGCCCCCCATAGTGGCGGAGCCACAGTACTGCAACGACCAGGACTCTGGGGCGCTGCACTCCCCCCTGGTTAAACACAGTACTCCGGGACTGGGAAGAAAACAACAATACAAGTTAGCAAAAAGACATACAATTTTTGTTGAGTGTAATAACAATAAGCATATTTGAACAGGCTTCCCTTTATGGGAGGTAAGGACACTTGAACGTTACAAACATGGTAAAATATCATAGCAACATGCTACAATTAACTTTTCTTACCCAACCGGGTATTCTACTAAGTGCAAACATTATTGAACAATAATTTAACTTTTGCCTTTAAGGATATACACTCTTAGTCCATTAAAGACCTTCCTATAATCACATTATAAGGTATTTCAACTTTTTCATTCTCCTTCTTTAAATCTGCAGGACCGCCTGTCCTATCGGCACCAGACCTACTGCCTCTCCTTTCAGTTACAGGACCGCCCCGTTCAGCCAGGGCCTACTGCCTTTTCAACTACTATACACAGTATAGAACATAACTTTTCTTTCAGTTCGAGAACACTGAGCCGGCTCTACTTGGCTCCTATAAGGACTCACCCACTAACCCTTACAGGTTCACTTTCTGTCCTTAGTAACACATTACTAACTTTCGATGGGGAACGCAGGGTTTACCTTCTATCCCCCCCCCTTTTCTTATCAACATTATCAACTATCTTCTTTTCACAACATTAACCTTTCTCATTTCTTCCTTCTACTTTTTTTTTCTTTCAGAGAACATTATCAATATTTCTTCACATTTAACCAGTTAAACACATATAACTTTTCTCAGGTAAACATTATCATCGTTTTCTTTCATTGACATTATTGCTACCGATCTTAAAGCAATATCACCATTTACGTGCATCAAATGAACATCCCCTTTAAGAGAGGACCAAGTCTCTGTAAGGTAGCACATCTTCTCAAACTACCAGTCCATACTCAGCAAAGGTTCCAGTGCGGTATCTTCGCAAAGAGTCTTTGTTTAAGTAAAACCAGTAGGGAGCGCCTTTAATAAGGTGCAAACTATGTACAACGAAGTTCCGATCATGCACTGTTCATGATTTCTCAGTTTTTAAAACTTGTGCAAAAACTTTAGAAAGACAAACAAAAACAAAACAATCAAAACAATAGGGATCCCAGGTCCGTAGAAGGATCCCCTTAAGAGTTTACCCTGAACGGGTGTTAGCAGTCATAAAGGCAATAAAATAGTAACTATTTACAAATAAAAGAAGTACAGTAAAATCTTACTGTGGTGAAGCGGAAGGTGATCTCCTATCCGGTCTCACCAGGCCAACAGCTCGCACTGGTGAGCCAGGACGCGGTTCTGGTCCCAGCAACGCTAAGATCCCTCGCCGGGAGGCCCTTCTTGCTGGCAGGCGCACACGTCCCTCCGGGGCACGGCGAGGCCGGGCTTCTCGAGGTTCCGCGGAGCCGGGCTCTGCTGCTTTCCCCACGGGAACATCCTCTTCCGGTTTTCCGGCAGCAGCCTGGAGGGCAGTGCATCGCTGCACGCCTCGCGCCATCCAGCCAGCCTCTCCTGTAGCCCTCCTCCATCGGGTGTAAGTCACCGCATCACCGGGTTCCAGATCGCGGGGAAATCTTCCGCTGCAGGGCTCCACCTCTTCCCGATCCACGTGGATCTGTAGCGGCTCCCCGATTTCCTGGATAACCCCGCGTCCGTATTGGGGGTTAAAAGAAATCACGACCCCCCAGTGGGATGAGGGAACCTCTGCAGTGGGGGTCAGGTCCACCTGCACGGCCGGCCGAGGTCGGGTTCGCCATGCAGCCATCAAGCGCCGCAGGTGTTCGGCCTCTGGCGTGATCTTTAGGCCCGATGCCTGTGGCATACCTTCAGCCGCGGCCAGGTTGGGAGAAGCAGGGGGCACTGGAACCAGGCAGATCTCTGTAGGCTGGCCCAGCCTAGCAATCACGCAGGCATCGGCCTCCAGGCGGGCAGCAATTTGCCGGGCCTCTGCCGCGGCCATGCTTTCTACCGACGGCGGCCGGGGAGGTCGGCCCATCGTTGGTCCTGCTAGGGTCAGTCCCCTCAGCGACGGCATACCCGGAGCTACATTGGACTGTCCGACCTCTCTCCGCACCCGATCCTTCTCATGCGGGGCTTCTGGCGTGGCCATCTTGGTCTCTTTTCCCGCGTCTTCTTCCCGCGGTCTCTTCCGTGGGCGGCCCCGTCCCCATGGTCTCCACCCTCCGACCAGAATCAGGAGGCGGACCTCAGCTGTTGACGGACACGTCCTCAGGACACAAAAATACTTGGACTGGGCGGCCATTGTTGTTCGCGCTCTCCAGATTGTCTACGCCCACCTCACGCCCCTCTTCTCTTCCTGCGCTCCCCTCAGTGCTGTAATGGCGGTGGATTTTGGCGGCAAATGGCGCAGCACAGTCTTTGCAACAAAGTACAGTCCAAGCACAGTAAATCACAGTTCCTAGGCACACATGACCTGATTCTTCAGGCTTAAGTAGATCCTGTTCGTGACGCCAAGTTGGAGCGCCCCCACACCGCCGCAGGGCCGAGGGGTACCCGGAGCCGGGCCTCTGAGTCTCAGTTCTGGGGTTGTCACGGTGGCTAGACCCGGTCCGTGGCCCTGTCTGGCAGTGGGGGACGTCCGGTGCAATAAGTGGTGTTGTAACGGTGCAGTTGTGGGGTGCAGGTCGCGGTAAATAACGAGGACACCAGGTTGCAGTCTCTTTACCTCTTTACTGGAGATCTCTGGGTCCTCAGTCCAGAATACGGTTCACCAGGCTGCGCAAGTCCGGCCGGTCCAATGACACCTCCAGAGTTCACTTCACAGGTGGAAATCGGTGCCTTCCTTCTTAGCGCTATGTGTTGTAGTCCTCCCCTGCTGTGCTTACGGAAAGTACCCCACAACTGTTGTGTCTGTTTCTTAAGTTCCCTCACAACTCGATTAAATGATGTTCTTCTAATAGTCCGTCCCTCCCTGATGTTACGGTTAGAACGGCACCCGTTTGTCGGGTAGGCCTGGAGTTCTTCCGGGACCCTAGAGACGCCCCTCTCCCGCAATTGCCTCCCAAGACTTCATAGGTGATATGTGTTAGACAGCCCGCCTTAAACTGACTGTCCTGCAGCTGTTTAGAGTATTGCTTGAAGCTGAATGTTATAATACTCCCTCGGCGTTCCGGCCACCGGTAGTGCGCCTCAGTAGGGTGTTGCTTCGGTCTTACAGCACGACCCCTGCTGGAATTCTCCTATCGCTTGATCTCGTTTCTCACTCAGCACAATCTATCTTGCTTCTAGTCCTTTCTTGAATCCCGCCGCTTCCCGGAGCTGGCGCGGACCCGTTACGTTCTTTCCAATGCCAAGCCTCTGTCAGGATCCCACCCCTGACAGAGACCCTACTGTCTCTTCCTCCACAACACCCTCTGCCACTGAGTGTTGCTTCGTCTAATCCAGTCAGCTTTCTGATCTAACTTCCTGCCTGACCCCCAGTTTACCCACTATTGTGGGGAGTGGCCTAATGAATAGAACCCTTAGCTCCCCCCGGAGGCCCGGCTGTGAAATGTATTGGTGTCTGTGATACCTGATCAGATGAACTCCTTCAGTGCCATCGGACGCACCATGGCTCCCCATAGTGGCGGAGCCACAGTACTGCAACGACCAGGACTCTGGGGCGCTGCACTTGCATTAACCTATATGGACATGAATGGAATGCAGCTAATACATGTAATTGTGCAAGTCAAAAAAAAGGAAAAAAACTGCAAGGCTGCATCCATGTGTTAGGAGGAGAACCAGGCTGTGGGTACCTGTCCTATGCCGAGTCCGGAACTGTCGGGGCTGTCTCCTCTGTTGTCCGGGAGAAGGACTAAGAGACTGGACAGACTTTTGCTCTCGGAAACAGGAGGTGTGGCTAAGCGGCAACAGCCACAGCGCGCGCGGAAGCAGTCAGTCTTGATGGGAACAGGCAGCGCGCATCACAGAGGGAGCAGTGCTCCGTCCCTTGAGCATCGGGTTTGTGCCGGCCCAAGTCTGTGTACTGCCTCCATGACCAGCGGGGGTTGCAGAGAGAGAAGTGCAGTGTGCCCGGTAACTGGCATAGAGTGAGGTGCCGTGCACTTCGTAACCGTGAGTACAGCGCATGTGCCGCAAAGAGAGAACCGGGTACTGGACAGACGTTTGCGGCTCACCTTACCGGCATATTCCTGCCCACCCACAGTGGACCCTGATAGTGCTGCGGCCTTGTTTGTTCCTGCCGCATATGTTCATGGACAAGGGGCTCAGTGGAAGGTGCCAGAGACCGACCGCTGCCGCCAGAAGACAGACCTCTGATGTCAACAGATCCTCCTGGGACCAACACCTTGCCAGCCGTTGCAGGTGCAATCTAACCCCAAGTAGTACCTGAATTCTGAGAAACTAATGACATGATATGTGCACCAAACAACTGCTGACACTTTATTAACCTTTCATATCCTTTCAATTGGACTGTTATTCTCCCAATTTAATCCTGCACCTCCCTGCGAGGAGTTAACCCCCTGTTAAAATAAAACTGTTACATTTGTTAACCCTTGCTCTGCCTTCTGTCTGTCACTGCATTCCACAACCTGCTTTCACATTTATGCTCAAAATAGGGTGGCAGTATAATGTAAATTAAAGGAGATTAGAACATATTCAGCTTAATAAAGATTAAATGATAATTGATGATAATGAAATAGGATAAGACTGGCGTAAGGAAACTGTGATGATGACCAAAGGTGAATTGTGCAGTGAAGAAGGTGAAAATGTAATGTTCCAAACATAAAAGTTAAAATGATTATCATAGGATATAGGAATATGTGTAGGGGGAGATTAATGTGACAAGAAAAGTATATCACATGTTATATCATTTTAATAGAAACAAAAAGCACCAATTAAATAAGAAAACATGATAGTGCCTGTGCATACGTGATTTGAATAATGTACAACAAAGATGGAGGTGCATAAAAGTGTGAGAGTGAAAAGCAGCAGGAGTGAAGACCTCAGGTATCAGAGACTATAAAAAATACGGGATAGCTCATCGACATTACCGTGGTCACAGCCCTATTTTGGCAAATGGCGAAGTGGTAGTGCTGGAGAACAAAGCTCCAGCTTAGCAACCTCCCATTCGTTCTGGATACGGTGTGTAACCAGTTGAGGAGGTTGTGGTCCATTTTCATGGTAAATTGGCGTCAGTACAAATATAGCTGCAGGGGCAATTGCCAGACATTCTTTCTCCATCGTGGAGTAGGCAACCTACCTTGGCAGGAACTTCTGGCTCAGGTTCAAAACGGGGTGTACTTGGCCCATAGAGTGGACCTGGCTGAGCACAGCACTGAGGACAAAGTCACTGGCGTCAGTCTGTACTACAAACGGCTATGTAAAGTCTTGGTAAGATCCATTAGAGGCTTTGCCAGGCTACTATAGTATGGGATGGACCTCCTATAGTACTCGGGACCAGGAAGTACATCACCTGTTTTTTGTTCCTGGGGGTGGGCCAGGATGCAATGGCATCCACTTTCCCAAGCTCTGGCCCCCAAGCCTACCCGGTGCCCCAAGTAGTGGACCTCACTCATATCCAGCTGGTACTTTTCCAGCTTAACCCCTTTACCCCCAAGGGTGGTTTGCACGTTAATGACCAGGCCAATTTTTACAATTCTGACCACTGTTCCTTTATGAGATTATAACTCTGGAACCCTTCAACAGATCCTGGTGATTCTGACATCGTTTTCTCATAACATATTGTACTTCATGATAGTTGTAAAATTTCTTTGATATTACCTGTGTTTCTTTGTGAAAAAATGGAAATTTGGCGAAAATTTCGCAATTTTCCAACTTTGAATTTTTATGCAATTAAATCACAGAGATATGTCACACAAAATACTTAATAAGTAACATTTCCCACATGTCTACTTTACATCAGCACAATTTTGGAACCAAAATTTTTTTTGTTAGGGAGTTATAAGGGTTAAAAGTTGACCAGCAATTTCTCATTTTTACAACACCATTTTTTTTAGGGACCACATCTCATTTGAAGTCATTTTGAGGGATCTATATGATAGAAAATAACCAAGTTTGACACCATTCTAAAAACTGCACCCCTCAAGGTGCTCAAAACCACATTCAAGAAGTTTATTAACCCTTCAGGTGTTTCACAGGAATTTTGGGAATGTTTAAATAAAAATGTGCAAATTGCCTCTGCTGAAAAAAAGAGGACTTAACTCTATAGCGCCACCTATTGGAAGTAGCGATCCTACAAGTCACAATCAACCCTTTAACGAGTCGTGCAATATGACTTAGGATAAAAGCCAAATCAGTATCTCAATACTCTCAATACCAATATCTCAATGTTCAGTTCTCATGCTTCGCACTGACGAGGGCCAACAGCCCGAAACACCGTGTGCGAATTGAGATACTGATTTGGCTTTTATCCTAAGTCATATTGCATGACTCGTTAAAGGGTTGATTGTGACTTGTAGGATCGCTACTTCCAATAGGTGGCGCTATAGAGTTAAGTCCTCTTTTTTTCAGCAGAGGCAATTTGCATATTTAAATTCCCAGAGGAGCATTGCAAGGCGAATAAGCCTCCTTACCTTGACAAGCCAGCTGGTATGTCACTCTCCATAAGGAGAAACGTTACCCCTTAGACCCCACTAAATAAAAATGAACATTTAACTTTTTTTCACAAAACATTTAATTCAGCTCCAATTTGTTTTATGTTACCAAGGGTAACAGGAGAAAATGGACCCCAACAGTTGTTGTACAATTTGTCCTGAGTACGCCGATACCCCATATGTGGGGGTAAACCACTGTTTGGGCGCATGGCAGAGCTCGGAAGCGAAGGAGCGCCATTTGACTTTTCAATGCAAAATTGACTGGAATTGAGATGGGACGCTATATTGCGTGTGGAGAGCCCCTGTTGTGCCTAAACATCGAAACCCCCCACAAGTGACACCATTTTGGAAAGTAGACCCCCTAAGGAACTTATCTAGATGTGTGGTGAGCACTTTGACCCATTAAGTGATTCACAGAAGTTTATAATGCAGAGCCGTAAAATTAAAAAATCATATTTTTTTGCAAAAATGATATTTTCGCCCCCAATTTTTTATTTTCCCAAGGGTAAGAGAATAAATTGGACCCTAAATGTTGTTGTACAATTTGTGAGTTCTGAGTACGCTGATACCCCATATGTAGGGGTAAACCACTGTTTGGGCGCATGGCAGAGCTCGGAAGGGAAGGAGCGCCATTTGACTTGAGATGGGACACCATGTTGCGTTTAGAGAGCCACTGATGTGCCTAAACATTGAAACCCCTCACAAGTGACACCATTTTGGAAAGTAGACCCCCTAAGGAACTGATCTAGATGTGTTGTGAGAGCTTTGAACCCCCAAGTGTTTCACTACAGTTTATAACGCAGAGCCGTGAAAATAAAAATTATTTTTTTCCCACAAAAATTATTTTTTAGCCCCCAGTTTTGTATTTTCCCAAGGGTAACAGTTGAAATTGGACCCCAAAAGTTGTTGTCCAATTTGTCCTGAGTACGCTGATACCCCATATGTGGGGGAAAACCACCGTTTGAGCACATGGCAGAGCTCGAAAGGGAAGGAGCGTCATTTGGAATGCAGACTTAGATGGATTGGTCTGCAGGCATCACATTGCGTTTGCAGAGCTCCTAATGTACCTAAACAGTAGAAACCCCCACAAGTGACCCCATATTGGAAACTAGACCTCCCAAGGAACTTATCTAGATGTGTTGTGAGAACTTTGAACCACCCCCCAAGTGTTTCACTACAGTTTATAACGCAGAGCCGTGAAAATAAAAAATCCTTTTTTTTCCACAAAAATTATTTTTTAGCCCCCAGTTTTGTATTTTTACAAGGGAAACAGTTGAAATTGGACCCCAAAAGTTGTTGTCCAATTTGTCCTGAGTACGCTGATACCCCATATGTGGGGGGAACCACTGTTTGAGCGCATGGCAGAGCTCAGAAGGGAAGGAGTGTCATTTGGAATGCAGACTTAGATGGATTGGTCTGCAGACGTCATATTGCGTTTGCAGAGCCCCTAATGTACCTAAACAGTATAAACCCCCCACGAGTGACCCCATATTGGAAACTAGACCCTTCCAAGGAACTTATCTAGATGTGTTGTGAGAACTTTGAACCCCCAAGTGTTTCACTACAGTTTATAACGCAGAGCCTTGAAAATAAAAAATCTTTTTTTTTCCACAAAAGTTGTTGTCCAATTTGTCCTGAGTACGCTAATACCCCATATGTTGTGTTATGATGACCTGGTGGTTAGGAGCACTAGGAATGACCTGATGAGCAAACTAGTAATACAGGACAAGCTCTGGGAAGTGGGAGCTCTGCTGACCGCAACCCCTAATCCTATCACAACAACTAGAAATAGCCGTGGAGCGTACCTGACTCTGCCTAGACGCCTCTTCACAGCCTAAGAGCTAACTACCCCTAAAGATAGAAAATAAAGCCTACCTTGCCTCAGAGAAATTCCCCAAAGAAAAAGGCAGCCCCCCACACATATTGACTGTGAGTTAAGATGGAAGTCACAAACACAGGAATGAAAAAGGTTTCAGCAAAGGAGGCCAGACTTAACTAAACAGACTGAAGATAGAAAAGGTATATTGCGGTCAGCATAAAAACTACCAAAAAACCACGCAAAGTGTGCAAAAGAGACCCCGCACCGACTCACGGCGCGGAGGTGCCACTCTGCATCACAGAGCTTCCAGCTAGCAAGGCAAAATCATGATAGCAAGCTGGACAAGAAAACAGTGGTAAACAAAAAAGCTAGCAGGGACTTAGCTTTTGCTGGAGTAGACAGGTCATCTGAAAGATCCAAAAGAGAACTGAACCAGTACTAGGACATTGACAGCTGGCATCAAGTAACGATCTGAGTGGAGTTAAATAGAGCAGCCAGCCTAGGACTAAACGAGGTCAGCTGAGGAAGGAACCTCAGAACCAGCAGCTCCACTCACAGCCACCAGAAGGAGTCCATGGACAGAACTCGCCGAAGTACCATTCATCACCACAGGAGGGAGTTCGAGAACAGAATTCACAACAGTACCCCCCCCTTGAGGAGGGGTCACCGAACCCTCACCAGAGCCCCCAGGCCGATCAGGACGAGCCAAATGAAAGGCACGAACAAGATCGGCAGCATGAACATCAGAGGCAACCACCCAGGAATTATCCTCCTGACCATAACCTTTCCACTTGACTAGGTACTGAAGTTTCCGTCTCGAAATACGAGAATCCAAAATCTTCTCCACCACATACTCCAACTCCCCCTCAACCAACACTGAGGCAGGAGGGTCAACGGAGGGAACCATAGGAGCCACATATCTCCGCAATAACGACCTATGGAACACATTATGGATGGCGAAAGAAGCTAGAAGGTCCAAACGAAATGACACAGGATTAGGAATTTCAGAAATCTTATAAGGACCAATGAAACGAGGCTTAAACTTAGGAGACGAAACCTTCATAGGAACATAACGAGACAACAACCAAACCAAATCCCCAACACAAAGTCGGGGACCAACACAGCGACGGCGGTTAGCGAAACGTTGAGCCTTCTCCTGGGACAATGTCAAATTGTCCACCACGTGAGTCCAAATTTGTTGAAACCTGTCCACCACAGAATCCACACCAGGACAGTCCGAAGGCTCAACCTGCCCTGAAGAAAAACGAGGGTGGAAACCAGAATTACAGAAAAAAGGCGAAACCAAAGTGGCCGAGCTGGCCCGATTATTAAGGGCGAACTCAGCCAAAGGCAAGAAGGACACCCAATCATCCTGATCAGCAGAAACAAAGCATCTCAGATATGTTACCAAAGTCTGATTGGTTCGTTCGGTTTGGCCATTTGTCTGAGGATGGAAAGTTGAAGAAAAAGACAAATCAATGCCCATCTTAGCACAAAAGGACCGCCAAAACCTTGAAACAAACTGGGAACCTCTATCCGACACGATGTTCTCCGGAATGCCATGTAAACGAACCACGTGCTGGAAAAATAATGGAACCAAATCAGAGGAGGAAGGCAATTTAGGCAAAGGTACCAAATGGACCATCTTAGGGAAGCGATCACAAACCACCCAGATAACCGACATCCTTTGAGAGACAGGGAGATCTGAAATAAAATCCATGGAAATATGCGTCCAGGGCCTTTTCGGGACCGGCAAGGGCAAAAGCAACCCACTGGCATGAGAACAGCAGGGCTTAGCCCGAGCACAAGTCCCACAGGACTGCACAAAAGAACGCACATCCCGTGACAAGGAAGGCCACCAAAAGGATCTAGCCACCAAATCTCTGGTACCAAAGATTCCAGGATGAAAAAGCCAACACCAAACAATGAACCTCAGAGATAACTCTACTAGTCCATCTATCAGGGACAAACAGTTTCTCTGCTGGGCAACGGTCAGGTCTATCAGCCTGAAACTCCTGCAGCACCCGCCGCAAATCAGGGGAGATGGCAGACAAAATTACCCCCTCTTTGAGAATACCAGCCGGCTCAGGAACTCCTGGAGAATCAGGCACAAAACTCCTTGAAAGGGCATCAGCCTTCACATTCTTAGAACCCGGAAGGTACGAAATCACAAAATTGAAGCGGGAGAAAAACAGCGACCATCGAGCCTGTCTAGGATTCAACCGCTTGGCAGACTCGAGATAAGTCAGATTCTTGTGAACAGTCAAGACCACCACGCGATGCTTGGCTCCTTCAAGCCAATGTCGCCACTCCTCGAACGCCCACTTCATAGCCAACAACTCTCGATTGCCCACATCATAATTGCGCTCAGCAGGCGAAAACTTTCTAGAAAAGAAAGCACATGGTTTCATCACCGAGCCATCAGAACTTCTTTGAGATAGAACAGCCCCTGCTCCAAGCTCAGAAGCATCCACCTCGACCTGAAACGGGAGCAAAACATCTGGCTGACACAACACAGGGGCAGAAGAAAAATGACGCTTCAACTCCTGAAAAGCCTCAACGGCCGCAGAGGACCAATTGACCACATCCGCACCTTTCTTGGTTAAATCAGTCAATGGTTTAACAACACTAGAAAAATTAGCAATGAAGCGACGGTAAAAATTAGCAAAGCCCAGGAATTTCTGAAGGCTCTTCACAGAAGTAGGCTGAGTCCAATCATAAATAGCCTGAACTTTAACAGGGTCCATCTCGATAGTAGAAGGTGAAAAAATGAAGCCCAAAAATGAAACCTTCTGAACTCCAAAGAGACATTTAGACCCCTTCACAAACAAGGAATTAGCACGAAGGACCTGGAACACCATTCTGACCTGCTTCACATGAGACTCCCAATCGTCCGAAAAGACCAAAATATCATCCAAATATACAATCATGAATCTATCCAGGTACTTTCGGAAGATGTCATGCATAAAGGACTGAAACACAGATGGAGCATTAGAAAGCCCGAATGGCATCACCAGGTACTCAAAATGGCCCTCGGGCGTATTAAATGCTGTTTTCCATTCGTCGCCCTGTTTAATACGCACAAGATTATACGCCCCTCGAAGATCTATCTTGGTGGACCAGCTAGCCCCCTTAATCCGAGCAAACAAATCAGACAGTAGCGGCAAAGGGTACTGAAATTTGATGGTGATTTTATTGAGAAGGTGGTAATCTATACAAGGTCTCAGAGAACCATCCTTCTTGGCCACAAAAAAGAACCCTGCTCCCAACGGTGACGACGACGGGCGAATATGCCCTGTCTCCAAGGACTCCTTTATATAACTCCGCATAGGGGTGTGTTCTGGCACAGATAAATTGAACAGTCGGCCCTTCGGAAACTTACTACCAGGAATCAAATTAATAGCACAATCGCAATCCCTATGAGGAGGTAGGGCACTGGATTTGGGCTCATCAAATACATCCCGGTAATCCGACAAGAACTCAGGGACTTCAGAAGGATGGGGAGACAAAATTGACAACAATGGGACATCTCCATGTACCCCTTGACAACCCCAACTGGATACAGACATTGATTTCCAATCCAATACTGGATTATGGACCTGTAGCCATGGCAAACCCAAAACGACCACATCATGCAGATTATGCAACACCAAAAAGCGAATATCCTCCTGATGTGCAGGAGCCATGCACATCGTCAATTGAGTCCAGTACTGAGGCTTATTCTTGGCCAAAGGCGTAGCATCAATTCCTCTCAATGGAATAGGATACTGTAAGGGCTCCAAGAAAAAACCACAGCGCCTGGCAAACTCCAAGTCCATCAAATTCAGGGCAGCGCCTGAATCCACAAATGCCATAACAGAATAGGACGACAAAGAGCAAATCAGAGTAAAGGACAAAATAAATTTTGGCTGTACAGTACCGATGGCGGCAGACCTAGCGAACCGCTTGGTGCGCTTAGGACAATCAGAGATAGCATGAGTGGAGTCACCACAGTAAAAACACAGCCCATTCTGACGTCTGTATTCTTGCCGTTCAGCTCTGGTCAAGGTCCTATCACATTGCATAGGCTCAGGCCTCTGCTCAGAAGATACCGCCAAATGGTGCACAGTTTTGCGCTCACGTAAGCGTCGATCGATCTGAATGGCCAAGGACATAGACTCATTCAGACCAGCAGGCGAGGGGAATCCCACCATAACATCCTTAAG
Organism: Ranitomeya variabilis; assembly: GCF_051348905.1. Lineage (NCBI taxonomy): Eukaryota > Metazoa > Chordata > Amphibia > Anura > Dendrobatidae > Ranitomeya > Ranitomeya variabilis. The sequence goes on along the minus strand of NC_135237.1, from coordinate 353,203,246 downwards.
GGCTTCAGAAAGACCCTTTCTCAAAATTGCCGCTAGGGCACACTCATTCCACTGAGTAAGCACAGACCACTTTCTAAACTTCTGACAATATACCTCCGCTTCATCCTGACCCTGACACAAAGCCAGCAAGATTTTCTCTGCCTGATCCACTGAATCTGGTTCATCATAAAGCAATCCAAGCGCCAGAAAAAACGCATCTACATTACGCAATGCAGGATCTCCTGGCGCAAGGGAAAATGCCCAGTCTTGAGGGTCGCCACGTAGCAAAGAAATAATGATTTTTACTTGCTGAATGGGGTCACCAGAGGAGCGGGGTTTCAAAGCAAAAAACAGTCTACAATAATTTTTGAAATTCAGGAACTTAGATCTATTTCCAGAAAACAAATCAGGAATTGGAATTCTGGGTTCTAACATCGGGTTCTGAACTACATAATCTTGAATGCTTTGTACCCTTGCAGTGAGTTGATCCACACAAGAGGACAGACCTTGAATGTCCATATCTACACCTGTGTCCTGAACCACCCAGAGATTTAGGGGAAAAGAAAAACAAAACACGCTGCAGAGGAAAAAAAAAATGGTCTCAGAACTTCTCTTATCCCTCTATTGAGATGCATTAACACTTTACTGGCCAGCTGTACTGTTATGATGACCTGGTGGTTAGGAGCACTAGGAATGACCTGATGAGCAAACTAGTAATACAGGACAAGCTCTGGGAAGTGGGAGCTCTGCTGACCGCAACCCCTAATCCTATCACAACAACTAGATATAGCCGTGGAGCGTACCTGACTCTGCCTAGACGCCTCTTCACAGCCTAAGAGCTAACTACCCCTAAAGATAGAAAATAAAGCCTACCTTGCCTCAGAGAAATTCCTCAAAGAAAAAGGCAGCCCCCCACACATATTGACTGTGAGTTAAGATGGAAGTCACAAACACAGGAATGAAATAGGTTTCAGCAAAGGAAGCCAGACTTAACTAAACAGACTGAAGATAGAAAAGGTATCTTTGCGGTCAGCATAAAAAACTACCAAAAAACCACGCAGAGTGTGCAAAAGAGACCCCGCACCGACTCACGGCACGGAGGTGCCACTCTGCATCCCAGAGCTTCCAGCTAGCAAGGCAAAATCATGATAGCAAGCTGGACAAGAAAACAGTGGTAAACAAAAAAGCTAGCAGGGACTTAGCTTTTGCTGGAGTAGACAGGTCATCTGAAAGATCCAAAAGAGAACTGAACCAGTACTAGGACATTGACAGCTGGCATCAAGTAACGATCTGAGTGGAGTTAAATAGAGCAGCCAGCCTAGGACTAAACGAGGTCAGCTGAGGAAGGAACCTCAGAACCAGCAGCTCCACTCACAGCCACCAGAGGGAGTCCATGGACAGAACTCGCCGAAGTACCATTCATCACCACAGGAGGGAGTTCGAGAACAGAATTCACAACAATGTTGGGGTAAACACCTGTTTGTGCACACGGGAGAGCTCGGAAGGGAAGGAGCACTGTTTTACTTTTTAAACGCAGAATTGGCTGGAATTGAGATCGGACGCCATGTCGCGTTTGGAGAGCCCCTGATGTGCTTAAACAGTGGAAACCCCGCAATTAGAACTGAATCCCTAATCCAAACACATCCCTAACCCTAATTCCAACGGTAACCCTAACCACACCCCTAACCCTGACACACCCCTAACCCTAATCCCAACCCTATTCCCAACAGTAAATGTAATCCAAACCCTAACCCTAACTTTAGCCCCAACCCTAACCCTAACTTTAGCTCCAACTGTAGCCTTAACCTTAGCCCCAATCCTAACCCTAACCCTCACTCTAGCCCTAAACCTAGCCCTAACCGTAACCCTAACCCTAGCCCTAACCCTAGCCCTAACCCTAACCCTGGCTCTAACCCTAACCCTAGCCCTAACCCTAACCCTAGCCCTAACCCTAGCCCTAACCCTAACCCTAGCCCTAACCCTAATGGGAAAATGGAAATAAATACATTTTTTAAATTTTTCCCTAAGGGGGTGATGAAGGGGGTTTGATTTACATTTATAGTGGGTTTTTTAGCGGATTTTTATGATTGGCAGCCGTCACACACTGAAAGACGCTTTTTATTGCCAAAAAATATTTTTTGCATTACCACATTTTGAGAGCTATAATTTTTCCATATTTTGGTCCACAGAGTCATGTTAGGTCTTGTTTTTTGCGGGACGAGTTGACGTTTTTATTGGTAACATTTTCGGGCACGTGACATTCTTTGATCGCTTTTTATTCCAATTTTTGTGAGGCAGAATGACCAAAAACCAGCTATTCATGAATTTCTTGACCGTTCCGCGTTTGGTAAAATGGATAAAGCAGTTTTATTCTTCAGGTCAGTCCGATTACAGCGATACCTCATTTATATCATTTTTTTATGTTTTGGCACTTTTATACGATAAAAACTATTTTATAGAAAAAATAATTATTTTTGCATCGTTTTCAGCGGTACCATGGTTATTTATATCCATCTTTTTGATCGCGTGTTATTCCACTTTTTGTTTGGCGGTATGATAATAAAGCGTTGTTTTTTGCCTCCTTTTTTTCTTTACAACTGTATTTATTGGAATAATATATATATATATATATATATATATATATATATATATATATATATATAAAGCATTTTTAGGAATTTTTTTTAATTTTTTTTTACACATGTGAATATTTTTTTTTTACACTATAACATTGCCCCAGGGGGGGCATCATGTTATAGTGTAAGATCACTGATCTGACACTTTGCTGTGCACTGTGTCAGATCAGCTATCTGACGTGCACTCCTGCAGCCTTACCAGCGCTTGATCTGAGCAGGTGCTGGTAAGCCACCTCCCTGCAGGGCCCGGAAGGCCCCCCACGGCCATTTTGGATCCGCGCTTGCAGGGAGGAGGGGGTAAGAGACCCTCGGAGCAACGCGATCACATCGCGTTGCTCCGGGGGTCTCAGGGAAGCACGCAGGGAGCCCCCTCCCTGCGCGATGCTTCCCTATACCGCCTAAACACTGCGATCATGTTTGATCGCAGTGTGCCAGGGGTTAATGTGCCGGGGCAGTCCCTGACACCCGGCTGCAATCGGCCACGCTCCCCCCGTGAGCGCGGCTGATCACTATGACGTACTATCCCGTTGGTGGGCATACGGGCCCACCCTACCTCGACGGGATAGTACGTCTAATGTCAGAAAGGGGTTAATGGTAAAGCCTGCCTGGCGGATCCGCTCATGCAGTTGTGCCAGATGTTTTAGGTGATCCTCCCAGATGGGATTGAAGATGGCAATATTGTCCATGTATGCAGCTGCGTAACCTTCAAATCCCTTGAGCAGCGTGTTGACCATCCTCTGAAAAGTGGCAGTGGCAGAACAAATCCCGGAAGGGGTGTAGGATTGCCCACAGCTGGGACCGTTGGCCTGACAAGAGCTGGTGACAATACTCTGCATCCTCGGTGGTCCCACTCGCCCAAGCCAGGGTGAGCATTTCCGGGAGGGTCTCTGCCTCTCCCTCTTCTGGCAGGTTGCATACGGGGAGGATGCAGGCCCCTGCTCATGATATGCCTTCATCATCTTCTTATGGAAGACATTCTGCCTTCCTCAAGCGTAGTCCAGGGTGACCAAATACTTTACGGCATTGAGCTGCTGGTGCACGAGATACAGGCCCTCCCAGGCTGCATGAAAGTTGTCCTGGGGTAGTAACTACACCTTTTGACCCACCTGGTAGGTACTTTCAGAAGCATTCTGGTCTTACCATCGTTGCTGGTCGGCCTGGGCTTGTGTCATATTGTCGTGCACTAGCTGTGACAAGGCCTGCATCTTGTCACAGAATCGCATGACATACTCAATGACCGATACTCCAACATTGGCTATGTCCCCTTCCCAGACCTCTTTTAAGTGAGCCAGGGGACCCTGTACACTTTGCCTGCACAGGAGTTCAAAAGGGGAGAACCCCGTTGAGGCCTGTGGAATCTCCCCATTGGCAAATAGCAGGTGTGAGAGGTACCACTCCCAGTCTTGCCCATGGGAATTGACCAACATCTTAAGCATCTGCTTCTGCGTGCAATTGAACCATTCACCCAGGCCATTGGTCTGTGGGTGGTGTAGGCTGGTCACCAGATGGTGCCCCTGTATCTGCTTACAGAGGGACTCCATCAGCTGTGACAAAAATAGTCGGTGAGCATTTCCTGGGGAAAACCCACTGGGGAGAAGATCTCCAGTACAGTGGTGCCTACCTTGTTGGCCCGAATTGACGACAAGGCTACCGCTTCCAAGTACCGGGTGGCAAAATCTACTACCGTAATTACGTAGCATTTCCCAGAGCTGCTGGGAGTGGCCATCGGGCCAACCAAATCCACAGCCTGCCATCTAATAGGCTCTTTAATAATGGGCATAGTTACCAGTGGGGTTTTGGGGTGCCGTCACACCTTCCCCACCCTCTGACAGGTGTCGTACGAACGGCAGTAGGCAACCACATCAGCCCCCATCCTTGGCCAGTAGAAATGCTGGACTAGACTGACCTTTGTTTTAGTAATCCCTAGCTGTCCGGCCATCAGAATCTCGTGGTCAATCTGCAACAATTACGCCCTGAATAGATAGAGTACCACCAACTTTTGGACCCTAGGTCATGCCTCTGGTGAACATTGCTGGACCGTCACTTGGTACTGCTGTCCTTGGTTCCAGATCACCTGCTTGAGGTCTGAGTCCTGATCCTTAAGATCATTCAAGCTGTCGTCAGTTTCCATGCCGCTTGAAACCCCTAACTGGACCTGTCTCCTGGCCTCCATCTAACCCTGCAGCCATCGGACCCCCAAGGCACCCCAGCGCTACCACTGCACGTGCTAGTGGTCATGGTTGCTGCAACCCTGGGTAGTGTACGCTTTTCCTCTGCTTCCGACCAAATCGCTGGTCCAGACTGACTAACCTGGCCCTCTGACATCCCAGGTAAGCCCTACCTCTCCTGGGACAGCCCTGACCCCAATTGCAAGGTCCCTCTCGACAGCTGTCTGCCCTCTGTCTGTCCCTTCCATGACAACCTCACAGGACAACTGGTTCCATCATACCATCTGGCCACACTCTAAGGGATTATTACAGCTTGCTTGATTGATCTCCTTCACCCTGAGGGGAGAGGGACACAGTACATCACCCACCCCCACATCCCCATTAGGCATGTTAATGACATTGACATCAACAGGGGTGGACATTACATTATTGTCTCGAGGATCAGGCCTTGGGGGTTCAGTGGCCACATACTGGGACACTAGCCGCCCCAGATCTGTCCCAAGCAAAACAGTTGTGGAAATATTCGAGGTTACCCTCACCTCCTGCACTCCCCTCCTGGCGTCCAGCCAAATACACCTTCATGACGGGCAGCACCGATTCGACTCCTCCAATCCCTGAGATGGCAGGGGTTTTCCCGGGTACCAAATCCTGTGGGGACACTAGCTCAGGCCGCACAAGATTCATCTCAGAGCCAGTGCCCCATAGTCCCATGGCCTATGTTGATGGGCTGAAGTTTGTCAAGGAACCTGCCACCACCCCCAACCACACAAAAAACAGTGGACGGTTTCTGGGATGGGAAATTCTGTTGCTGGCGACACATGGCTTTGAAGTGTCCCAGCTGTCTGCAGAGATGCCATAGTCAAAGTACCCCCACCGACGTGAAGAGAGAAGAATGGGCAGGTACCCCCTTGGGCTTGGGGGCAGGAACAGCAGGCACCAGGTTCATCTTACTCCCTCTACAGCTGGCAAGTTTCTTGGTCTTTGGAACCCTGTTGGTGGAATACTCGTTGGCAAGTGTGAATGTTGCAGAGGCCCCCTTTGGCTTCTGGTCACAGAAATACTGCTGAAGGTCCTCTGAGCAGTTCCACAAAAGCTACTCAGTTGCGATGAACTCCTTCAGCTGCTGGATGGTGGTAAGCTCCAATCCTGTGGTCCATTGGTCGACAGCTCTTAGTATGGCCTGCATGTGATTGGCCCAGCTGTCTGCAGGAACCTGCTGCATACTCCGGAGCTTCTTCCAGTATGTCTCAGGGGTCAAGTTGCACTGCTGGACCAGAGCCTGCTTGATGTCCTCATAACTCAGGTTGGTCTCGCTGTGCAGGTACTCAAAAATTTCCAGGGCCTTACCCCTGATGCGAGCGGTTAACAACCCTACCCCCACTGGTCCTCAGGCAGATGGTACTTATGGCAAGTTTTTCAAATGCCAGCAAGAAAGTGTCCAAGCTTTGTCCAGCAGAGGGAAGTTCCTCACCCGTAGCTTCGGGACCTGGATCAGGGGACTAAAGACTGGCTGAAGTCTGCAGCTGGAACTTGAGTTGGAGCTGAAGCATTTGTTGCTGGTGCTCCCGCTCCCGCTGACGTTCTGCAGCTTTATGAGACTTACAAGCACACATAACTGTTTGTCAGTAATGACCAGTGCTTAATCTTATAATTGCACTCTTGTTGTGATGCACAAACCCATTTATTATTGTATCCAGGCATACCCACCTATTGTCTTACCAGTGGTTTCTCACTTTTTTATATTTATTTTCCATTGTTTTTATGTATCTAATAAAAATTTAATCTTTTAACTTTGGCCCCTGTGTAAAGCATATTTTCTTTGGAGCTGGTATTGTGTATTGCTTTATGGCCTATTTGTATATGTGATAATTCATTAGGTGTTTGTATATTCAGCAGGTTAATTCATACCATTCTTTTTCTTTCTTTGCTCTTCCTTTTATGTCTCTATATTGAGTGTTTTTTTCCTTTATTCATGAAGCGTACTTATAAAGTTGAGTAATTGATTTATGCTAATTTTTGTATAGTTTGATAAAATATTGATGTAAATGACATGTACTATGAATTTTTCCTCTCCATGTTACTTCATGCTGATTGTGATTACTTTGTTTTACTCCCTGTTAAATTTCCAGCAATACATCTACCAGTCTAATATGTCCAAGAATTGTCCTGATATCCCTGCTCTGTAATTTGCTATTTTTTAAGTGGAGATTTCCTCTTAATCAGCATTCTGTCAGCACTAGACGAGCTGGACCTCCCTTTACCTCTCCCTTCACAGTGTTCATTGCACCTGCCATTGTCCCTCTTTTATCCCCGTATTCAGAAAAAATAGCAATGATGCACAATACACAGTGTGTCATATACAATACACCTGTGCCCAACTAGGGGATCAGATATAACAAAATCCCATGCAGCAATATAATAAACCCTACAGAAGAATACTGCACAAACCAGGATATATCAAAATATTTTATTTATTAAATAATCCAATTAAAAAAGATTTTTATAACAGACACTAGATAGGATACTTTGAAAAGTGAAAACTACACTGGGGCCGCAGATCAGAGGCTAAACACGTGCTAGTACAAATACCAATGTCCACATAACACACTAATCGGTGTGAATAGTGAGTCCGTTATAGGAACAATACACTAGGCTGGTGAGGGACATCCAGCAGCAACACCTAATGCAGACATTAGGGTGCCGCAGGTCTGAGGTAACTATGCTCTTCATTAGTCTCTTACTTCCCTAATGTCTGCTTTAGGTGTTGCTGCTGGATGTCCCTCACCAGCCTAGTGTATTGTTCCTATAATGGACTCGCTATTCACACCGATTAGTGTATTATGTGGACATTGGTATTTGTACTAGCACGTGTTTAGCCTCTGATCTGCGGCCCCAGTGTAGTTTTCACTTTTCAAAGTATCCTATCTAGTGTCTGTTATAAAAATCTTTTTTAATTGGATTATTTAATAAATAAAATATTTTGATATATCCTGGTTTGTGCAGTATTTTTATGTAGCAGAAATGCAGGTGTGCTGTGAGCGCCGACCACAGGGTGGTGCTCAGAGCTGCCGGGGATCAGTAACCATAGAGGTCCCAAGGACCTCTATGATTACAATACTGAAGCATCGCCGACCTCCGATCATGTGACGGGGGTCGGAGATGCCGTCATTTACGGCCGCCCGGCCGGATGCGGTAGTTAAATGCCGCTGTCTGCGTTTGACAGCGGCATTTAACTAGTTAATAGGCGCGGACAGATCACGATTCTGCCTGCGCCTATTATGGGCACATGTCAGCTAGCTGTTCAAAACAGCTGACATGTCCCGGCTTTGATGCGGGCTCACCGCCGGAGCCTGCATCAAAGTTGGGCTTCTGACCTCGGACGTACTATCCCGTCCGAGGTCAGAAAGGGGTTAAATATAGCCATGCAAAAACAATTTTTTTTATAATAAAATTGTTTTTATTTTGTAAAAGCTGCAAAACAAAAAAACAAGACATAAATGTGTCATCGTTGTAGTTGCACCGACCTGAAGAATAAGGTCGTGTAATTACTTTTACCGCACAAGGAACATTGCAAAAAAATAAATGAAACCAATTATTCACCTACTGTTGATTTGTTTATTCTGTCTCACAAAGATTGCAGTATGGCTTGGCTCACATTTATCCTGAGCACTACGCTGAACGCTTACACCGGAGTTTCCATGTAAATCTCTGAAATACGTGGTTCATATGGAAAAATTCCCTGTAATGAGGCAGATGGAGACATTGTGGACACCGTCTGGCCTTTGATCTGGTGGTGACTGTCTTTTAAAGTGTGCTTAAAAGCACAATCAGCCACAGTTTTGTGCAACTCGGAAAAGAAGCAAACTGCTCAACCAGTCCAGATGGAGTCCAGAGTAATGCTGCTGCCTTATTATAGTGATTGGATGTGTCGTGGGTGTAATCTGAATTATGTAATTCTGAGATTTAGATGGAAACTCTGATGTAAGTGCTCAACGTAGAGCGCAGGATAAATATGATTCAAAATGTTATGTAAAATGTTCCCAGTAAAATCTTCAACTCAATCCACAAAAAAGCAAATGTCCACTCAGGTTCATCATCTATTAATAGAAATATAAAGGGCTTCCATATTACTGGCAACGCAAATGCTCTGGAAAAGCGAAATTAGTCCTCCCAAAATAAAATTCAGAGAATGGGCGCTACACTGGCAGATTTGCAATTTTCACTCAGAAATATCTATTGCTGTTTGTGTCTGTAAAACACAGTTGAAAACAAAATTGGCACTACACCTGTAGATAAATTACCAGAGGGGTGTATTTTCCAAAATGTGGTTACATGAAGGGTGATTCCTGTCTTATGGCCCTTAGAGGCTCCGTATATAAAGTCCACAAACTATTCTAGGAAAATCTGTGCTCCAAGAGTCAAATAGTGCTCCTTCCCTCCCGAGTCTCACCATGTAGCTGAGCAGTACTGTATACACAAATATTGGGTATTACCACTTTCAGCAGAAATTGTGTAACTACCGTTTTTATTAATGTCCCAATTTGAAAATTTAAAATCTGGGGCAGAAACAATCTTTTTGTGGTAATAATATAATAATTTTTTTCGTCACCGCCCAGTGGTATAATGTTCTCTGACACATCTGTGTTGTAAATATGATCACTGCACCTTTAGATGAATTCATTGAGTGTAGTTTGCAAAATGAGGTCACGTTTGGGAGGGTTTTGCTGCTCTGGCACCTCAGAGGCTCTGTCACTGTGACTCAAAAGTAGTTATTGATCTATGCCGGAGAAATTGCATAACAAATTTTACTCTTTCTTTGTTTTCTGCTATTTACCCTTGTGAAAATGAAAAATTTTAGGCTAACACAATTTTTTTGGGCAAAAATGTAATTTTTTTATTTTTACAGCTCAACATTATAAAATTCTGTGAAGCACCTGTGGGATCAAGGTGCGCTCCACACCTCTATATAAATTCCTTGAGGGGTCTAGTTTCCAAAATTGGGTCACTTATGGGGGGTTTCCATTGTTTAGGCACATCAGTGGCTCTCCAAATGCAACATGCACCCACAGACCATGCTATCAAAGTCTGCGCCCAAAAATGTTGCTCTTTTCTTTCAGAGCTCGGCAGTGTGCCTAAACAGGAGAAACTGCACAAAAAAATTTTGGGTCCATTTTAACCTGCTACCCTAGTGAAAATAAAAAATTTTGGGTTAAAACAACATTTGTGTGAGGAAAAATGTAATTTTTTCATTTTTACAGCTCAACATACGGTAATCAAATTCTGTGAGGCACCTGTGGGTTCAAGGTGCTCACCACATGACTAGGTAACTTAATTGAGGGGTGTAGTTGCCAAAATCGGGTCACTTTTAGGACATTTCCACTGTTTAGGTACATCAGGGGTTCTGCAAATGCGACATGGCATCCAATTTCTACTCCAGCCACTTTTCCGCTGCAAAAGTCAAATGGTGCTCTTTCCCTTCTGAGCCCTGCCATGTACCCAAACAACAGTTTTCCTCCACATATGGGCTATCGGTGTATTCAGGAGAAATTGCACAAGAAATTGGGAAATCAATTTCCTCTTGTTACCCTTGTTAAAATGAAAAATTTGGGGCTAAAGTAACATTTTTGTTGGAAAAATGTATTTTTTCAATTTCACAGCTCAACATTATCAAATCCTGTGAAGCATCTGTGGGTTCAAAGTGCTCACCAAAACTGTATATAAATCCTCTGAGGGGAGTATTTTCCCTAATGGGGTCATTTGTAGAGGGTTTCCACTGTTTAGGCACAACAAGGGCTCTGCAAACGTGACATGGCGTCCGTTATCTATTCCAGCCAATTTCGCTCTTCAAAAGTGAAATAGCGCTCCTTCCTTTCTAAGCCCTGCTGTGTGCCCAAACAGTAGATATCGACCAAAAATTAGGTATCGGCATACTCAGGAGAAATTGCCCAATAAATTGGGAAATCAAGCAAAATATATCAACCTGAATTTATTGCTACCATAAAGTACAAAGTGTCACAAAAAAAGAATCTCAGAATCACTGGGATACCTTGAAGTGTTCTAGTGTTATTACCTCATAAGACTGGGGTCACACAAGCGTATGTTCTCTCGTGCTAGAAAATGGGGGCCAATTATGCAAATGACACTTACAGAGTTTGATCCAAATGTCATTTCACTGAGCTCTGATTCTCTCTCATGAGAGAATCACAGCACAGGAGCAGAGGAGACGGCCCTTAGATGACATCTCAATGCAGTTCAATGTTTCACACGTATCACCCATCCAATTTTTGGATGCACTTGCAGAATGCTGCAATTTTTTTCTCCTGCCGAATCAGCATGAGAAAATAATTGCAGATCTGAGCTGTCCCCTAGAATAATACTGGGCCCGAGTGCTATGTGATTAAACATCAAATAGGATTGAGCGATTTTATACAGTCGTGTGAGCAAGACTACAAAGTGACACTTGTCAAAATTGGAAAATTTCACCTGGTCAAGAAGGTGATAACAGGCTTCAAGGAGAAGGGGTTACATCTATCATATGCAAAGCGCTTATTCACAAGAATATTTTCAACAGTTGTCACCTGCACTTGCATTTACATGCAATCTTAGTACACAATAAAGTATTCTTTCGTATTCCCAAAATCTGGAAACCATAAGGTCTGATTGGTAAATATAAGCACTAAGTGATTTCTACAAACCTGATGAAGAAGAACAATGATTGTCAGAGGAACAAAAAAAATACACAAGCAAGGGTTCTGGAACAGAATGTCATTGGATGTGCCTGAAGAATGGTCTTTCTGTCCCTCTTGAGACCACCTGTCCTGGAACATGAGAATATACATAATTGTACATTTTTACCCATCCACTCCTTCTGTAGATTTTCTTTTAAGTTGTGTAATCCTTTTAAAGTGAAGATTAGTGATGAGCGAACGTGCTCGCCACTACTCGGTACTCGCCCGGGTATCACTGTGCTCGGTGTACTCGGCGAGCACCGAGCATTTCCGGAATTATTCGGCGGGAGCTCGGGTCTCCTTCTTTTAATTATGGCGCATTTTAGAGCGCCAATCAACATGCAGGGATTGTTTGCCATGCACTGTAATACCGCAGCCATCTTTGTTGTGGTATAAGGGTATGTTTCCACGGTCAGTAAACGCTGCTTGTTTGACGCTGCAGCGTCAAACAAGCAGCGTCCAGATGTTCCAGCATAGTGGAGGGGATTTTATGAAATCCCGTCTCCACTATGCGTGGAAACCCGCACGCGGCGGCCCTGCGACTCCGGACATGCTGCGCGTCTTTTCAGAACGCAGCATGTCCATACACCTTGCGGGGACGCAGCGTCCCCGCAAGGCATATCACAGGGCCCTATGGCGAGGGGTGCGATGATCCCGGATGTGTACTGTACACATCCGGCACCATCGCGTCCCAGAAAGGGGGCGGGGCTTAGCGCCGAGCGGCGATAACGCTGCCCCTCCGGACCGTGGAGCCATACCCTTACAGTGATTGGCTGGCCGCACAGTGTCATCAGGTCTATAAGAGACCTGACGCCGCCCTGCTCAGCGCATTCTGCTCCGGACTCAGCTAGTGTAGGGAGAGCTGCTGCTGAGATAGTGTCAGATTCGTTCTTTGATTAGTTAGTGTAGGTCTACCAGTGTTCAATCCACAAATCCTGATAAACCAAAAGTCTTTTTTAGGGCTAATTCGGAGGTACACAGTTTGCAGTGCTATATCCACATCAGTGCAAGGCATGCAGGCACTGTATGTGAGTATATAGATCTCACTGCATACATCAAAAGGCTCCATTACTGTCTGCTGTTGTGTATTTTATATATACGTAGCTGCAGGTATCCGTGGCTAGGAATTTCTTTTTTTGCACCTTATACCTGCTAATTTTATTACAAAGCATTCCATAGCCCCCTTTTTTCTACATTTATTTTCTTGGTCACACTGCAGACTACATCCAGGTCATTTCAATACAAGAGTGTGAAAATCTAATAATTTAAAACATTTTTTTTTTGTCCCAGGCATCAGATGTGAGTGCGCAAACAATTCTGGCCTTTTTTTTTTGGTACTATAGTTTTTTTTGGAATGTCTTACAACATTTTTGGACACCATTTTGCTGACCAAAAAATCTTTAGCTGGCCCCAAAATATTTAGCTACAGTTCTTATATTTATCACTATGATTTGTACACCACATGCATCGCATATAATTGCGCTAAATATTTTACAACTTTAGTACTCCAATTTTTTTTTAGTGTCACAGCCTATTTATTGACACAATTTTGGAGGGCCCAAAAAAATCAAAAATCAAGGCCACATTTTGATCAGTCGGTTATCTCCGTCAGACTATCCGTGGTCTCCAAATACTTGCTTATCAGGCATACATTCCACTTTTTTGTCTGTCTGCTACCCTTGTTCTATACAGTATTTTCTGGTTAAAAAATTAAAAAAAAACTCCAGGCCACATATTGAAACAGTCTGTTATCTCCGTCAGATGCCCGGTCTATCTGTGGTCTCCAAATACTTGCTTTTCAGGTATACATTCCACTTTTTTTCTGTCCGCTACCCTTGTTCTATACAGAGTTTGGTGGTTAAAAATTTTAAAAAACTACAGGCCACATATTGAAACAGTCTGTTATCTCAGTCAGACGCTTGGTCTATCTGTGGTCTCCAAATACTTGATTTTCAGGCATACATTCCACTTTTTGGTCTGTCTGCTACCCTTGGTCTATACAGTATTTTGTGATTAAAATTTTTTAAAAACCTCCAGGCCACATATTGAAACAGTCTGTTATCTCCGTCCGACACCTGGTCTATCTGTGGGCTACAAAAACTTGCTTTTCAGGCATACATTCCAGTTTTTTGGCATTGTGTTAGCCTACTTCATGACAGTAATTTTCTTTTAAAATAATAAAAAAAGGCCACATATTGAACATTGTGACTTCTCTGTCAGATGCCTCCTGTTGTGAAATTGGATTTTGGGCTCCCCCGGTGGCCACTGATGGAATTGAACTGGTGTGCATCATCCTCTCTGTTCACCTGTTTCCATCAGGATGTGGGAGTCGCTATTTAGCCTTGCTCCTCTGTCACTTCCATGCCGGTCAACATTGTAATCAGAAGCCTTTCTGTGCATGTTCCTGCTGCTAGACAACTCCCAGCTAAGTTGGACTTAGTCCTTGTTTGTTTTTGCATTTTGTTCCAGTTCACAGCTGTAGTTTCGTTTCTGTGTCTGGAAAGCTCTTGTGATCTGAAATTGCCACTCTGATGTTATGAGTTAATACTAGAGTCTTAAAGTAATTTCAGGATGGTATTTTGATAGGGTTTTCAGCTGACCATGAAAGTGCCCTTTCTGTCTTCCTGCTATCTAGTAAGCGGACCTCAATTTTGCTAAACCTATTTTCATACTACGTTTGTCATTTCATCTAAAATCACCTCCAATATTTGTTGGGGCCTCTGTCTGCCTTTCGGGGAAATTTCTCTAGAGGTGAGCCAGGACTATATTTTCCTCTGCCAGGATTAGTTAGTCCTCCGGCCGGCGCTGGGCGTCTAGGGATAAAACGCAGGCTACGCTACCCGGCTACTGTTAGTTGTGCGGCAGGTTTAGTTCATGGTCAGTTTAGTTTCCATCCTTCCAAGAGCTAGTTCGTATGTTTGCTGGGCTATGTTCTCTTGCCATTGAGAACCATAACAGTTTGACCGGCCTAAAAGGGTTAAATTAATTGACAGAGAAAGGAGAGAAAAGAGAAGTCTGCTGAAGATTTTTTTTTTTTCTCAGTTCTGAGTGTGCTTGTAATTGAATCTCTTGCAAGTCTGCCTATATTGCAGCCTTTCTCTCTCTCTCTCCTTCTAATCCTGGAATGGCTCTGTGTTCACCTGTTTAAAATGGATATTCAGAGTTTAGCTGCAGGTTTGAATAATCTCACCACGAAAGTTCAAAACTTACAAGATTTTGTTGTTCATGTTCCTATATCTGAACCTAGAATTCCTTTGCCTGAATTTTTCTCGGGGAATAGATCTTGCTTTCAAAATTTCAAAAATAATTGCAAGTTGTTTTTGTCCCTGAAATCTCGCTCTGCTGGAGATCCTGCTCAGCAGGTCAGGATTGTGATTTCTTTGCTCCGGGGCGACCCTCAGGATTGGGCTTTTGCATTGGCTCCAGGGGATCCTGCGTTGCTCAATGTGGATGCGTTTTTTCTGGCCTTGGGGTTGCTTTATGAGGAACCTCAGTTAGAACTTCAGGCGGAAAAGGCCTTGATGTCCCTATCTCAGGGGCAAGACGAAGCTGAAATATACTGCCAGAAATTCCGTAAATGGGCTGTGCTTACTCAGTGGAATGAGTGCGCCCTGGCGGCGAATTTCAGAGAGGGTCTCTCTGATGCCATTAAGGATGTTATGGTGGGGTTCCCTGTGCCTGCGGGTCTGAATGAGTCCATGACAATGGCTATCCAGATCGATAGGCGTCTGCGGGAGCGCAAACCTGTGCACCATTTGGCGGTGTCTACTGAGAAGACGCCAGAGAATATGCAATGTGATAGAATTCTGTCCAGAAGTGAACGGCAGAATTTTAGACGAAAAAATGGGTTGTGCTTCTATTGCGGTGATTCAACTCATGTTATATCAGCATGCTCTAAGCGTACTAAGAAGCTTGATAAGTCTGTTTCAATTGGCACTTTACAGTCTAAGTTTATTCTATCTGTGACCCTGATTTGTTCTTTATCATCTATTACCGCGGATGCCTATGTCGACTCTGGCGCCGCTTTGAGTCTTATGGATTGGTCCTTTGCCAAACGCTGTGGGTATGATTTGGAGCCTCTTGAAACTCCTATACCCCTGAAGGGGATTGACTCCACCCCATTGGCTAGCAATAAACCACAATACTGGACACAAGTAACTATGCGGATTAATCCGGATCACCAGGAGATTATTCGCTTTCTTGTGCTGTATAACCTACATGATGTGTTGGTGCTTGGATTGCCATGGCTGCAATCTCATAACCCAGTCCTTGACTGGAAAGCTATGTCTGTGTTAAGCTGGGGATGTAAGGGGACGCATGGGGACGTACCTGTGGTTTCCATTTCATCATCTATTCCCTCTGAGATTCCTGAATTCTTGACTGAATATCGTGACGTTTTTGAAGAACCTAAGCTTGGTTCATTACCTCCGCACCGGGAGTGCGATTGTGCCATAGATTTGATTCCGGGTAGTAAATACCCTAAGGGTCGTTTATTTAATCTGTCTGTGCCTGAACATGCTGCTATGCGAGAATATATAAAGGAGTCCTTGGAAAAGGGACATATTCGTCCTTCGTCATCTCCCTTAGGAGCCGGTTTTTTCTTTGTGGCTAAGAAAGATGGCTCTTTGAGGCCGTGCATTGATTATCGGCTTTTGAATAAAATCACGGTTAAATATCAATATCCGTTGCCACTGCTGACTGATTTGTTTGCTCGCATAAAGGGGGCCAAGTGGTTCTCTAAGATAGATCTTCGTGGGGCGTATAATTTGGTGCGAATTAAGCAGGGGGATGAGTGGAAAACCGCATTTAATACGCCCGAGGGCCACTTTGAGTATTTGGTGATGCCTTTTGGTCTTTCAAATGCCCCTTCAGTCTTTCAGTCCTTTATGCATGACATTTTCCGTGATTATTTGGATAAATTTATGATTGTGTATCTGGATGATATTTTGATTTTTTCGGATGACTGGGACTCTCATGTCCAGCAGGTCAGGAGGGTTTTTCAGGTTTTGCGGTCTAATTCCTTGTGTGTGAAGGGTTCTAAGTGCGTTTTTGGGGTTCAAAAGATTTCCTTTTTGGGATATATTTTTTCCCCCTCTTCCATCGAGATGGATCCTGTCAAGGTTCAGGCTATTTGTGATTGGACGCAACCCTCTTCTCTTAAGAGTCTTCAGAAATTTTTGGGCTTTGCTAACTTTTATCGTCGATTTATTGCTGGTTTTTCTGATGTTGTTAAACCATTGACTGATTTGACTAAGAAGGGTGCTGATGTTGCTGATTGGTCCCCTGCTGCTGTGGAGGCCTTTCGGGAGCTTAAGCGCCGCTTTTCTTCCGCCCCTGTGTTGCGTCAGCCTGATGTTGCTCTTCCTTTTCAGGTTGAGGTCGACGCTTCTGAAATCGGAGCTGGGGCGGTTTTGTCGCAGAGAAGTTCCGATTGCTCCGTGATGAGACCTTGTGCTTTTTTCTCGCGTAAATTTTCGCCCGCCGAGCGGAATTATGATGTTGGGAATCGGGAGCTTTTGGCCATGAAGTGGGCTTTTGAGGAGTGGCGTCATTGGCTTGAGGGGGCTAGACATCAGGTGGTGGTATTGACTGACCACAAAAATCTAATTTATCTTGAGTCCGCCAGACGCCTGAATCCTAGACAGGCGCGCTGGTCGTTGTTTTTCTCTCGGTTTAATTTTGTGGTGTCCTACCTGCCGGGTTCTAAGAATGTTAAGGCGGATGCCCTTTCTAGGAGTTTTGAGCCTGACTCCCCTGGTAATTCTGAACCTACAGGTATCCTTAAGGATGGAGTGATATTGTCTGCCGTTTCTCCAGACCTGCGGCGGGCCTTGCAGGAGTTTCAGGCGGATAGACCTGATCGTTGCCCACCTGGTAGACTGTTTGTTCCTGATGATTGGACCAGTAAAGTCATTTCTGAGGTTCATTCTTCTGCGTTGGCAGGTCATCCTGGAATCTTTGGTACCAGGGATTTGGTGGCAAGGTCCTTCTGGTGGCCTTCCCTGTCTCGAGATGTGCGAGGCTTCGTGCAGTCTTGTGACGTTTGTGCTCGGGCCAAGCCTTGTTGTTCTCGGGCTAGTGGATTGTTGTTGCCCTTGCCTATCCCGAAGAGGCCCTGGACGCACATCTCGATGGATTTTATTTCGGATCTTCCTGTTTCTCAGAAGATGTCTGTCATCTGGGTGGTGTGTGATCGTTTCTCTAAGATGGTCCATTTGGTTCCCCTGCCTAAGTTGCCTTCTTCTTCCGAGTTGGTTCCTCTGTTTTTTCAAAATGTGGTCCGTTTGCATGGTATTCCGGAGAATATCGTTTCTGACAGAGGTACCCAATTCGTGTCTAGATTTTGGCGAGCATTCTGTGCTAGGATGGGCATAGATTTGTCTTTCTCGTCTGCTTTCCATCCTCAGACTAATGGCCAGACCGAGCGGACGAATCAGACCTTGGAGACATATTTGAGGTGTTTTGTGTCTGCAGATCAGGATGATTGGGTTTCTTTTTTGCCTTTAGCGGAGTTTGCCCTCAATAATCGGGCCAGTTCTGCCACCTTGGTGTCTCCCTTTTTCTGTAATTCGGGGTTTCATCCTCGATTTTCTTCTGGTCAGGTGGAATCTTCGGATTGTCCTGGAGTGGATGCTGTGGTGGAGAGGTTGCATCAGATTTGGGGGCAGGTAGTGGACAATTTGAAGTTGTCCCAGGAGAAGACTCAGCTTTTTGCCAACCGCCGGCGTCGGGTTGGTCCTCGGCTTTGTGTTGGGGACTTGGTGTGGTTGTCTTCTCGTTTTGTCCCTATGAGGGTTTCTTCTCCCAAGTTTAAGCCTCGGTTCATCGGCCCGTACAAGATATTGGAGATTCTTAACCCTGTGTCCTTCCGTTTGGACCTCCCTGCATCTTTTTCTATTCATAATGTTTTTCATCGGTCATTATTGCGCAGGTATGAGGTACCGGTTGTGCCTTCCGTTGAGCCTCCTGCTCCGGTGTTGGTTGAGGGCGAGTTGGAGTACGTTGTGGAAAAAATCTTGGACTCCCGTGTTTCCAGACGGAAACTCCAGTATCTGGTCAAATGGAAGGGATACGGTCAGGAGGATAATTCTTGGGTGACTGCCTCTGATGTTCATGCCTCCGATTTGGTCCGTGCCTTTCATAGGGCTCATCCTGATCGCCCTGGTGGTTCTGGTGAGGGTTCGGTGCCCCCTCCTTGAGGGGGGGGTACTGTTGTGAAATTGGATTTTGGGCTCCCCCGGTGGCCACTGGTGGAATTGAACTGGTGTGCATCATCCTCTCTGTTCACCTGTTTCCATCAGGATGTGGGAGTCGCTATTTAGCCTTGCTCCTCTGTCACTTCCATGCCGGTCAACATTGTAATCAGAAGCCTTTCTGTGCATGTTCCTGCTGCTAGACAACTCCCAGCTAAGTTGGACTTAGTCCTTGTTTGTTTTTGCATTTTGTTCCAGTTCACAGCTGTAGTTTCGTTTCTGTGTCTGGAAAGCTCTTGTGATCTGAAATTGCCACTCTGATGTTATGAGTTAATACTAGAGTCTTAAAGTAATTTCAGGATGGTATTTTGATAGGGTTTTCAGCTGACCATGAAAGTGCCCTTTCTGTCTTCCTGCTATCTAGTAAGCGGACCTCAATTTTGCTAAACCTATTTTCATACTACGTTTGTCATTTCATCTAAAATCACCGCCAATATTTGTGGGGGCCTCTGTCTGCCTTTTGGGGAAATTTCTCTAGAGGTGAGCCAGGACTATATTTTCCTCTGCCAGGATTAGTTAGTCCTCCGGCCGGCGCTGGGCGTCTAGGGATAAAACGCAGGCTACGCTACCCGGCTACTGTTAGTTGTGCGGCAGGTTTAGTTCATGGTCAGTTTAGTTTCCATCCTTCCAAGAGCTAGTTCGTATGTTTGCTGGGCTATGTTCTCTTGCCATTGAGAACCATAACAGCCTCCTCTATCTATGGTTTAAAAATTAGCTAATAATAACATTTGTTAAAAATGAAATAAAAAAATTACCAACATTCCATTGAATTAAAAGTGTGTTTTTTTGGCACACTGATCACATATAATTTTTCTCTAAATTAATCCCTTTGTATTGAACTTTTAAAATATTTTAATAGGCCATTTAAAATGGGCAAAGCAAGGGGCAAGGGACGGGGAAGTGGACGTGATGCTGATGGTTCATGCAGAGCACGAGGCAGTGGCCAAGCTGAAAGTGGGCCACAACAAAGACCATTTGCAGCACCTGCCATGCCCGCATTAGAAGGGGTAGCAAAACTACCAGCCTGACCACCAGCATGATTAGGCACATGGCAGCAAAGCACCCGACTTTGTGGGCCTAACCCCAAGCTCAAGGAACAATGTCTGCAGGTGACACCACTGATTGTTCCACTGTTTTACGTACAAGCCAATCCCCAGTCCACAGTTTATGCGAAGATGCCTCATGCCCTGCACCTATTGTTGCCCACAGTCAACTAGCACATCATCAATCCCGTCCATGTCCTTGTCCCAGCGCAGCCTTCAGTTGTCTATACCCCCAGTCATTGGAGCGCAAGAGAAAATAAGCAGCCAACGCTCCACAGGCCACAGTACTAAATGCTCACATTTCTTGTCTGCTTGCGCTCGAAATGTTGCCTTTTAGGCTCGTTGAGACAGAATCTTTCCACAAACTGATGGTGGCAGCCATCCCAAGGTACTCGGTCCCAGTCACCACTATTTCTCTCGGTGTGTCGTACCGCATTACACCAGCACATGTCTCACAAGATTTCCCATGCCCTCCACAATGCTGTTACTGGGAAAGTCCACCTAACCATGGACACGTGGACAAGTGCTTGTGGGCAGGGATGGTACATCTCACTGATGGCACACAGGGTTAACATAGTGGAAGCTGGAACCCAGACGGAGCTTAGGATGGAATACATCCTCCCGACGCTGAGGATTGCAGGCCCTACGTCAATCAGGGTTGCTCCCACAGTCTACAGCTCCTGCGCCTCCTCCTCTTCAGCCTCTAGCTCTGAAATGAGCACATCAGTCAGAAGCTAGAAGTGCAGTGCAGCAGTGCCTCAGGCAAGCAGCAACAGGCTGTGCTGAAGCTAATCTGCTTAGGTGACAAACCGCATAATTCTGAAGAGTTGTGGACAGGGCTGAAAGAGCAGTCAGATATTTGGATGACACTGCTGAATCTACAGCCAGGCATGGTTGTGTGTGACAATGGACGGAACCTGGAGGCAGCTCTGAGGCAAGGTGAGCTCACACACGTACCTTGCCTGGTCCATGTGCTTAACCTCCTGGTTCAACATTTTCTCAAAAGCTACCTGTAGCTACCGGAACTGGTAGTGAAAGTACACCGCCTGTATGTCCATTTTAGAAAGTCAGCTACAGCTACAGCTGCCCTTGCCATGCTTCAGCAGCTTTTGCAACTTCCGGCTCACCAACTGGTGTGTGATGTCCCCACACACTGGAACTCTACACTGCATATATTGGAAAGGATTTGTGAGCAGAAGAGGGCAATTGTTGACTACCAGCATCAACAAGGCCGTCGTTATTCAGTCCAGACTCCACAAATAAGACCTCAGAAGTGGACATGGATGTCAGACATATGTACCATCCTCCAAAACTTTGATGACTACACCAACATGGTGAGTGGCGAAGATGCCATAATTAGCGTCACCATCCCTCTTCTCTGCATTCAGAAAACCTCTCTGCTCACAATGAAAGAGGATGCATTGCAGGTGGAGCACGAGACCATAGAGCAAGGAACCATACAGGTTGATTACACACAGCCCAGCCTCATGTCATCCCAATGTGGATTTGTAGACAATGAGGAAAAGGAGGCGGAAGAACAGGAGCTATAGACAGTAATACAAGCACGGCTGTCATACCGTCTGTTCAGCGTGGATGGCCTGAGGACAGGGAGGAGGCGGATGAAGATGAGGAGGACAGCATGGTCAATCGTCCTGTTGGTGAGGACATGGAAGTCTTGCCTGTTAGCAGTCTGGCATGCATGGCTGACTTTATGTTGCGCTGTCTTTCCCGTGACCCTCGCATTATTAAAATTTTAAAATTTTCAGTGACACTCATTACTGGTTGGTGACACTTGTAGACCCACACTACAAGGAGAACTTTCAATCTCTTCTTCCAGAGGCAGACAGGTGTTCTAAAATGATGCAGTACCACAGGGCCCTTGTAGCGGAATTACTAAAAAAATTCCCATCTGAGAACTCTGGCAGCAGACGTCAGAGTTTGTTGTACAACCAAGGAGTACAGGTGAGAGAGACAGAAGTACAATCCAGCTCAGGCAGGGGAACAATGGCAAAGTTCTTGGACAATTTTCTCAGACCCTCCCATCACGCCGACACAAAGGCAAGGGGTGTTGTTACAAGAAGTGCAATGTTTGGGAAGATGCTGAGGGAGTACCTTGCAGATCGTACAAACATCCTCCGTGATTCCTCTGTGCCTTTTAATTATTGGGTATCCAAGCTGGACACATGGTGTGAACTGCCTCTCTACGCCTTGGAGATCCTGGCTTACCTGCTGCTAGCGTTCTGTCAGAGCGGGTTTTTTAGTGCTGCTATTGGAATTTTAACTGATAAGCGCATCCGCCTGTCAACTGAAAATGTTGACAGGCTAACTCTTATAAAAATGAACAAGGGCTGATTTGGGCAAGATTTCTGTACACCACCGAATTAAAACAGCGAAACATAACCTCAAATACAGTGTCTTTTTTGGGGAGGTGTATTCTTATGCACCTCTTCACAACCACATATGGGTATACGCTTTCAGATTTTGGCATCACCTTATGCTAATATTTTTATGTCTTGCTTTGAGGAAACTTATGTCTACACAAATAAACTGTTTCAAACACAATCCATTTATTGGAAGAGATACATCGATGATGTATTCATGATTTGGAAAGGTGATGAAGAATTGCTTAATGAGTTTGTACACGACATCAATACCTCCATTCCAAATCTCACTTTTTCAATACATTCCAGCAATATTAGTATCAACTTTTTATATACTCTCATTACGGTCCAAAATAATGGTGAACTTGACATAGATTTATACCAGAAACCAACAGATAAAAACAGATTGCTACACTTCACAAGCTGCCACCCCCCACATTTCAAGAAATCTTTACCAAAATCCCAACATCACCGGATTGCACGTATTGTGTCCGATATGGATAAGAGGACAACTAGACATGATGCGATGTCACAAAAATGTATACAGCAAGGATACCCAAACATCTCGGGTCATATCACTACCTCTTTTTCCTCACTCCTTTAAACTAAAGAAAGGAATTTACATAGGATTCCCTTTATTAGTGGAGCGGCCCCCAGACGCAGGGCAGCGGGGTACTCGGTACCGGGTCTCTCTCGGTTCTGGGGATGTCATGGTGGCCCGACCCGGTCTGTGGCCCTGCTAAGGGGCGTCCAATTAAAGAAGTAGGTGATGGTGTAGGTCGCAGTAAATAACGAGGACACAGGGTTGCAGTCTCTTTACCTTTTTACTGAATGCTTCGGCATCCGCAATCCAGAGCACTGTTAACAGGGCTGGCTGAGACCGGCCGGTCCGAAGGCACATCCAGAGTTCCCTTTGCAGGTGGAAATCAGTTGCCTACCTACTAGCGCCTGGGTGTTGTAGTACTTCCCTGCTGAGCACCACGGGATAGTCCTCACAACTGTTGTGTATGTTTCTGTTCTTTCTCTCTCTGTCCCCCAGCTGATATGGATAGGATGCACCCGTATGACGGGGTAGGCCTGGAGTTATTTTATAGGGACCCTAGAGACGCCCCTCTCCCACAATTGCCTCCGTTGTCTTCATTAGGTGAAAAAGGTGAGACAGCCAACCTAGAGTTAACTGCCCTGCCATTGGTTCAAAGTAATGCGTAGAGTCTATTACTTCCTCGGCATTCCGGCTGCCGGCTACGCGCCTCAGTAGGATGTTGCCGATCTCGGGGCACGACTCCTACTGGTTCTATCGCCTTTGTGCTGTGATCTCGTTTCTCACTTCTCCACAATATCCTTCGCTTCGTGTCCTTTCTTAAGATGCCGTCGCAATGAGGTGCAGGCACGGCTCCGTAACAATCTGTCCTTTCGCTAGGCCTCTGTCAGGATCCCACCCCTGACAGGGACCCCCCTGAATCTTCCCAAGCAACGCTCTCCTCTCACTAGATGTTACCTGGGCAAAACCCAGTCAGCTTCTCTCTAACTTCCTATCCAACCCCCAGTTTTACCAGAGTGTGAGGAGTGGCCTAATACATAGAACCCTTTTCTCTCCCTGGTGGCCGGAGTGTGAAGTGTAATGTGTGACTGTGATACCTGGTCAGGTGAACTCTTTTAGTGCAATCAGACGTACCATCACTCCCCTTAGCGGCAGAGCGACGTTACTGCAACGACCAGGCCTCTGGGGCGCTGTACTAGCACATACCACCCGTTTATGAACATTATTAAGAATCCTATATTCCACCATTGGCATCTCCTTGGCAAATCATATCCAGACATACCAGAATTTCAGGTCTTACCCATTATGTGTTACAAAAAAACCCTAACCCCTAACCTTAGGAATCTCTTGGTAAGAGCAGACATTGGCTCTAACAAACCTTACAGTACACAGAGAACCTTACTGACACAGAAAAGAGGTACTTTTCCCTGTCTTCACAGTTTGCAGTGCTCAAACATAACTAGGGGCGACCGATTCAATCACCCCAGATCTGGCAAATCTTTTCCAATTAAAAAATGTTTCACATATGAATCATCTTATGTGATATATCTGATCAAATGTCCTTGTGGTCTTGGATAAGTTGGAGAAACTACCCAGCATATCCGGGACCGCATATCACAACATAAATCGACAATTCATTGTAAAAGATTACTATTGCCAATTCCAGCACATTTTATCGCTGCGGGTCATAACGTATCCCAATTAAAATATCAGGTGATTGAAAGCATTCCACTTCCTAGGAGAGGTGGTGGTGACAGAATTAGGAAATTGAAATTGAGGGAGTCCTTTTGGATATTCATATTACAAACGTTAGAACCCTTGGGCATGAATAGGGAATACGAGGTCTCTTTTTGACCATTAAGATATAAATGATGTATATTTAGCATTTTGTGCTTTTTTACTAATGTTTTTCTACCTTTTCTACATCTCTTGCAGATTTCATAACGATCCGGGTAAAATTTCCCTTACTTTTGTCTTTCATTTTCCTTTTCTGTATTCCTTATTCCTTTATCTGCTTTCCCCTTTTTTTCTTTTCATCATCCTTCTTAATACTTACAACTATTCTTTTTGTTCTTAATTCTATTCTGGCCTCAGGACCGTGTTTAGAGTTTCTGCTGCCCTAGGCACTTTTAGTGCTGCCTCCCCCTTTGGTGAGTATGACACTATCGGCAGTGACTTTCGCAAGAATCGCTGATGTGAAAGTAGCCTTTTGCAGCAAATCGGGTAGTTTTTCTGCAGCTGCCGCGTAACGGATCACTTACAGCAACACTGCGTTTGGCCTAATTAATTCCCTATGGGATTTGCGGCACTTTGCAGTGATCTGGCAAATGCGGTACCATACCCCCCAACTTTTGATGAAGGGAAGGAGGTACAAAATTTGCGGCGCAGGTAGTGCGCCGTGGCAAATTTTAGGCCACGCCTCTGACCACACCCATTTCACAACTAGTCACACCCATATCCACATCCCAACCACAGCCATTTAGCACTGCTGATCACGCTGTTTCATATACAATAATTATAAACAAAATATATAGCCACACAGTGCTCCATACTGTATAATGGCCCCACATGATGCTCCATACTGTATAATGGCCACACATAACGGTCCATACTGTATAACGGCCACACATGATGCTCAATACTGTATAATGGCCACACACAGTTCTCCACACTGTATAATGATCCCACATGATGCTTAATGCTGTATAATGGCCACAAATGATGCTCCATACTGTATAATGGCCACACATGATGCTCCATACTGTATAATGGCCACACAGTGCTCCATACTGTATAATGGCCACACAGTGCTCCATACTGTATAACGGCCACACATGATGCTACATAATGTATAATGGTCACACACAGTTCTCCATACTGTATAATGATCCCACATGATGCTCAATACTGTATAATGGCCCCACATGATGCTCCATACTGTATAACGGCCACAGATGATGCTCCATACTGTATAACGGCCACACATGATGCTCAATACTGTATAATGGCCACACACAGTTCTCCATACTGTATAATGATCCCACATGTTGCTCAATACTGTATAATGGCCACACATGATGCTCCAAACTGTATAATAGCCACACAGTTCTCCATACTGTATAATGATCCCATATGATGCTCAATACTGTATAATGGCCACAAATGATGCTCCATACTGTATAATGGCCACACATGATGCTCCATACTGTATAATGGCCACACAGTGCTCCATACTGTATAATGGCCACACAGTGCTCCATACTGTATAACGGCCACACATGATGCTACATAATGTATAATGGCCACACACAGTTCTCCATACTGTATAATGATCCCACATGATGCTCAATACTGTATAATGGCCCCACATGATGCTCCATACTGTATAACGGCCACAGATGATGCTCCATACTGTATAACGGCCACACATGATGCTCAATACTGTATAATGGCCACACACAGTTCTCCATACTGTATAATGATCCCACATGTTGCTCAATACTGTATAATGGCCACACATGATGCTCCAAACTGTATAATAGCCACACAGTTCTCCATACTGTATAATGATCCTACATGATGCTCAATACTGTATAATGGCCACACATGATGCTCCATACTGTATAATGACCCCCCTCCTGTATGCATGGTTCATATCCCCCCTCCTGTGTGCATGGCTCATATTTCCCCCCTCCTGTATGCATGGCTCATATTCCCCCTCCTGTGTGCATGGCTCATATTCCCCCTCCTGTATGCATGGCTCATATTCCCCCTCCTGTATGCATGGCTCATATTCCCACTCCTGTATACATGGCTCATATTCCCCCCCTCC
This sequence comes from Ranitomeya variabilis, assembly GCF_051348905.1. NCBI lineage: Eukaryota > Metazoa > Chordata > Amphibia > Anura > Dendrobatidae > Ranitomeya > Ranitomeya variabilis. Next base: position 353,176,685 of record NC_135237.1, on the reverse strand, counting down.
TGTATGCATGGCTCATATTCCCCCTCCTGTATGCATGGCTCATATTCCCCCTCCTGTATGCATGGCTCATATTCCCCCCGTATGCATGGCTCATATTCCCCCCCCTGTATGCATGGCTCATATTCCCCCTCCTATATGCATGGCTCATATTCCCCCTCCTGTATGCATGGCTCATATTCCCCCTCCTGTATGCATGGCTCATATCCCCCCTGTATGCATGGCTCATATTCCCCCTCCATATTCCACCCCTGTATGCATGGCTCATATTCCCCCTCCTGTATTCATGGCTCATATTCCCCCTTCTGTAAGCATGGCTCATATCCCCCTGTATGCATGGCTCATATTCCCCCTCCTGTATGCATGGCTCATATTCCCCCTCCTGTATGCATGGCTCATATTCCCCCCCATATGCATGGCTCATATTCCCCCCCCCCTGTATGCATGGCTCATATTCCCCCTCCTATATGCATGGCTCATATTCCCCCTCCTGTATGCATGGCTCATATTCCCCCTCCTGTATGCATGGCTCATATCCCCCCTGTATGAATGGCTTATATTCCCCCTCCTGTATGCATGGCTCATATCCCCCCTGTATGCATGGCTCATATTCCCCCTCCATATTCCACCCCTGTATGCATGGCTCATATTCCCCCTCCTGTATGCATGGCTCATATTCCCCCTCCTGTATGCATGGCTCATATTCCCACTCCTGTATACATGGCTCATATTCCCCCCCTCCTGTATGCATGGCTCATATTCCCCCTCCTGTATGCATGGCTCATATTCCACCTCCTGTATGCATGGCTCATATTCCCCCCCGTATGCATGGCTCATATTCACCTCCCTGTATGCATGGCTCATATTCCCCCTACTATATGCATGGCTCATATTCCCCCTCCTGTATGCATGGCTCATATTCCCCGTCCTGTATGCATGGCTCATATCCCCCCTGTATGCATGGCTCATATTCCCCCTCCATATTCCACCCTTGTATGCATGGCTCATATTCCCCCTCCTGTATGCATGGCTCATATTCCCCCTCCTGTATGCATGGCTCATATTCCCACTCCTGTATACATGGCTCATTGTTGTGAAATTGGATTTTGGGCTCCCCCGGTGGCCACTGGTGGAATTGAACTGGTGTGCATCATCCTCTCTGTTCACCTGTTTCCATCAGGATGTGGGAGTCGCTATTTAGCCTTGCTCCTCTGTCACTTCCATGCCGGTCAACATTGTAATCAGAAGCCTTTCTGTGCATGTTCCTGCTGCTAGACAACTCCCAGCTAAGTTGGACTTAGTCCTTGTTTGTTTTTGCATTTTGTTCCAGTTCACAGCTGTAGTTTCGTTTCTGTGTCTGGAAAGCTCTTGTGATCTGAAATTGCCACTCTGATGTTATGAGTTAATACTAGAGTCTTAAAGTAATTTCAGGATGGTATTTTGATAGGGTTTTCAGCTGACCATGAAAGTGCCCTTTCTGTCTTCCTGCTATCTAGTAAGCGGACCTCAATTTTGCTAAACCTATTTTCATACTACGTTTGTCATTTCATCTATAATCACCGCCAATATTTGTGGGGGCCTCTGTCTGCCTTTCGGGGAAATTTCTCTAGAGGTGAGCCAGGACTATATTTTCCTCTGCCAGGATTAGTTAGTCCTCCGGCCGGCGCTGGGCGTCTAGGGATAAAACGCAGGCTACGCTACCCGGCTACTGTTAGTTGTGCGGCAGGTTTAGTTCATGGTCAGTTTAGTTTCCATCCTTCCAAGAGCTAGTTCGTATGTTTGCTGGGCTATGTTCTCTTGCCATTGAGAACCATAATAGTTTGACCGGCCATAAAGTGTTAAATTAATTGACAGAGAAAGGAGAGAAAAGAGAAGTCTGCTGAAGATTTTTTTTTTTTTTTTTTCTCAGTTCTGAGTGTGCTTGTAATTGAATCTCTTGCAAGTCTGCCTATATTGCAGCCTTTCTCTCTCTCTCTCCTTCTAATCCTGGAATGGCTCTGTGTTCACCTGTTTAAAATGGATATTCAGAGTTTAGCTGCAGGTTTGAATAATCTCACCACGAAAGTTCAAAACTTACAAGATTTTGTTGTTCATGTTCCTATATCTGAACCTAGAATTCCTTTGCCTGAATTTTTCTCGGGGAATAGATCTTGCTTTCAAAATTTCAAAAATAATTGCAAGTTGTTTTTGTCCCTGAAATCTCGCTCTGCTGGAGATCCTGCTCAGCAGGTCAGGATTGTGATTTCTTTGCTCCGGGGCGACCCTCAGGATTGGGCTTTTGCATTGGCTCCAGGGGATCCTGCGTTGCTCAATGTGGATGCGTTTTTTCTGGCCTTGGGGTTGCTTTATGAGGAACCTCAGTTAGAACTTCAGGCGGGTGAGGGTTCGGTGCCCCCTCCTTGAGGGGGGGGTACTGTTGTGAAATTGGATTTTGGGCTCCCCCGGTGGCCACTGGTGGAATTGAACAACAGTACCCCCCCCTCAAGGAGGGGGCACCGAACCCTCACCCGCCTGAAGTTCTAACTGAGGTTCCTCATAAAGCAACCCCAAGGCCAGAAAAAACGCATCCACATTGAGCAACGCAGGATCCCCTGGAGCCAATGCAAAAGCCCAATCCTGAGGGTCGCCCCGGAGCAAAGAAATCACAATCCTGACCTGCTGAGCAGGATCTCCAGCAGAGCGAGATTTCAGGGACAAAAACAACTTGCAATTATTTTTGAAATTTTGAAATCTCGCTCTGCTGGAGATCCTGCTCAGCAGGTCAGGATTGTGATTTCTTTGCTCCGGGGCGACCCTCAGGATTGGGCTTTTGCATTGGCTCCAGGGGATCCTGCGTTGCTCAATGTGGATGCGTTTTTTCTGGCCTTGGGGTTGCTTTATGAGGAACCTCAGTTAGAACTTCAGGCGGGTGAGGGTTCGGTGCCCCCTCCTTGAGGGGGGGGTACTGTTGTGAAATTGGATTTTGGGCTCCCCCGGTGGCCACTGGTGGAATTGAACTGGTGTGCATCATCCTCTCTGTTCACCTGTTTCCATCAGGATGTGGGAGTCGCTATTTAGCCTTGCTCCTCTGTCACTTCCATGCCGGTCAACATTGTAATCAGAAGCCTTTCTGTGCATGTTCCTGCTGCTAGACAACTCCCAGCTAAGTTGGACTTAGTCCTTGTTTGTTTTTGCATTTTGTTCCAGTTCACAGCTGTAGTTTCGTTTCTGTGTCTGGAAAGCTCTTGTGATCTGAAATTGCCACTCTGATGTTATGAGTTAATACTAGAGTCTTAAAGTAATTTCAAGATGGTATTTTGATAGGGTTTTCAGCTGACCATGAAAGTGCCCTTTCTGTCTTCCTGCTATCTAGTAAGCGGACCTCAATTTTGCTAAACCTATTTTCATACTACGTTTGTCATTTCATCTATAATCACCGCCAATATTTGTGGGGGCCTCTGTCTGCCTTTCGGGGAAATTTCTCTAGAGGTGAGCCAGGACTATATTTTCCTCTGCCAGGATTAGTTAGTCCTCCGGCCGGCGCTGGGCGTCTAGGGATAAAACGCAGGCTACGCTACCCGGCTACTGTTAGTTGTGCGGCAGGTTTAGTTCATGGTCAGTTTAGTTTCCATCCTTCCAAGAGCTAGTTCGTATGTTTGCTGGGCTATGTTCTCTTGCCATTGAGAACCATAATAGCTCATATTCCCCCCATCCTGTATGCATGGCTCATATTCCCCCTCCTGTATGCATGGCTCATATTCCCCCTCCTGTATGCATGGCTCATATTCCCCCCCATATGCATGGCTCATATTCCCCCCCCCTGTATGCATGGCTCATATTCCCCCTCCTATATGCATGGCTCATATTCCCCCCCCTGTATGCATGGCTCATATTCCCCCTCCTGTATGCATGGCTCATATCCCCCCTGTATGAATGGCTCATATTCCCCCTCCTGTATGCATGGCTCATATCCCCCCTGTATGCATGGCTCATATTCCCCCTCCATATTCCACCCCTGTATGCATGGCTCATATTCCCTCTCCTGTATGCATGGCTCATATTCCCCCTCCTGTATGCATGGCTCATATCCCCCTGTATGCATGGCTCATATTCCCCCTCCATATTCCACCCCTGTATGCATGGCTCATATTCCCCCTCCTGTATGCATGGCTCATATTCCCCCTCCTGTATGCATGGCTCATATTCCCACTCCTGTATACATGGCTCATATTCCCCCCCTCCTGTATGCATGGCTCATATTCCACCTCCTGTATGCATGGCTCATATTCCCCCCCGTATGCATGGCTCATATTCCCCCCCCTGTATGCATGGCTCATATTCCCCCTACTATATGCATGGCTCATATTCCCCCTCCTGTATGCATGGCTCATATTCCCCGTCCTGTATGCATGGCTCATATCCCCCCTGTATGCATGGCTCATATTCCCCCTCCATATTCCACCCCTGTATGCATGGCTCATATTCCCCCTCCTGTATGCATGGCTCATATTCCCCCTCCTGTATTCATGGCTCATATCCCTCTGTATGCATGGCTCATATTCCCCCTCCATATTCCACCCCTGTATGCATGGGTCATATTCCCCCTCCTGTATGCATGGCTCATATCCCCCTGTATGCATGGCTCATATTCCCCCTCCATATTCCACCCCTGTATGCATGGCTCATATTCCCCCTCCTGTATGCATGGCTCATATTTCCCCCCTGTATGCATGGCTCATATTCCCCCTCCTGTATGCATGGCTCATATTCCCCCTCCTGTATGCATGGCTCATATTCCCTCCCTGTATGCATGGCTCTTATTCCCCCTCCTGTATGCATGGCTCATATTCCCCCTCCTGTATGCATGGCTCATATTCCCCCCTCCTGTATGCATGGCTCATATTCCCCCTGTATGCATGGCTCATATTCCCCCCTCCTGTATGCATGGCTCATAATCCGCCCCTGTATGCATGGCTCATATTCCCCCTCCTGTATGCATGGCTCATATTCCCCCTCCTGTATGCATGGCTCATATTCCCCCTCCTGTATGCATGGCTCATATTCCCCCCTGTATGCATGGCTCATATCCCCCCCTCCTGTATGCATGGCTCATAATCCGCCCCTGTATGCATGGCTCATATTCCCCCTCCTGTATGCATGGCTCATATTCCCCCTCCTGTATGCATGGCTCATATTCCCCCTCCTGTATGCATGGCTCATATTCCCCCCCTGTATGCATGGCTCATACCCCCCCCTCCTGTATGCATGGCTCATATTCCCCCCCCCTGTATGCATGGCTCATATTCCCCCCCTGTATGCATGGCTCATATTCCCCCTCCTGTGTGCATGGCTCATATTCCCTCCTGTATACATGGCTCATATTCCCCCCCTCCTGTATGCATGGCTGATATTCCCCCTCCTGTATGCATGGCTCATATTCCCCCTCCTGTATGCATGGCTCATATTTCCCCCCGTATGCATGGCTCATATTCCCCCCCCCCGTATGCATGGCTCATATTCCCCCTCCTGTATGCATGGCTCATATTCCCCCCCTGTATGCATGGCTCATATTCCCCCCTGTATGCATGGCTCATATTCCCCCTCCTGTATGCATGGCTCATATTCCCCTCCTGTATGCATGGCTCATATTCCCCTCCTGTATGCATGGCTCATATTCCTCCCCTGTATGCATGGCTCATATTCCTCCCCTGCATGCCTGGCTCATATTCCCCCTCCTGTATGCATGGCTCATATTCCCCCTCCTGTATGCATGGCTCATATTCCCCCTCCTGTATGCATGGCTCATATTCCCCCTCCTGTATGCATGGCTCATATTCCCCCCTCCTGTATGCATGGCTCATATTCCCCCCTCCTGTATGCATGGCTCATATTCCCCCTCCCTGTATGCATGGCTCATATTCCCCCCTGTATGCATGGCTCATATTCCCCCTCCTGTATGCATGGCTCATATCCCCCCCTGTATGCTTGGCTCATACCCCCCTGTATGCATGGCTCATATTCCCACTCCCTGTATGCATGGCTCATATTCCCCCCTGTATGCATGGCTCATATTCCCCCCTGTATGCATGGCTCATATTCCCCCCCTCCTGCATGCATGGCTCATATTCCCCCTCCTGTATACATGGCTGGGGGGCAGTCGGTCGGGAGGTGACCCACGACTTAAATTAAAAAAAAAAACAACCTTGCTCAGGTGCCGCCCCCCGCTTTGTCCCGCCCTAGGCATGTGCCCTCAAGTGCCTAGTGGCGAATACGGCCCTGTCTGGCCTCCTAACACTATATGCCTTTTGGTTCCTTTTTTCGGGAAACACAGCCTTTCATATGTATACAATTTCATTGTGAACTACCCTCATGATTGAATATCATGTATCTATGGTTTATATATTTATTGTTTGTTATATATTTTCTTATTTAGAATGCACCTTTGATAAAGGCTAATTAAGCCGAAACGCTGTGATGTTTGCTTCTGCAAAAACATTCTCTTCTGTTTATCTTTGGCTGTGAAATCCCGGATTTGAATTTGATGAAATAAAACTTTTTTTCTATTGCAACCTGACTTCTCTACTTAATGTGTGCCCTAGGTTATTATATGAACACTATCTAGTTTTTTTTTTCCTGTGGCACCAACCTCGTTTATTAAGTGTGCAAATCTAGACCTTTACTTCCAGTGGTATTGTCTATTTGGTGTTATCCTCTTTATCCTCATCCTCATCATCCAGAACCACTATGACACCAGGGTGAACGTATTCCATGATGCAAAAGTCACTCAATTTTTGTGCAAGGGTGTTTTTTGATGCCCGTTACTAATTTGAAACCCAAAAGAATTTTACTCCCCCAGGGGGAAACGTTTGTCAGCCCATGCACTTAGTATTTGGGCATTACAAGTCTATGAGACTTGCTCCTTTAAATTGGGCCTATTTTGTAATGAGGCCTTCCTCCACGTCTCATCATCCACCGCCAGTAGATCACCAGAGTGAACGTGTTCTATGCTGCTACAGCCAGTCTATTTTTTTGGCAAGAGTGTCTATGATCCCCATAAAATAAAAAAAAAAAAATTGTACCCCCCATGAGTAGTGTTGAGCGATACCTTCCGATATCGGAAAGTATCGGTATCGGAAAGTATCGGCCGATACCATCAAAGTATCGGATCTCGCCGATTCCGATACCCGATCCCAATGCAAGTCAATGGGACGAAAATATCGGAATTAAAATAAACCCTTTCTTTCCTTGTAGGTTCATTCTACATGAAGGAAAACAACTAAGAATAATGTAGGATGTATTGGGGGAGGTGGCGGAGACATTAAAGGCATAGAGGTTTAGCCCAATCAAATAGAATAGCAGGAATTTTAATTTTTTTTAAAGACGTTCGGAGTTACAAAGATATTGACTATGTTAAGATTTTTTTTTATTTTGTCAGATATTGATGTTTCACTACTTCCACGCCCTTCACCCTCTTTTTTACTTCTCCCACACTTACTTCTTCATCATCATCAGCATCTTTGACATCAACTTCTTCTTCACCTTATTCATCTTCTTCATCTTCTACCTATAATTTTTTTCTTTTACATTGTTCATATTCTTTTTATTTAACTATTGTTCTTCTTCATATTCAACTTCTTCATCATATTCTTATTTGTGACAGGCATTCCTGTAGTTGTTATCTATAAAAGTTTGAAGATTACACCTTCCGTTCTGCCTGTCACAAAAGAGTTACATTTGTCCGCGTTCAGTTTGGCCTGCAGCATCAGGCTTAATCCAGGGGCACCAGGAGGAGGAACGGACTCACCCCCATACACTGCTTAGTCTTCTTCTGCTTATAATTTAGATAATATCTTTTGCTCTGATATTTAGTGTTATGCTTAATGTTCTTCTGCTCTTTGTTCTGCAGCCTCTTGTTCTTCTGCTTCTCGGTCTCCCATGTCGTCGTCGTCTCCAGGGTCGTCGTCTCCGGGGTCGTCATCATCGGGTTGGTCTTCAGGGTCATCGTCTCCAGGGTCGTTGTCATCTCAGTGGTTGTCGTCTCTGGTGTCGTCGTTATCTTAGGGGTGGTCTTCCGGGTCGTCTTTAGGGTCTTGAACTTGGAAATGTAGCAGAAGGTACAAGAAGGCTGAGAAAATGCCGAGAAACAGCTGATGGAACTGGAACTCGGATGGCTACCCGAAGGTCCAATAGCCAATGGAACTACCGAGAACCAGCTGACGTTACTGGAACCCGGTTACTAAGCAGGAGGTACCCGTGCCTGAAAGCACTACCAAGGACCACCTGACGTTGGTGGAACTCGGATACCCAGAGGGAGGCACCTAAGCCAAAGGCTCTGCCCGGAACCAGCTGACGGTACTGGAACCAGGATGGGGAGCAGAAGGTACAAGAGCAAAAGACACTGCCGAGAACCAGCTGACGGTACTGGAACCCGGATGGGTAGCCGAAGGTCCAAGAGCCAATGGAACTACCGAGGACCAGCTGACGTTACTGGAACCCGGTTACTAAGCAGGAGGTACCCGTGCCTGAAAGCACTACCAAGGACCACCTGACGTTGGTGGAACTCGGATACCCAGAAGGAGGCACCTAAGCCAAAGGCTCTGCCCGGAACCAGCTGACGGTGCTGGAACCAGGATGGGGACCTATTCAAGCTTGTCTTCCTAGAGCCCCAACTAGCGGTGTTGGAGCAAAGGGTCAGCAGGGGGAGCAGAGTGTAGGCCGAAGCCTGCACTGGAGGCATTTGTAGGTCTGTTGTGTCTGCGTGGCGTTTGCAGGACACGATGCCGGCTACACAGCAGGGGAACAGCTCGCGGTGCTGAACCCCACTGACACATTGGCGGGTGTTTTTCTCTGTGCAGCCAGCACTTCGGGGCACCAACTGGCGGTGTTAGAGCCCAGGCTCTGCAGGGGGGCAGAGTGTAGGCCGAAGCCTAATTGAACCAATTTTAAAGGTAACCTTTAACCCCCCCTCAGGTGTTACAAACTAGAAGAGCCACGCCTTATGCAGCAGTAGTGCTGCACAAGTCAAAGGTTGCTCTTTTAATTTTGTTCCTTGCACAAGCTGAATGAAACACGTACAACATTTTGGCCCTTATACAGTCAATCTGTCTTGGAGGCGGGAGTTCCCTTCGTAATGAGACGCAGCACAGCTGGCAAAAATACCACCTTGGTGCTTGGCGCGGCCTCCTGAGCATTGCATTTTGATGTACAGGAGTCTGCGTTGTTGCGTTATCCCTTGGCCATGCGCTGCCCGTCTTCTGACATCATTTCATGTCGGCTGGTGCGGTTCGCGATGCCCATGAATCCCAGCCCTGCAGAGTCTTTACAGTGTTTCACACTGCGGGGCTGGGATTCATGGCCTGGCGCAGTACATATGTTCGCCTCTCGCTCGTGTCCTTACACCTGCTACAGACTGTGCGGCGTCAGCTGATCCCTTATCGCATGCCACGGCCATGAAGCCGCACAGTCTGAAGAAGGCGGAAGGAGCTGAGTGACAGCCTGGCGAAGATATGCACTGCTCATGCCCGTCAATCACACCCTCGCAGTCAAAATAAATAAGACACCGAGGGGCGTTGTGTCGGGCAGGGCGGCCGCAGAGGCGCAGCCAGCCAAACAATGATGTCAGAAGAAGGGCTGTTCTACCAAGGGGGTTGTTGCGTGTCATTACAAAGGAAAGTCACACCTCAGGGACATTTTAATGGTCTCAGGGGACACCTTGTAGACGTGTTCCATTCCACGTGTGCAAGGAGAATAAGTTTATGAGCCACCTTGCACACATGCAGCATTACTGCTGTACAAGGTGGCTGTAAAACATACAAACACCTGGGGGAGGGGCGACAGGTTCCCTTCAATTTCAGTTCTTGTGTCTGCGTGGCTTTTGCAGGACACGATGCCGGCTACACAGCAGGGGAACAGCTGGCGGTGCTGAACCCCACTGACACATTGGCTGGTGTTTTTCTCTGTGCAGCTAGCAGTACCGGGCACCAACTGGCGGTGTTAGAGCCCAGGGTCAGCAGGAGGAGAGGGAGCAGAGTGTAGGCCGAAGCCTGCACTGGCGGCAGCTTTGTGTCTGCGTGGCTGTTGCAGGACACGTTGCCGGCTACACAGCAGGGGAACAGCTGGCGGTGCTGAACCCCACTGACACATTGGCGAGGTGTTTGACTCTGTGCAGCTAGCAGTACCGGGCACCAACAGGCGGTGTTAGAGCCCAGGGTCAGCAGGAGGAGAGGGAGCAGAGTGTAGGCCGAAGCCTGCACTGGCGGCACCTTTGTGTCTGCGTGGCTGTTGCAGGACACGTTGCGGGCTACACAGCAGGGGAACAGCTGGCGGTGCTGAACCCCACTGACACATTGGCGGGTGTTTTTCTCTGTGCAGCCAGCACTTCGGGGCACCAACTGGCGGTGTTAGAGCCCAGGCTCTGCAGGGGGAGCAGAGTGTAGGCCGAAGCCTAACTGAACCAATTTTAAAGGTAACCTTTAACCCCCCCCTCAGGTGTTACAAACTAGAAGAGCCACGCCTTATGCAGCAGTAGTGCTGCACAAGTCAAAGGTTGCTCTTTTAATTTTGTTCCTTGCACAAGCTGAATGAAACACGTACAACATTTTGGCCCTTATACAGTCAATCTGTCTTGGAGGCGGGAGTTCCCTTCGTAATGAGACGCAGCACAGCTGGCAAAAATACCACCTTGGTGCTTGGCGCGGCCTCCTGAGCATCGCATTTTGATGTACAGGAGTCTGCGTTGTTGCGTTATACCTTGGCCATACGCTGCCCGTCTTCTGACATCATTTCATGTCGGCTGGTGCGGTTCGCGATGCCCATGAATCCCAGCCCCGCAGTGTCTTTACAGTGTTTCACACTGCGGGCTGGGATTCATGGCCTGGTGCAGTACATATGTTCGCCTCTCGCTCGTGTCCTTACACCTGCTACAGACTGTGCGGCGTCAGCTGATCCCTTATCGCATGCCACGGCCATGAAGCCGCACAGTCTGAAGAAGGTGGAAGGAGCTGAGTGACAGCCTGGTGAAGATATGCACTGCTCATGCCCGTCAATCACACCCTCGCAGTCAAAATAAATAAGACACCGAGGGGCGTTGTGTCGGGCAGGGCGGCCGCAGAGGCGCAGCCAGCCAAACAATGATGTCAGAAGAAGGGCTGTGCTACCAAGGGGGTTGTTGCATGTCATTACAAAGGAAAGTCACACCTCAGGGACGTTTTAATGGTCTCAGGGGACACATTGTAGATGTGTTCCGTTCCACGTGTGCAAGGAGAATAAGTTTATGAGCCACCTTGCACACATGCAGCATTACTGCTGTACAAGGTGGCTGTAAAACATACAAACACCTGGGGGAGGGGTGACAGGTTCCCTTCAATTTCAGTTCTTGTGTCTGCGTGGCTTTTGCAGGACACGATGCCGGCTACACAGCAGGGGAACAGCTGGCGGTGCTGAACCCCACTGACACATTGGCTGGTGTTTTTCTCTGTGCAGCTAGCAGTACCGGGCACCAACTGGCGGTGTTAGAGCCCAGGGTCAGCAGGAGGAGAGGGAGCAGAGTGTAGGCCGAAGCCTGCACTGGCGGCAGCTTTGTGTCTGCGTGGCTGTTGCAGGACACATTGCGGGCTACACAGCAGGGGAACAGCTGGCGGTGCTGAACCCCACTGACACATTGGCGGGTGTTTTTCTCTGTGCAGCCAGCACTTCGGGGCACCAACTGGCGGTGTTAGAGCCCAGGCTCTGCAGGGGGAGCAGAATGTAGGCCGAAGCCTAATTGAACCAATTTTAAAGGTAACCTTTAACCCCCCCTCAGGTGTTACAAACTAGAAGAGCCACGCCTTATGCAGCAGTAGTGCTGCACAAGTCAAAGGTTGCTCTTTTAATTTTGTTCCTTGCACAAGCTGAATGAAACACGTACAACATTTTGGCCCTTATACAGTCAATCTGTCTTGGAGGCGGGAGTTCCCTTCGTAATGAGACGCAGCACAGCTGGCAAAAATACCACCTTGGTGCTTGGCGCGGCCTCCTGAGCATCGCATTTTGATGTACAGGAGTCTGCGTTGTTGCGTTATCCCTTGGCCATGCGCTGCCCGTCTTCTGACATCATTTCATGTCGGCTGGTGCAGTTCGCGATGCCCATGAATCCCAGCCCCGCAGTGTCTTTACAGTGTTTCACACTGCGGGGCTGGGATTCATGGCCTGGCGCAGTACATATGTTCGCCTCTCGCTCGTGTCCTTACACCTGCTACAGACTGTGCGGCGTCAGCTGATCCCTTATCGCATGTCACGGCCATGAAGCCGCACAGTCTGAAGAAGGCGGAAGGAGCTGAGTGACAGCCTGGCAAAGATATGCACTGCTCATGCCCGTCAATCACACCCTCGCAGTCAAAATAAATAAGACACCGAGGGGCATTGTGTCGGGCAGGGCGGCCGCAGAGGCGCAGCCAGCCAAACAATGATGTCAGAAGAAGGGCTGTGCTACCAAGGGGGTTGTTGCGTGTCATTACAAAGGAAAGTCACACCTCAGGGACGGTTTAATGGTCTCAGAGGACACATTTTAGATGTGTTTCGTTCGCCGCGTGCAAGGAGAGTAACTTAATGAGCCACCTTGTACAAATGCAGCATTACTGCTGTACAAGGTGGCTGTTATACATACAAACGCCTGGGGGGGGGACAGGTTCCCTTCAATTTCAGTTCTTGTGTCTGCGTGGCTTTTGCAGGACACGTTGCCGGCTACACAGCAGGGGAACAGCTGGCGTTGCTGAACCCCACTGACACATTGGCGAGGTATTTGGCTCTGTGCAGCCAGCACTTCCGGGCCCCAACTGGCGGTGTTAGAGCCCACGGTCAGCAGGAGGAGAGGGAGCAGAGTGTAGGCCGAAGCCTGCACTGGCGGCAGCTTTGTGTCTGCGTGGCGTTTGCAGGACACGTTGCCGGCTACACAGCAGGGGAACAGCTGGCGTTGCTGAACCCCACTGACACATTGGCGAGGTGTTTGGCTCTGTGCAGCTAGCAGTACCGGGCACCAACAGGCGGTGTTAGAGCCCAGGGTCAGCAGGAGGAGAGGGAGCAGAGTGCAGGCCGAAGCCTGCACTGGCGGCAGCTTTGTGTCTGCGTGGCGTTTGCAGGACACGTTGCCGGCTACACAGCAGGGGAACAGCTGGCGGTGCTGAACCCCACTGACACATTGGCTGGTGTTTTTCTCTGTGCAGCTAGCACTCCCGGGCGCCAACTGGCGGTGTTAGAGCCCAGCGTCAGCAGGAGGAGCAGAGTGTAGGCAGAAGCCAGCAGTGGAGCAAGTTGAAAGGGAACCTTTAACCCCCCCCCCAAGGCGTTTGTAGCTGAAAGAGCCATCTTGTACAGCACTAATGCTGGAAAAGGTAAACTTAGCTCTTTTAATTATGGTCCTTGCAAACGCTGTACTTGACACTTATGAAATGTGTCCCCTCCCACCGTTAAACCGTCCGGTAGGTGGAACTTTCCTTCGTAATGTGACGCAGCACAGCCGTCATTCTTACCCCCTTGGCGCCGTGCGCCGCCTCCTCAGCGTTGTTTGAATCTGTCCCGGAGCCTGCGCTGGTATGTTAGCCCTTGGCCATGCACACATTTTGCGCTGCCCGTCTTCTGACATCATTTGGTGTCAGGCTGGCTGCGCCTGTGCGGCCGCGCTGGCCAAGATCCCGCCTCGCTGTGTCATCTAATGTAATCACTCTGCGGACCTGTGATCCATGGGCATGAGCAGTGCATATCCTCGCCTCTCACTCCCCTCCCTACGGCTTCTTCAGACTGTGCGGCGTCATGGCCGTGGCATGCTATTAGGGATCAGCTGACGTTGCACAGTCTGAAGAAGGCGTAGGGAGATGAGTGAGAGGCGGATGTTAAGATATGCACTGCGCATGTCCATGGATCACAGGCCCGCAGTGGGATTAAATCAGAAGACACTACGAGGCGGGATCTCGGCCAGCGCGGCCGCACAGGCGCAGCCAGCCTGACACCAAATAATGTCAGAAGACGGGCAGCGCTAAGTGTGCATGTCCAAGGGTTAACATAACAGCGCAGGCTCCGGGACAGATTCAAACAACGCTGAGGAGGCGGCGCACGGCGCCAAGGGGGTAAGAATGACGGCTGTGCTGCATCACATTACGAAGGAAAGTTCCACCTACCGGACGGTTTAACGGTGGGAGGGGACACATTTCATAAGTGTTAGGTTCAGCATGTTCAAGGAGCACCACGAAAAGAGGCACTTTTTCCTTTTGCATCATTACTGCTGCACAAGGTGGCTCTTTCAGTAAGAAACGCCTGGGGGGGGGGACATGTTCCCTTAAATTTAAGTTGTTGTACCTGCGTGGCGGTCGCATGACACGTTGCCGTATACACAGCAGGGGAGCAGCAGGCATTACTGAACCCCACTAACACATTGGCGAGGTGTTTGGCTCTGTGCGGACAGCACTTCCGGACAACAACTAGCGGTTTTGGAGCCCAGGGACAGCAGGAGGAGGAGGTGGAGGAGAGAGGAGGGATTGCCACACACACAGCTGGGGAACAGCTGACGTTACTGAACCCCAATAACAGAGGAGCGACTGTTGACTGTGCGGACAGCACTACCAGGCAACAACTAGCGGTGTTGGAGCCCAGGGACAGCAGGAGGAGGAGGTGGAGGAGAGAGGAGGGATTGCCACACACACAGCTGGGGAACAGCTGACGTTACTGAACCCCAATAACAGAGGAGCGACTGTTGACTGTGCGGACAGCACTACCAGGCAACAACTAGCGGTGTTGGAGCCCAGGGACAGCAGTAGGAGGAGGAGGTGGAGGAGAGAGGAGGGATTGCCACACACACAGCTGGGGAACAGCTGACGTTACTGAACCCCAATAACAGAGGAGCGACTGTTGACTTTGCGGACAGCACTACCAGGCAACAACTAGCGGTGTTGGAGCCCAGGGACAGCAGGAGGAGGAGGAGGTGGAGGAGAGAGGAGGGATTGCCACACACACAGCTGGGGAACAGCTGACGTTACTGAACCCCAATAACAGAGGAGCGACTGTTGACTGTGCGGACAGCACTACCAGGCAACAACTAGCGGTGTTGGAGCCCAGGGACAGCAGGAGGAGGAGGTGGAGGAGAGAGGAGGGATTGCCACACACACAGCTGGGGAACAGCTGACGTTACTGAACCCCAATAACAGAGGAGCGACTGTTGACTGTGCGGACAGCACTACCAGGCAACAACTAGCGGTGTTGGAGCCCAGGGACAGCAGGAGGAGGAGGTGGAGGAGAGAGGAGGGATTGCCACACACACAGCTGGGGAACAGCTGACATTACTGAACCCCAATAACAGGAGCGACTGTTGGCTGTGCGGACAGCACTACCAGGCACCAACTAGCAGTGTTGGAGCCCAGGGACAGAAGGAGGAGGAGGTGGAGGAGAGAGGAGGGATTGCCACACACACAGCTGGGGAACAGCTGACGTTATGGAACCCCAATAACAGAGGAGCGACTGTTGACTGTGCGGACAGCACTACCAGGCAACAACTAGCGGTGTTGGAGCCCAGGGACAGCAGGAGGAGGAGGAGGTGGAGGAGAGAGGAGGGATTGCCACACACACAGCTGGGGAACAGCTGACGTTACTGAACCCCAATAACAGAGGAGCGACTGTTGACTGTGCGGACAGCACTACCAGGCAACAACTAGCGGTGTTGGAGCCCAGGGACAGCAGGAGGAGCAGAGGAACACAGTATAGGCCGAAGCCTGATTTGAGAAAGTCGAAAAGGAACCTTTAACCCCCCCCAAGGCGTTTGTAGCTGAAAGAGCCAGCTTGTGCAGCACAAAGGATGCAAAAGGAAAAGGTGGCTCTTTTCATTATGCTCCTTGCAAACACAGAACTAAACAATTATAAAATGTGTCCCGTGAGACCGTCCAGGAGGTGGGACTTTCCTTCGTAATATGACGCAGCACAGCCGTCATTCCTACCGCCTTGGCGCTGTGCCCCAACTCCTCAGCATTGTTTAATTCCTTCCCGGAGCCTGCGCTGTTATGTTATCCCTTGGCCAGGCACACTTAGCACTGCCCATCTTCTGACATCATTTGGTGTCAGTCTGGCTGCGCCTGTGCGGCCGCGCTGGCCGAGATCCCGCCTCGCAGTGTCGTCTAATGTAATCCCACCGCGGGCCTGGGATCCGTGGCCATGCGCAGTGCATATCCTCGCCTCTCACTCCCCTCCCTCCGGCTTCTTCAGACTGTGCGGTGTCACGGCCGTGGCATGCTATTAGGGATCAGCTGACGTTGCACAGTCTGAAGAAGGCGTAGGGAGATGAATGAGAGGCGGAGGTGAAGATATGCACTGCGCATGCCCATGGATCCCAGGCCCGCAGTGTGATTAAATCAGAAGACACTGCGAGGCGGGATCTCGGCCAGCGCGGCCGCACAGGCGCAGTCAGCATGACACCAAATGATGTCAGAAGAGGGGCAGCGCTAAGTGTGCCTGGCCAAGGGATAACATAACAGAGCAGGCTTCGAGACAGAATCAAACAACGCTGAGGAGCCGGCGCACGGCACCGGGGGGGTAAGAATGACGGCTGTGCTGCGTCACATTATGAAGGAAAGTCCCACCTCCGGGACGGTTTTACGGTATCAGTGAACACATTTTATAAGTGTTAAGTTCTGCGTGTGCAAGGAGCTAAACAAAAATAGCTACCTTTTCCTTGTGCAGCATTACTGCTGCACAAGGTGGCTCTTTCAGTAACAAACGCCTTGGGGGGGGGACAGGTTCCCTTACATTTCAGTTGTTGTGTCAGCGTGGCGGTCGCAGGACACATTGCAAGCTACACAGCTGGGGATCAGCTGACGTTACTGACACCCAATAACACTGGATCGTATGTTTTGACTGTGCAGACGGCACTTCTGAGCCTCAACTGGTGGTGTTGGAGCCCAGGAATTAAAGTTCAGGTGGTAGAAAGATGAACACAACTGGAGACCTGGATACTGTAGACAGTCATTTAATTATTTAATCAGGAAGAGGAGTGGCAAATTCCTGTGAGATCCAGGCCTGGTTCATTTTCAGGAAAGTAAGCCGGTCAACATTATCGGAGGATAGTCGCATGCGACGGTCAGTTAGTACACCACCTGCAGCACTAAAGACGCGTTCCGATAGTACACTAGCCGCAGGGCAAGCCAGCACCTCCAATGCATACTGGCTTAGCTCTGGCCATGTATCCAGCTTTGAGACCCAAAACTTGAAAGGGGAAGAGCCGTCTGGGAGTACAGCAAGAGGGCAAGACATGTAGTCTGTCACCATCTGACGGAACCGTTGCCTCCTGCTGACTGGAGCCGTCTGTGATGGTGTAGAATTTTGTGGCGGGCACACAAAACTGTGCCACAGTTGGACCATACTGGTCTTGCCTTGGGCAGAGGCACTGCTTCTGCTCCCTCTTTGTGCAGAGCCTCCTCCACTGCCTGGACGCACTGAGCTGCTTTGTAATGCACTAGCAGCACTTCTTTCAGTTGGAATGGAGAAGATGATGGAATTCACCAGTGTCTCTTGGTACTCCCGCATTTTTCGCTCCTGGTTCAACGGTGTGATGAGGCTTTCTACGTTGTCCGGTAGCGAGGATCGAGGAGGGTGAACACCCAATAATCATACATGCTGAGAATGTGGGCGATGCGGCGGTCGTTTCTCAGGCACTGCAGCATGTAATCCACCATGTGCTGCAGACTGCCAACTGGCCAAGAAACGCTGTCCCCTGCTTGAGGCGTGATCTCTGCCCGCTCGTCATCACCCCACCCTCGCTGTACACACTGACTACTGGACAATTGTGTAACTCCCTCCTCTGGACGGATGTCTTCCTCCTCCATTGACTCCTCCTCATCCTCCTCACAAAGTGTCCCCTGCCTACGCGTTTGTGAGGAACCACGTGGCGCTGACTGTACAGAAGATGATGGAAATGGTGAATCCTCATCCTCCACCTCTTCCACAACATCATCCCTTAGCGCTTGCAGTGATTTTTCAAGCAGGCAGATAAGGGGGACAGTCATGCTGACTAGTGCATCATCTGCACTCGCCATCCGCGTGGAATAATCGAAGGGACGCAAAACCTGGCAGACGTCCTTCATAGTGGCCCACTCTGTGGTTGTGAAGTCTGAACGGCGCGGAGTGCGACTTCTTTGCGCCTGATGCAGCTGGTACTCCATTACTGCTTGCTGCTGCTCACACAACCGCTCCAACATATGTAACGTGGAATTCCACCTGGTAGGTAGGTCACATATGATGCGATGTTCCGGAAGGCGGAATCGGCGCTGCAGAGCCGCAATGCGCGATTTTGCCGTGCTGGAACGCCGCAAGTGAGCACACTCTAGGCGGACCTTGTGCAGCAGTGCATCAAGATCCGGATAGTCCCTCAAAAAACTCTGCACGACCAAATTGAGCACATGTGCCAGACATGGGATGTGAGTGAGGTTGCCGAGGCCCAGAGCTGCCACCAGATTTCGGCCATTATCACACACTACCATGCCTGGCTGGAGATTCGCTGCCACAAACCACACATCGCTCTCCTGCTTGATGGCATTCCAGAGCTCCTGCGCTGTGTGGCTTCGATTCCCCAAAGAAATTAATTTCAAGATGGCCTGTTGACGTTTGGCCACGGCTGTGCTCATGTCGGTCGTAACAGGTAAACGTTCACGGGTCCATGTGGAGGTGGACTGTGACGGCTCCTGCAGCGATGATTCTGAGGAACTGGTGTAAGAGGAGGAGTCAATGCGTACAGACTGGATTCCTGCAATCCTTGGAGTGGGCAGGACACGTCCTGCGCCACTCGCACGATCTGTACCCGGCTCAACGACATTAACCCAATGGGCAGTGAGGGAAAGGTATCGCCCCTGTCCATGTTGACTCGTCCACGCATCGGTGGTGAGGTGGACCTTGCTACTGACGGCATTCAGTAGCGCGTGTTTTATGTGTCCCTCCACATGCTTGTGCTGGGCAGGGACGGCTTGCCTGCTGAAGTAAAAGTGGCTGGGCACATTGTACTGTGGGACTGCCAATGACATCAAGTCACGGAAGCTGTCAGTCTCCACCAGCTTGAATGACAGCATTTCCAGTGACAGAAGTTTGGCAATGCCTGCAGTCAGAGCCTGTGCTCGTGGGTGGTTTGACGAGAAAGGCCGCCTTTTCTCCCATGCCTGTACTACCAATGGCTGTAGACTGGGCTGGGAGTGTGAGGATGCCTGGGAACGTGGTGCTGCGGGTGGAATTACAGTGGGTCTCTGGACAACAGGGCCAGAGGTTCTTCCACGGCGATCCTGGGAGGAAGCCGAACCAGCTGCGTGTGAGCTGGAGGAAGAGGCAACACGAGCTGAAGAGGTGGTAGCTGCCGCTGTTGGTTGGCCTAGCTCTTCAGAGTGTTTTTCTAACTCCGCCACGTGCCTGGTCCGCACATGTTTCCACATGTTGGAGGTATTGAGGTTGCTGACATTTCGACCTCTTTTGACTTTGTGATGACACACCTTGCATTTGACATAGCAAATGTCATCTGCAACTGTGTCAAAAAAGGACCAGGCACTGCAAGTCTTGGGAGCGCCCTTTTTGGCTTTTGAAAGAGACATGCTCCTAACGGGTGCCAAAGTGGAGGCTGCAGGATCCGCAGTCTTCCCCCTCCCTCTCCCTCTTTGGCCCGTTCGGGGAATCTCTTCCTCAGAGCTGCTCCCACCACCTTCCTGTCCCTCACGCCAAGATGGGTCAAGGACCTCATCATCTACACTACCCCCTGCCACCAACTGCTCCTCCTGGGTAGTCTCAGCAGCAGAGCACGCACCAGAAAGTGGCACCTGAGTGTCATCAGCGGATGCGTCCTGCAATGTGGTGACCGGAGGCACCTGCTCACCCGCCTCTTCAGACTCAGAGAGAAAAAGCTGTTGGGCATCACTGCACCCTGCCTCTTCTTCTATTTCTCCAATGCTGCTTGGCTGGCCCCCTGTTTCCAAGCCAAGAGATTCAGAGAACAGAAGTAGAGAGACGGCTCCTGTCCTGGGCTCTCTGTCTGCCTGGGCAATTTGGCAGGTGGTGAAGAGACAGATGGGTGCTCTCCAGTGCTCTGTGTCTGAGAGGATGTGGCACTAATTGAAGTCGATGCATTTGCTGCCATCCATCCAACAGCGGCTTCAATTTGGTCTTCACGCAGCAGCGGTGTACGGCGCTCTCCGACAAAGCTGCGCATGAACGACTGTTCCCTGCTGAAAGTGGGTGCTGATGAGTCACCGGTGCCCGCAGCAGGCACAGAATCCCCACGTCCTCTCCCTGCTCCGCGCCCATGCCCACGTACCTTACTCCCTGCCTTCTTCATCTTGGTTGACTGATAAAGATAAGCAGAAAAGTACTAACGGCTTTGTGTGCTTATTCCTGAACAGCTCCTAACAGGTATGAGAAACACTAATTTTCTAAAGTGTGGACTAGACTTTAATGTGAGCTAATGTGGCCTACACAAATGTAAAGTGGTGTGTTTGGTGAACTTTATTATTTATTTATTTTTTGGGGGCTGAACTGACAACAAGGAGAGCTGCAGTCACACGGAGACCGTGCAGACAGCCGTAAACGGCGCTGCAAGGCCCAAAAACACTCCTCTACATTGTCCTATGTAGTGTTTTTCCACAAGTTAGCTGGATACGGGTGGAAAGACACTAATAGGAATTTTTTGAAAAAATGTGCAGCAGCCTGCACTACTTAAAACAAAAGGAAAATTGATTTTACGGTATGACGCAGTGAAGAACCCTGAGCTGGATACAACCGGCTATGGCTGCACACAGACTACAGGGCGAGCTGCAGTCACACGGATACCGTGCAGACAGCCGTAAACGGCGCTGCAAGGCCCAAAAACACTCCTCTACGTTGTCCTATGTAGTGTTTTTCCACAAGTTAGCTGGATATGGGTGGAAAGACACTAATAGGAATTTTTTGAAAAAATGTGCAGCAGCCTGCACTACTTAAAACAAAAGGAAAATTGATTTTACGGTATGACGCAGTGAAGAATGTTGTGAAATTGGATTCTGGGCTCCCCCGGTGGCCACTTGTGGAATTGTACTTGTGTGCATCATCCCCTCTGTTCACCTGCTCCTATCAGGATGTGGGAGTCGCTATATAACCTTGCTCCTCTGTCAGTTTCATGCCGGTCAACAATGTAATCAGAAGCCTTCTGTGCATGTTCCTGCTACTAGACAACTCCTAGCTAAGTTGGACTTTTGTCCTTGTGTGTTTTTGCATTTTGTTCCTGTTCACAGCTGCTGTTTCGTTACTGTGTCTGGAAAGCTCTTGTGAGCGGAAATTGCCACTCTGGTGTTATGAGTTAATGCTAGAGTCTTAAAGTAATTTCTGGATGGTGTTTTGATAGGGTTTTCTGCTGACCATGAAAGTGCCCTTTCTGTCTTCATGCTATCTAGTAAGCGGACCTCGATTTTGCTAAACCTATTTTCATACTACGTTTGTCATTTCTTCTAAAATCACCGCCAATATATGTGGGGGCCTCTGTCTGCCTTTTGGGAAAATTTCTCTAGAGGTGAGCCAGGACTGTCTTTTCCTCTGCTAGGATTAGGTAGTTCTCCGGCTGGCGCTGGGCATCTAGGGATAAAAAACGTAGGCATGCTACCCGGCCACTTCTAGTTGTGCGGCAGGTTTAGTTCATGGTCAGTATAGTTTCCATCTTCCAAGAGCTAGTTCTCATATATGCTGGGCTATGTTCTCTCGCCATTGAGAATCATGACAGTTTGACCGGCCCAAAAAAGGGTTAAATTACTGGCTGAGAAAGGAGAGAAAAAAGAAGTCTGCTACAATTTTTTTTTTTTTTTTTTCCTCTAGTTCTGAGTGTGCTCTTAATTGAATCACTTGCTAGTTTGCCTATGCTGCAGCCTTCCTCTCTTTCTCTCCTTCTAATCCTTGAATGGCTCTGTGTTCACCTGTTTCAAATGGATCTTCAGAGTGTAGCTACAGGTTTGAATAATCTCGCCACAAAGGTACAAAATTTGCAAGATTTTGTTGTTCATGCACCTATGTCTGAGCCTAGAATTCCTTTGCCTGAATTCTTCTCGGGGAATAGATCTCACTTTCAAAATTTTAAAAATAATTGCAAATTGTTTTTGTCCCTGAAGTCTCGCTCTGCCGGAGACCCTGCACAGCAGGTCAGGATTGTAATTTCCTTGCTCCGGGGCGACCCTCAGGACTGGGCTTTTGCATTGGCACCAGGGGATCCTGCGTTGCTCAATGTGGATGCGTTTTTTCTGGCCTTGGGGTTGCTTTATGAGGAACCTCATTTAGAGCTTCAGGCGGAAAAGGCCTTGATGTCCTTGTCTCAGGGGCAAGATGAAGCTAAAATATACTGCCAAAAATTCCGCAAATGGTCTGTGCTTACTCAGTGGAATGAGTGCGCCCTGGCGGCGATTTTCAGAGAAGGTCTCTCTGATGCCATTAAGGATGTTATGGTGGGGTTCCCTGTGCCTGCGAGTCTGAATGAGTCCATGACGATGGCTATTCAGATCGATAGGCGTCTGCGGGAGCGCAAACCTGTGCACCATTTGGCGGTGTCTACTGAGAAAACGCCAGAAAATATGCAATGTGATAGAATTCTGTCCAGAAGCGAGCGGCAGAATTTTAGACGAAAAAATGGGTTGTGCTTCTATTGTGGTGATTCAACTCATGTTATATCAGCATGCTTTAAGCGTACTAAGAAGCCTGATAAGTCTGTTTCAATTAGCACTTTACAGTCTAAGTTTATTCTATCTGTGACCCTGATTTGTTCTTTGTCATCTATTACCGCGGACGCCTATGTCGACTCTGGCGCTGCTTTGAGTCTTATGGATTGGTCCTTTGCCAAACGCTGTGGGTATGATTTGGAGCCATTGGAGGCTCCGATACCTCTGAAAGGGATTGACTCCACCCCATTGGCTAGTAATAAACCACAATACTGGACACAAGTGACTATGCGTGTTAATCCGGATCACCAGGAGGTTATTCGCTTTCTGGTGCTGTATAA
Source organism: Ranitomeya variabilis (assembly GCF_051348905.1). Taxonomy (NCBI): domain Eukaryota; kingdom Metazoa; phylum Chordata; class Amphibia; order Anura; family Dendrobatidae; genus Ranitomeya; species Ranitomeya variabilis. Next base: position 353,153,713 of record NC_135237.1, on the reverse strand, counting down.
TCTACATGATGTTTTGGTGCTGGGATTGCCATGGCTGCAATCTCATAACCCAGTCCTCGACTGGAGAGCTATGTCTGTGTTAAGCTGGGGATGTAAAGGAACTCATGGGGACGTACCTTTGGTTTCCATTTCATCATCTATTCCCTCTGAGATTCCTGAATTCTTGTCTGACTTTCGTGACGTTTTTGAAGAACCCAAGGTTGGTTCACTACCTCCGCACCGGGAGTGCGATTGTGCCATAGACTTGATTCCGGGTAGTAAATACCCTAAGGGTCGTTTATTTAATCTGTCTGTGCCTGAACACGCGGCTATGCGAGAATATATAAAGGAGTCCTTGGAAAAGGGACATATTCGTCCTTCGTCATCTCCCTTAGGAGCCGGTTTTTTCTTTGTGTCTAAGAAAGACGGCTCTTTGAGGCCGTGTATTGATTATCGACTTTTGAATAAAATCACGGTTAAATATCAATATCCGTTACCACTGCTTACTGATTTGTTTGCTCGTATAAAGGGGGCCAAGTGGTTCTCTAAGATTGATCTCCGTGGGGCGTATAATTTGGTGCGAATCAAGCAGGGGGATGAGTGGAAAACCGCATTTAATACGCCCGAGGGCCATTTTGAGTATTTGGTGATGCCTTTTGGTCTTTCAAATGCCCCTTCAGTCTTCCAGTCCTTTATGCATGACATTTTCCGCGATTATTTGGATAAATTTATGATTGTGTATCTGGATGATATTCTGATTTTTTCGGATGACTGGGACTCTCATGTCCAGCAGGTCAGGAGGGTTTTTCAGGTTTTGCGGTCTAATTCCTTGTGTGTGAAGGGTTCTAAGTGTGTTTTTGGGGTTCAAAAGATTTCCTTCTTGGGATACATTTTTTCCCCCTCTTCCATTGAGATGGATCCTGTCAAGGTTCAGGCTATTGGTGATTGGACGCAACCCTCTTCTCTTAAGAGTCTTCAGAAATTTTTGGGCTTTGCTAACTTTTATCGTCGATTTATTGCTGGTTTTTCTGATGTTGTAAAACCATTGACTGATTTGACTAAGAAGGGTGCTGATGTTGCTGATTGGTCCCCTGATGCTGTGGAGGCCTTTCGGGAGCTCAAGCGCCGCTTTTCTTCCGCCCCGGTGTTGCGTCAGCCTGATGTTGCTCTTCCTTTTCAGGTTGAGGTCGACGCTTCTGAAATCGGAGCTGGGGCGGTGTTGTCGCAGAGAAGTTCCGACTGCTCCGTGATGAGACCTTGTGCCTTTTTTTCCCGTAAATTTTCGCCCGCCGAGCGGAATTATGATATTGGGAATCGGGAGCTTTTGGCCATGAAGTGGGCTTTTGAGGAGTGGCGTCACTGGCTTGAGGGGGCCAGACATCAGGTGGTGGTATTGACTGACCACAAAAATTTAATTTACCTTGAGTCTGCCAGGCGCCTGAATCCTAGACAGGCGCGCTGGTCGTTGTTTTTCTCTCGGTTTAATTTTGTGGTGTCTTACCTACCGGGTTCTAAGAATGTTAAGGCGGATGCCCTTTCTAGGAGTTTTGAGCCTGACTCCCCTGGTAATTCTGAGCCCACAGGTATCCTTAAAGATGGAGTGATATTGTCTGCCGTTTCTCCAGACCTGCGGCGGGCCTTGCAGGAGTTTCAGGCGGATAGACCTGATCGTTGCCCACCTGGTAGACTGTTTGTTCCTGATGATTGGACCAGTAGAGTCATCTCTGAGGTTCATTCTTCTGCGTTGGCAGGTCATCCTGGAATCTTTGGTACCAGGGATTTGGTGGCAAGGTCCTTCTGGTGGCCTTCCCTGTCACGAGATGTGCGAGGCTTTGTGCAGTCTTGTGACGTTTGTGCTCGGGCCAAGCCTTGTTGTTCTCGGGCTAGTGGATTGTTGTTACCCTTGCCTATCCCGAAGAGGCCTTGGACGCACATCTCGATGGATTTTATTTCGGATCTGCCTGTTTCTCAGAAGATGTCTGTCATCTGGGTGGTGTGTGACCGTTTCTCTAAGATGGTCCATCTGGTTCCCTTGCCTAAGTTGCCTTCTTCTTCCGAGTTGGTTCCTCTGTTTTTTCAAAATGTTGTTCGTTTGCATGGTATTCCGGAGAATATCGTTTCTGACAGAGGGACCCAATTCGTGTCTAGATTTTGGCGGGCATTCTGTGCTAGGATGGGCATAGATTTGTCTTTTTCGTCTGCTTTCCATCCTCAGACTAATGGCCAGACCGAGCGGACTAATCAGACCTTGGAGACATATTTGAGGTGTTTTGTGTCTGCGGATCAGGATGATTGGGTTGCTTTTTTGCCTTTGGCGGAGTTCGCCCTCAATAATCGGGCCAGCTCTGCCACCTTGGTGTCCCCGTTTTTCTGTAATTCGGGGTTTCATCCTCGATTTTCCTCCGGTCAAGTGGAATCTTCGGATTGTCCTGGAGTGGATGCTGTGGTGGAGAGGTTGCATCAGATTTGGGGGCAGGTGGTGGACAATTTGAAGTTGTCCCAGGAGAAGACTCAGCTTTTTGCCAACCGCCGTCGTCGTGTTGGTCCTCGGCTTTGTGTTGGGGACTTGGTGTGGTTGTCTTCTCGTTTTGTCCCTATGAGGGTTTCTTCTCCTAAGTTTAAGCCTCGGTTCATCGGCCCGTACAAGATATTGGAGATTCTTAACCCTGTGTCCTTCCGTTTGGACCTCCCTGCATCCTTTTCGATTCATAATGTTTTTCATCGGTCATTGTTGCGCAGGTATGAGGTACCGGCTGTGCCTTCCGTTGAGCCTCCTGCTCCGGTGTTGGTTGAGGGTGAGTTGGAGTACGTTGTGGAAAAGATCTTAGACTCTCGTGTTTCCAGACGGAAACTCCAGTATCTGGTCAAATGGAAGGGATACGGTCAGGAGGATAATTCTTGGGTCACTGCCTCTGATGTTCATGCCTCCGATCTTGTCCGTGCCTTTCATAGGGCTCATCCTGATCGCCCTGGTGGTTCTGGTGAGGGTTCGGTGCCCCCTCCTTGAGGGGGGGGTACTGTTGTGAAATTGGATTCTGGGCTCCCCCGGTGGCCACTTGTGGAATTGTACTTGTGTGCATCATCCCCTCTGTTCACCTGCTCCTATCAGGATGTGGGAGTCGCTATATAACCTTGCTCCTCTGTCAGTTTCATGCCGGTCAACAATGTAATCAGAAGCCTTCTGTGCATGTTCCTGCTACTAGACAACTCCTAGCTAAGTTGGACTTTTGTCCTTGTGTGTTTTTGCATTTTGTTCCTGTTCACAGCTGCTGTTTCGTTACTGTGTCTGGAAAGCTCTTGTGAGCGGAAATTGTCACTCTGGTGTTATGAGTTAATGCTAGAGTCTTAAAGTAATTTCTGGATTGTGTTTTGATAGGGTTTTCTGCTGACCATGAAAGTGCCCTTTCTGTCTTCATGCTATCTAGTAAGCGGACCTCGATTTTGCTAAACCTATTTTCATACTACGTTTGTCATTTCTTCTAAAATCACCGCCAATATATGTGGGGGCCTCTGTCTGCCTTTTGGGAAAATTTCTCTAGAGGTGAGCCAGGACTGTCTTTTCCTCTGCTAGGATTAGGTAGTTCTCCGGCTGGCGCTGGGCATCTAGGGATAAAAAACGTAGGCATGCTACCCGGCCACTTCTAGTTGTGCGGCAGGTTTAGTTCATGGTCAGTATAGTTTCCATCTTCCAAGAGCTAGTTCTCATATATGCTGGGCTATGTTCTCTCGCCATTGAGAATCATGACAGAAGAACCCTGAGCTGGATACAACCGGCTATAGCTGCACACAGACTACAGGGCGAGCTGCAGTCACACGGATACCGTGCAGACAGCCGTAAACGGCGCTGCAAGGCCCAAAAACACTCCTCTACGTTGTCCTATGTAGTGTTTTTCCACAAGTTAGCTGGATATGGGTGGAAAGACACTAATAGGAATTTTTTGAAAAAATGTGCAGCAGCCTGCACTACTTAAAACAAAAGGAAAATTGATTTTACGGTATGACGCAGTGAAGAACCCTGAGCTGGATACAACCGGCTATGGCTGCACACAGACTACAGGGCGAGCTGCAGTCACACGGAGACCGTGCAGACAGCCGTAAACGGCGCTGCAAGGCCCCAAAACACTCCTCTACATTGTCCTATGTAGTGTTTTTCCACAAGTTAGCTGGATACGGGTGGAAAGACACTAATAGGAATTTTTTGAAAAAATGTGCAGCAGCCTGCACTACTTAAAACAAAAGGAAAATTGATTTTACGGTATGACGCAGTGAAGAACCCTGAGCTGGATACAACCGGCTATGGCTGCACACAGACTACAGGGCGAGCTGCAGTCACACGGAGACCGTGCAGACAGCCGTAAACGGCGCTGCAAGGCCCAAAAACACTCCTCTACGTTGTCCTATGTAGTGTTTTTCCACAAGTTAGCTGGATACGGGTGGAAAGACACTAATAGGAATTTTTTGAAAAAATGTGCAGCAGCCTGCACTACTTAAAACAAAAGGAAAATTGATTTTACGGTATGACGCAGTGAAGAACCCTGAGCTGGATACAACCGGCTATGGCTGCACACAGACTACAGGGCGAGCTGCAGTCACACGGAGACCGTGCAGACAGCCGTAAACGGCGCTGCAAGGCCCAAAAACACTCCTCTACGTTGTCCTATGTAGTGTTTTTCCACAAGTTAGCTGGATACGGGTGGAAAGACACTAATAGGAATTTTTTGAAAAAATGTGCAGCAGCCTGCACTACTTAAAAAAAAAAAATTGAACAGTATGAGGCAGTGAACCACCCTCCCTGAACTGAATACAACCAGCTATGGCCTATGGCTGCACACAGACTAGAGAGTGGGCTGCACACACACACACACACACACACACACACACAGAGACCTTGCAGATCGCTGTGAAAACAGCGCTGCAAGGCAAAAGCAAGGTGATTAGTAGGTGAACACAGCGGTTGCTAAATTAGCCTTGGAAAAGAACAATGAAGCAAATCGCTATCTCTAAACTGGCCCTCAGTCAGCAAACAGCGTCCTGTCACTAACTGAATTCACAGCAGAGTGAGCGCAAAATGGCGCCAGCGACTTTTAAACTGCAGCATGACATCATTTCAGCAGCCAATCACAGCCTTGCCAGTAGTTTCATGCCCTCCATGCTGAACAGGATGTGCCCACACTTGGAATCATTCTCATTGGCTGAATTCGTGCAGTTTGAATCTGGGAACTTCCGATTCCGGTATCCGATACGCGGCAACTATCGGAATCCCGGTATCGGAATTCCGATACCGCAAGTATCGGCCGATACCCGATACTTGCGGTATCGGAATGCTCAACACTACCCATGAGGAAATGTTTGTCAGCCCATACACTTAGTGTATTGGCTTTACAAGTCTAGGAGACCCGCTCCTTTGTAATGGGACAGTTTTTTTTTATGAGGCCCTCCTCCATGTTTCTTCCAAGGGGCATTGGTCAAGGCGGCCCTTGCATTCAATGCATAAAGAAACAGTATGGCAGGACCAACTGAAGAATGTGAAGTGGGTTTTCCTGTGGCCATCCAGTACCTGGGTTCAAAGGCTTCTTGGGGTTCATATGACTTGGTAGCAGGGGAGGCCTTGCAGTCAATGCATAAGAAAACAGTATGGGAGTACAAAATGAATAATGTGAAGTGGATTTTCCGGTGGCCATCCAGTACCTGGGTTCAAATGATTCTTGGAGCAGGCCTTGCATTCAATGCAACACTTTTTTCAAGAAGCCCTCCTGTACCTCTGTGAAAGGGGTGTTGGGGTGCATCATAATTTTTGGCAGCCCAGCCACTCACTGCATAGGCAATAACAGCATAGGAGACCCACTGTTTAATAATGGCCCTTTTTAAGAAGATTAATGCCACCTGATTCCCCTCTAAAAATAGGCTCTGTGACTTTAAGAGTCCCTCCTTCATAAATGCAACAAGATGTGTCTCCTTAGGTGTCACACACCACATGGCCAGCTAGGGTTGTTAAATGTTACAATGACATTTCCCAGTGAATGCATTTGTATTGGTTGAAAGCAATGTTAAAGTTGAAAAACGCATCAAAAAAGCTGCATGTGAACACAGCCCAAGTGGTGGAGGAACATTTTGGTCTGGTGTTAATTATTTTGCCTTATATACAAGTTATTAGCCTGGAAAGGATGTACCTTAACATATTTCCCAGCAAAATCCATTTTGCTTTCGTTTTTGTATGTTTTTTGGTGCACCTGTAAAAATGGCATGAAACTCTGACAACATTGTTTACAGCTGTGACCTAGGAGTCAGAAATGCTTCCAGGGGCGATCCCCATCATGTTCCCATGTCATTTGAGCAGTGTTTCCATCATTTTCATATGTTTTTAGACCTTAAAAGGACCCCTGGGAATCGCGGTAAAAATACTCGGGTTTCCCATAAACTTACATTGGGCTCGGTGTTCGTGTCGAGTACCCGAGTATTCCAATTTGCTCGACCCGAGCAACGAGCGACCGAGCATTTTGGTGCTCGCCCATCACTAGTGAAGATATTATCAGAAAATGAAATATTGTTGTATAAAGTTTTTGTATTACGTGTATTTTTTTTTAAAGTTTCATATCACAAACTTAATTTAAAAAAAAAAGTGTGACCCCCGCTCCTCCCTCTTTATGATGACTTTTACACATGTTCATTGGATGCTTTCATGTAAACGATAGAGTTTATTGTAGATAATGTACATGTTGCTTGCTGGAACAATCGTAAAGTTAAAGAAGTTTAACCCCTTAACCCCCAAGGGTGGTTTGCACGTTAATGACTGGGCCAATTTTTACAATTCTGACCACTGTCCATTTATGAGGTAATAACTCAGGAACGCTTCAATGGATCCTGATAATTCTAACACTGTTTTCTCATAAAATATTGTACTTCATGATAGTGGTAAACTTTCTTTGATATTACCTGCGTTTATTTGTGGAAAAAAATGGAAATTTGGCAAAAATTCTGAAAATTTTGCAATTTTCCAACTTTAAATTTTTATGCCCTTAAATCACAGAGATATGTCACACAAAATACTTAGTAAGTAACATTTTCCACATGTCTACTTTACATCATCACAATTTTGAAACCAACATTTTTTTTTTTATAGGGAGTTCTAAGGGTTAAAAGTTGACCATCAATTTTTCATTTTTACAACAACTTTTATTTATTTATGTGTTTTTTTTAGGGAATAAATTACATTTGAATTAACTTTGAGGGGTATATATGATAGAAAATAACCAAGTGTGACACCATTCTAAAAACTGCACCCCTCAAGGTGCTCAAAACCACATTCAAGAAGTTTATTAACCCTTCAGGTGTTTTACAGGAATTTTTGGAATGTTTTAAAAAAAATGAATATTTAATTTTTTTTCACAAAAAATTTACTTCAGCTCCAATTTGTTTTATTTTCCCAAGGGTAACAGAAGAAATTGGACCCCAAAAGTTGTTGTGCAATTATTCCTGAGTACGCTGATACCCCATATGTGGGGGTAAACCACTGTTTGGACGCATGGCAGAGCTCGGAAGGGAAGGAGCGCTGTTTGGAATGCAGACTTAGATGGATGGGTCTGCAGGCATCACGTTGCATTTGCAGAGCCCCTGATGTACCTAAACAGTAGAAACCCCCAACAAGTGACCCCATATTGGAAACTAGACCCTCAAGGAACTTATCTACAGTAGATGTGTTGTGACTGAGAACTTTGAACCCCCAAGTGTTTCACTAGTTTATAACGCAGAGCCGTGAAAATAAAAAATCTTTTTTTCCCACAAAAATGATTTTTGTAGCCCCTAATATTTTATTTTCCCAAGGGTACCAAGAGAAATTGGACCCCAAAAGTTGTTGTCCAATTTGTCCTGAGTAGGCTGATACCCCATATGTTGGGTAAAACCCCTGTTTTGGCGCACGGGAGAGCTCGGAAGGGAAGGAGCACTGTTTTACTTTTTCAATGCAGAATTGGCTGGAATTGAGATTGGATGCCATGTCGCATTTGGAGAGCCCCTGATGTGCCTAAACAGTGGAAACTCCCCAATTCTAACTCCAACCCTAACCTGAACACACCCCTAATCCCAACCCTAACCCTAACCCTGACACACCCCTAAGTCCAACTGTAAATGTAATCCTAACCCTATCTTTAGCCCTAACCCTAACTTTAGCCCCAACCCTAACCCTAATAAGAAAATGGAAATACATAAATTTTTTAAAATGTTATTATCTTTCCCTAACTAAGGGGGTGATAAAGGGGGGTTTGATTTACTATTTATAGCAGGTTTTTTAGCGGATTTTTATGATTGGCAGCCGTCACACACTAAAAGACGCTTTCTATTGAAAAAAATTGTTTTTGCTTCTCCACATTGAGAGCTATAATTTTTCCATATTTTGGTCCACAGAGTCATATGAGGTCTTGTTTTTTTGGGGACGAGTTGATGTTTGTATTGGTACCCTTTTTGGGCACGTGACATTTTTTGATCGCTTTTTATTCCGATTTTTGTGAGGCAGAATGACAAAAACCAGCAATCCATGAATTTCTTTTTTGGGGGGGCGTTTATACTGTTCCACGTTTGGTAAAATTGATAAAGCAGTTTTATTCTTTGGGTCAGTATGATTACAGCGATACCTCATTTATGTCATTTTTTTAAATGTTTTGGCTCTTTTATACAATAAAAACTTTTTTATATAAAAAATAATAATTTTTGCATCGCTTTATTCTGAGGACTCTAACTTTTTAATTTTTTTGCTGATGATGCTGTATGGCGGCTAGTTTTTTCCAGGACAAGATGTTTTCAGCGGTACCATGTTTATTTATATTGATCGCGTGTTATTCCTCTTTTTGTTCGGCGGTATAATAAAGCGTTGTTTTTTGCCCTTTTTTTTTTTTTACGGTGTTAACTGAAGGGGTTAACTAGTGGGACAGTTTTATAGGTCGGGTTGTTACGGACGCGGCGATACTAGATATGTGTTCTTTTATTGTTTTTTGTTTTGTTAGATAAAGAAATGTATTTATTGGAACAATATATTTTTTTTTCTTTATTTAGGAATTTTTTTATATATTTTTTTTTTCAACACATGTAAATATATTTTTTTACTTTGTCCCAGGGTGGCACATCATGCTATAGTGTCAGATCGCTGATCTGACACTTTGCAAAGCACTGTGTCCGATCAGCGATCTGACAGGCAGTGCAGGAGGCTTGCCGGCGCCTGCTCTCAGCAGGCGCTTGCAAGCCACCTCCCTGCAGGACCCGGAAGGAGCCCCATGGCCATTTTGGATCCAGGGCCTGCAGAGAAGAGATGCTTGGAACAACGCAATCACATCGCGCTGTTCCGAGGGTCTTAGGGAGGAACGCACGGAGCCCCCTTTCTGCACAATGCTTCCCTATGCTGCCAGAACGCTGCGATCATGTTTGATCGCAGTGTTCCGGGGGTTAATGTGCCAGGAGCGGTCCGTGACATTGATACCCCATATGAGGGAGAAAACTACTGTTTGGGCGCAAGGCAGGGCTCAGATGGGAAGGACCGTCATTTAACTTTTTGAATGTAAAATTTCCTGGAATCATTAGCGGACGTCACTCATGTCCTATTTGGAGAGCCCCTGTGTGCCTAAACAGTGGAAACTCAACCATAATGACCCCATTTTGGAAACTAGACCCCTCAAGGAATTTATCTAGAGATGTTGAGAGTACCTTGGAGCATGAAAATAATAAAAACGCAATTGCCCCACAAAAATGTTATTTTAGCCTTAAAATTTGCATTTTTATAAGGGTAACAGGAGAAATTGCACCATACAATTTGTTGTGCAATTTCTCCTTAGTACGCCGATACCCCATAAGGTGGGGGAATACTACTTTTGAGGCACAATTTAAAGCTCAGAAGGGAAGAGGCACCATATTAGAGTTCAGATTTTGCTGGAATGGTTTGAGGGTGCCATGTCAAACTGGCAGAGCCCCAGAGGTACCTGAACAACAGAAACCCCCATATGTGAACTCATTTTATGAACTACACTCCCCAATGAATTCATCTAGGTGTGTAGTGATCATATTGGCACCACTTATGCCTTACAGAATTCTATACCATTGAGCAGTGAAGAAAGAATAAATTACATTTTTTTTTACTACTAGAATGTTGTTTTAGCGCCAGATTTTAGTGTTATAGTTTGGCGATGCCATGACCAACTGGGAGAGCCCATGAGGTGGCAGAACAGAAGAACACCCCATAAGTGACCTCAATTTACAAACTACACATCTCAATGAATTTATCTAGGTGAGCAGTGATCATATTGATGCCACAGGTGTGTCACAGAATTTTATACCATTGGGCAGTGAAGAAAAAATAACATTACATTTTTACCACCAAAATATTGTTTTAGCCCCATATTTTACATTTTCACACAAGAAGTGGGTAAAACCGGCACCATAATTTGCCCCACGTTTCTACTGAACGTCGCAATACCCCATATCTGTTTGCCTCCTTGAGCACAGATTTTCCTAGAACAGTTGAAGACTTCAAATACAGAGCCCTAATTGCTAGAAGAGCAGAATCCCCCCCCCCCTCAAGTGACCCCATTTTGGAAATTATACCCCTTTTGGAATTTATCTACAGGTGTATTAACAATTTTGACTTCATGGGTATTTTCCAGAAACATGCAGCAATGAATGTTGCTGAGTGAAAATTTCAAACTGTGCGTTGCAGTCACCAGTATGTTATGCCCAGCCCATGCTTCTGGAAACATGCACCCGTAAGTTAGGCAGGTTCTCGTTCGCTTCAGAAATGCCAAACATGTGGACGCTATGTGTGGTTTAGGGACACTGTGGGCCTCAAAAGGGAGTGGACGCTTGGATTTAGGACTGCAGAATTTGCTGAATTTATTTTGGAGGGTTATGGAGTCATTTAGCTTTACCAGAGCCTTTGTACTACTAATGTGGAAGCCCTCTATATTTCCATTAAAAGATGACAGACCTGAGAGAGGGCTTGCTTTTTTTTTGAGGAAAAGAGTTGAAGCTTTTATTGGGAACATTTTACATAACATTAGGGATCACAGTAAAAAAAAAAATAGTTACCTACAGGCCAGCTATTTTAAACAGGGGTGTGGCCGTCACAGCGATCACATCTGAGTGCGCAGAAAATTCTACCATTTCTGGGCTACTGCAAATTTTGTTGGAGTGTCTTAAACAAAAAAAAAATAGTTACCTACAGGCCAGCTATTTTAAACTCAGCCATTTGTAGTGACCGTGCAAAATATTGTCCTCCATTTAAAATGGGAAAGGTGCATGGCAAGGGATGGGGAACTGGACGTGATGGTGATGGTGCATGCAGAGGCCAAGGCCGTGGGCAAGCTGAAATTATGCCACAACAAACACCCACATCTTCTCGCCCGACCTTCCTGTCCCAATTACTAGGGGACCACAGCAGCACACCACTATTGAACCCAGAGCAGTGTCAAAAGGTTGTTGGTTGGATAGCAGATAATGATTCCAGTCACTTTGCTGCCACCACCACCACCACCCTGTCTTCCACACGGTCAAGTCCGAGTAGCCATGAGTCTGGACCGCATATTCCTCACCCTGATCCTCCTTCCTCCCACCATGCTGAGTGCTCGGAGACAACTGATCCCACACTTGGACACTCTGAAGAGCTGTTCACTTTTCCATTTATAGATTCGGGACTCTCTCCTGGTCCACTTGAAGCGGGGCAAGAGGAGATGGCATGTTGCGATGCCCAAATATTTGAGCAGCCACACTCACACGAATGCGACAGTGGGAACATGTCACAAGAGGTGGACGGTGATGAGACACAATTGCTAGGAAGTCAGGAGCAGGAACAGGGTGCGGAAGTAGAAAGCGAGGTGGTAGATGATATAGTAACTGACCCAAGCTGGCAGGAGGACATGCAGAGTGAGGATAGCAGCACACAGGGGGAGGGAAGCATAGCACCACAACAGGCAGGAAGAAACAGTTTGGTTGCCGCAGACAGAAGGCGGGCAACCATTCCCCTTAACACCAACACGACAGAAGTTGGCAGTCCAACTGTTAGGTCTTCCCGAGTCTGGTTGACTCTGCCGATAACTCCAAAAAAAGGCCATTTGCACCACCTGCCAGGCCAGCAAAAGTAGGGGTAGCAAAACTACCAGCCTCACCACCACCAGCATGATCAGGCACATGGTAGCAAAGCACCCGACTTTCTGGGGCGAACCACAGGGTCCACAAACAGTGTCTGCAGGTGACGCCATTGCTTCTTCCGCTGTTGTGTGTGAAAGTCAATCCCTTGTCCATGGTGCATGTGATGATGCCTCCTGCCCTGCACCTGTCATTGCACACACTCAACTAGCACGATCATCAAGCATGTCCACGTCCTTGTCCCAGCGCAGCATTCTGTTCTCCATGCTCCAGTCCTTGGATCGCAAGCGCAAGTACGCAGCCAACGCCCCACAGGCGTGCGCTTGAAATGTTGCCTTTTAGGCTCATGGAGACAGAAGCTTTCCACAACCAGTTTGCAGCGGCCGGTGCTCAGTCCCCAGCCGCCACTATTTCTCCCGGTGTGTTGTCCCCGCATTACACAAGCACGACAACATTAGCCATGCCCTCAACAATGCAGTTACTAGGAAAGTCCACCTAACCACTGACAGCACACTAGGTTAACATAGTGGGAGTCGGGACCCAGTCGGACTTTGGGATGGAACATGTTCTCCCAACACCGAGGATTGCGGGCCCTAGGTCAATCAGAGTTGCCCCCACAGTCTACAGCTCCTGCACCTCATCCTCCTTCTCCTCCATCTCTGAAATGACCACATCAGTCACAAGCTGGAAGCACTGCAGCATTGTTTCAGCCAAGCAGCAACAGGCTGTGCTGAAGCTAATATACTAAGGTAAAATTGAATGCAAGGCCTGCCCAGCCCCAAAGTTACACACATCTCAATAACCCTTTGAACACATGTATAGGATGGCCACATGAAACCAAAATTTCAATGGGGTTATTGGGATGCGTGTAACTTTGGGGCTGGGCAGGCCTTACATTCAATGCATAGGCAGTATGGGAGTACTAAATTACTAATAATGGGTACTTTGGTATGATGTGGCCATCCTGTTCAAAGGGTTATTTGGGTGCGTGTAACTTTGGGGCTGCACACGTGCAAGAAAAATAATGGTTCTGGTGATTATTTATTTGATGCCGATAGGTGAAGCGACAGTTTAAAGATGTTTTGGCCAATTAATGACCTTTACCATATAGTCGCTTTTTCAAATAAGCATCATGGGAAAACCAGGTAAGGCGTGTCACTGCAATGAAATATGTCATAGCGCATATTAAGCCCCTGTGAAGTCAATGCCCAGTGTAAGCAATGGGTTCAGGAGGAGCCGGACTCCAGGGAATACAGGCTTGAGTCAGTGGTGGCGCAGTGGAGGATGCAGGCACTCTTGTGTCTTTGCAGGGTTTTCAGACCCTCTAAAGATCCCTGGGGTGGGGGTCATGGCAAAAATGCTAGCTTCGCATAGACTTAGGCTAATTTCACATTTGCGGTTGAGTCCGAGGCATCTTGTACGCAACTGCATGCCAACACAGCTTCTTTTATCCGCATCAGCTTACGCATGACGGAAAAAAACGATGCGTTTGCATGTGTTTTTGCAAGTGTTTTAACATGCATTTGCGCTTTTTATGCAAATGCATTCGATATTTCCAGGAGGGCATGTCTCAATGGGCGTGTCTAAATCAGTTCCTGGACATGCGCAGTCCGAAGTACGCAATCGCATCGAACGCATGCGTTCCCATAGACAGTAATGCGCTTTTTTAGCGCATGCCTGCGCATATTTGATGGAAATGTATTTATTTATTTATAAATACAATATCTATTGATATTTTTATTATTTTTTAAAAAAATATTTTTAAAATTATTTAAAAAAAAAACAATTTCTTTATTTATTTATTTATTTTTTACTTAGTCCCACAGTGGGACAATCATTATTTGCAGGCTGATCACTTCTACAGCATAGAAATACAGCAGTCTCCCCATGCTATAGAAACTGCCAACTCTGCACTGACAGGGAAAGTTGCTGATCATGCACTGCGCATGAATAAGCAATTTCCTAGCTCTGGTGACCCGGATGTCATCATGACGACATCGGGTCACAATGGCAACGATCGGGACCCCGCGTCACACTGCGGGGTCTCTGATCCAAAGGCAGAGGGGCTGTCATCATTCTGCTGGCTCCCGGGTTCTATCGGTCTCAGTCTACCAACCTACCCGTGCCCTCCGCTCTGCTAATGACCTCAGGTTAGCATCCTCAATAATCAGAACCTCCCACTCCCGTCTCCAAGACTTTACACGTGCGGCGCCGATTCTTTGGAATGCACTACCTAGGTTAATACGATTAATCCCCAATCCCCACAGTTTTAAGCGTGCACTAAAAACTCATTTGTTCAGATTGGCCTACCGCCTCAACGCATTAACCTAATTATCCCTGTGTGGCCTATTAATAAAAAAACAACAACATAATCACGTTCCTTCATCATGTTCTCATACACTTTATGCAGTTAATAGCCTCTGTGTCTGTACTGTTACATACTTAGGCAGTTAACTGGTCCATGCAGCTTTACATGAACACCCGAGCCTTACACTATGGCTGGTCCAAATAACTAAAGCAATTGTTACCATCCACCTCTTGTGTCTCCCCTTTTCCTCATAGATTGTAAGCTTGCGAGCAGCAGGGCCCTCATTCCTCCTGGTATCTGTTTTGAACTGTGATTTCTGTTATGCTGTAATGTCTGTTGTCTGTATAAGTCCCCTCTATAAGTTGTAAAGCGCTGCGGAATATGTTGGCGCTATATAAATAAAATTATTATTATTATTATTATTATCGCAGTATTCAGGTGGTTAAAGTCCCGGGAGCGCTGCGTGACTGCTCCTGTCACTTAGTGCCGGGTGTCAGCTGCCAGAATCAGCTAACAGCTGGCAGCGATTGCCCGCTCAGTACGCATGTGTGTAGGCTATCATGATGATGTAATAATCCGTCCCTGGTCAAATTGGCACAGGGACAGATTATTACATCAGATGTCAGAAAGGAGTTAAGAATCTTTCATACAGTAATATTCTGGTCAGTGAATTGCGGCAGTATTTACAAGCCAGATGCAAATTTAGAACACAATTATTGAATTTATAACTAAATAAAAGTTGAAAATTGATGTGTTCTTAAACAGAGAGGAAAAAAAGATAAATATGCAGAAAAGCTTTGCTTGAAATAAAAGACTTCTTTAACCATTCACTAGAACAATGTTTCAACAAAACACACTGGGGAAATATATATTTTTAAATTGTTGTGTACAAATATGATTTTAAAGGGCAAACAGACACTAAACGTGCCCTTTCACAGTGATACGTAATCATTTTAACATGGGGAATCCCTGAAAATATTTCCTGGGAAATCCCTTAAACCACCCCATTCACACTGTATGCCTATGGTGTGTTCTGTGTCTCAAGTATAGACCCCATTCAAGGTCACCTTATTGTGAAATAGAAAACTTGTGATAAATCCTAGGAGTGTTGTCTGACTTGTCACTTTCTATTTAGTATGGGGTATTGAATTTAACATGTTGATCTCCCCACCCACTAAACAAGATACTGCAGAATGACTCAGTGACTTCTATTAACTTCCTCTAATAAACAAGATACTTACATGAGTGAGCACATTTCTTCTTAATCTTCTCGACCAAAGAAATAAGACACCAGTTTTATATGAGTCTAGAATTGAATCATGTTCCAACATATTTATGTTGTAAAATTAGTATCAAGGCCTAAAGTGAAAGGAGAACAAGTGTCCTCTATTTTTACAGTTGTATCAGTCTGGACTCAGTGCCCCAAACCCCACTTATGAGCAAGTTGACATTATACATCAGGAATTATAACTTCCACAATTGGACAGAAAAAGATCCCTCTAAACTGTAAATGTAAAGTTTAAAATGACTGGACACATGGGTACACTATAAAGGAATCTGCCGTCTATCCCAATGGATTCCTTTACATTAGAATTCCTTGCTCTAAGTAGGAAAAAGAGAGACTGCACTACTGAATATGTTTAAATAAAATAACAATGATAAAATATTGCAAATAGATCAATGGCTGCACTCAACTGTACTAAAGCAAGGAAATGTGCGATACATGAAATGTGAATAGCTTAATGGCTTGTGAAATCTATGAAAAAACACATGAGATGCTTAGCACAAGATTTGGCCAAAAAATGTGAGCCCATCCACCAAACGTCAAGGTAATCTCAAATCGGATGGGTACCTGACCTGACTGCCTTGTGCTAAGCATCTCATGTGTTTTTTCATAGATTTCACAAGCCATTATGCTATTCACATTTCATGTATCGCACATTTCCTTGCTTTAGTACAGTTGAGTGCAGCCATTGATCTATTTGCTATGTAAGACTTTTTTGGTTATGCACCAGTTCAGACTAGATTGCTGTTCAGTCAGTTTACTTATATCTACTATGTACTATTTTTTCTAACTTGAACGCCCCGCCCTTCACCATGCTGTGATTTTAATTACATCCAAACACAGTTGGTTCTGACCTTCCTATAAATGCAGGTTTTACCATGTTATTAGCCATAGGTAAGTGTTCACACTAGGCAGTCAGGTCAGGTACCCATCCGATTTGAGATTACCTTGATGTTTGGTGGATGGGCTCACATTTTTTGGCCAAATCTTGTGCTAAGCATCTCATGTGTTTTTTCATAGATTTCACAAGCCATTAAGCTATTCACATTTCATGTATCACACATTTCCTTGCTTTAGTACAGTTGAGTGCAGCCATTGATCTATTTGCTATGTAAGACTTTTTTGGTTATGCACCAGTTCAAACTAGATTGCTGTTCAGTCAGTTTACTTATATTTACAATGATAAAATATTGTAACCACCAATAATTAGTACCTGATCTATCATTTATCAAGTAAACCTCTCAAATTCCAGGGCTCAAGGGTAATCCTGCTTAAAGGGGTTGTCCAGCTTTAGGCTACAAGTCTGCAGTCACTCTGTGACTGAAGAATTGTGAAAATGCACTGTGTGCTGTGAAAATTCTAGTGAAAGGATATCCACAGCTGTGCAATCTAAGTGTCACATGGTCTGTTAGTATATGCACGTCTTTTCTGAAAGGCCACAGAGGCTGCAACATCATTAAGCAAGAGGCACCGCTAACCAAACACCACCATGAAGACCAAGGAGATCTCCAAACAAGACAAAGTTGTTGAGAAGTATAAGTCAGGGTTGGGTTATTTAAAAAAAAAAAAAAATCACAATCTCTGATGATCCCCCGGAGCGCCATCAAATCCATTATCATCAAATGGAAAGAACATGGTACCACAACAAACCTGCCAAGAAAGGCCCGCCCAACAAAACTCTCATCCCGGGCAAGAAGGGCATTAATCAGAGGTGGCACAGAGACCAAAGGTAACACTGACAGAGCTGCACAGCTCCCAAGCAGAGACTGGAGTATCTGTCCATAAGACCACAATAAGCCGTACATTCCATAGATGTGACCTTTTATGAGAGTGGGCCTTTACCTACACACAAAAATTGTAAGGCTCATTTCAAATCTGCCAAAAGATATGTTGGAAACTGCCCAAATGTATGGAGGAAGGTACTGTAACCAGATGAGACCAAAATTAAACTTTTTGGCCACCAAGGTAAATGCTATGTCAGGCACCAAAGCAACACAGCCCATTATTCCAAGAACACCATCCCCATAGTGAAACATGGTGGTGGCAGCATCAAGCTGTGGGGCTGTTTTTCAACAGCAGGGACAAGGAAAATGGTCCAAGTCAAGGGGATGATGGTTGGTGTGAAATACAGGTATATTCTTAA
The DNA here is from genome assembly GCF_051348905.1 of Ranitomeya variabilis. Lineage (NCBI taxonomy): Eukaryota > Metazoa > Chordata > Amphibia > Anura > Dendrobatidae > Ranitomeya > Ranitomeya variabilis. Next base: position 353,135,878 of record NC_135237.1, on the reverse strand, counting down.
GCAAAACCTATTTCAGTTTGTCAGTGATTTGAGACTGGGACATGGAAGGTGAATCTATCAAGACAATGACCCAAAGAATGCTGCTAAAGCAATACTAAAGTGGTTTAAAGGGACACATGTGAATGTTTTGTATTGACCTAGTCAAAGCCCTGACCTTAATCCAATTGAGAATCTGTGGTCAGAATTAAAGAATGCTGTTCACCAGAGGAAACCATCTAACTTGAAGGAACTGGAGCAGTTTTGCCTTGAGAAATGGGCAAAAATCCCAGTGGCAAAATGTGGAGAGCTCATAGAAACTTATCCAAAGCAACTTGCAACTGTAATTGCAGCTAAAAGAGGCTCTATGAAGTACTTGCTTTGGGGGTGAATAGTTATCCACAGTGAAGTTTTCAGTTATTTTGTCCTATTTGTTGTTTGCTTCACAATAAAAAGGAAATCAAATGTTCACAGTAGTAGGCATGTTCTTTACATGAGCTGATGCAAACCCTCAAAGAACAACAACTGATAAATTTCAGGTTGTGAGGTGACAAAGCTTGAAAAATTCAAAGGGGTGGGGGTTTAATACTTTTGAAGGCCACTGTACTTCCAGCCACATTTGACTATATGTGTCCAGTCTTGCTCAATACACTTGCATTGAATGAGGCATGCATTTCTAGTTGACACGTGACTGCATGTATGCAAATTGTACATTTTCAGTCATGCACCCGCCACTCCAGGCGCCAGAGAATCTTCACAGCACACAGTGCGCGTGACGTGAGGATTCCCAAGTCTACTGTCACACTGGCTACAAGTCTGCAGTCACTACAAGACCAGATAACCCCTTTAATGATAAGCATTAGGTGGGGTAGACCATGATGAGGACAGACAACCAATTTCAATATGAACTCCGTTTTGATACCTCTGAAGGTAGCACTAAATACCTAGCTGTTTGGTAGTCTTGATTGTCATACTTACAAAAAACCCCTAATTCTAATCTCTCTTTCCTTGACTCACTGTCCGCCCAACTTACAATCATGTGATTCATCTTGAAAGTGGTGAATCTATGTTTACAAAATATTCCACTCTCCTTTAACCCCTTCACCCCCAAGGGTGGTTTGCACGTTAATGACCAGGCCAATTTTTACAATTCTGATGATTGTCCATTTATGAGGTTATAACTCTGCCAGAATCACCAGGATCCATTGAAGCGTTCCACTGTTTTCTCATGACATATTGTACTTCATGATAGTGGTAAAATTTCTTTGATATTACCTGTGTTTATTTGTGAAAAAAACAGAAATTTGGCGAAAATTTTGAAAATGTCGCAATTTTCCAACTTTGAATTTTTATGCAATTAAATCACAGTGATATGTCACACAAAATACTTAATAAGTAACATTTCCCACATGTCTACTTTACATCAGCACAATTTTGGAACCAAAATTTTTTTTTGTTAGGGAGTTATAAGGGTTAAAATTTGACCAGCAATTTCTCATTTTTACAACACCATTTTTTTTTTAGGGACCACGTCTCATTTGAAGACATTTTGAGGGGTCTATATGATAGAAAATACCCAAGTGTGACACCATTCTAAAAACTGCACCCCTCAAGGTGCTCAAAACCACATTCAAGAAGTTTATTAACCCTTCAGGTGTTTCACAGGAATTTTTGGAATGTTTAAATAAAAATTAACATTTAACTTTTTTCCACACAAAATTTACTTCAGCTCCAATTTGTTTTATTTTACCAAGGGTAACAGGAGAAAATGGACCCCAAAAGATGTTGTACAATTTTTCCTGAGTACGCCGATACCCCATATGTGGGGGTAAACCACTGTTTGGGCGCATGACAGAGCTCGGAAGCGAAGGAGCGCCATTTGACTTTTCAATGCAAAATTGACTGGAATTGAGATGGGACGCCATGTTGCGTTTGGAGAGCCCCTGATGTGCCTAAACATTGAAACCCCCCACAAGTGACACCATTTTGGAAAGTAGACCCCCTAAGGAACTTATCTAGTGGTGTGGTGAGCACTGTGACCCATCAAGTGCTTCACAGAAGTTTATAATGCAGAACCATAAAAATAAAAAATCATATTTTTTCACAAAAATTATTTTTTCACCCCCAATTTTTTATTTTCCCAAGGGTAAGAGAAGAAATTGGACCCCAAAAGTTGTTGTACAATTTGTCCTGAGTACGCTGATACCCCATATGTGGGGTAAACCACTGTTTGGGCGCATGGGAGAGCTCGGAAGGGAAGGAGCGCCGTTTGACTTTTCACTGCAAAATTGACAGGAATTGAGATGGGACGCCATGTTGCGTTTAGAGAGCCACTGATGTGCCTAAACATTGAAACCCCCCCACAAGTGACACCATTTTGGAAAGTAGACCCCCTAAGGAACTTATCTAGAGGTGTGGTGAGCACTTTGACCCACCAAGTGCTTCACAGAAGTTTATAATGCAGAGCCGTAAAAATATAAAAAAAAAATTTCCCCCCCAAATTTTTTTTTAGCCCCCAGTTTTGTATTTTCCCAAGGGTAACAAGAGAAATTGGACCCCAAAAGTTGTTGTCCAATTTGTCTTGAGTACGCTGATACCCCATATGTGGGGGGGACCACTGTTTGGGCGCATGGGAGGGCTCGGAAGGGAAGGAGCGCCATTTGGAATGCAGACTTAGATGGAATGGTCTGCAGGCGTCACATTGCGTTTGCAGAGCCCCTAATGTACCTAAACAGTAGAAACCCCCCAGAAGTGACACCATTTTGGAAAGTAGACCCCCTAAGGAACTCATCTAGATGTGTTGTGAGAGCTTTGAACCCCCAAGTGTTTCACTACAGTTTATAACGCAGAGCCGTGCAAATAAAAATATTTTTTTTTCCACAAAAATTATTTTTTAGCCCCCAGTTTTGTATTTTCTCAAGGGTAACAGGAGAAATTGGACCCCAAAAGTTGTTCTCCAATGTGTTCCGAGTAAGCTAAGGCTACTCTCACATTTGCGATGCGCGCCGCTGCGTCGGCGACGCAACGCACAACGCAAACAAAACCGCAACAAAACGCACGCTAAAACGCTGCGTTTTGCGACGCATGCGTCCTTTTTTGCCGAAAGTTGGACGCAAAAAAAATGCAACTTGTTGCGTTCTCTGCGCCCAACGCTTGCGGCCATGCATCGCAAAACGCAGCACAACGCATGTCCATGCGCCCCCATGTTAAATATAGGGGCGCATGACGCATGCGGCGACGCTGCGGCGCCCGACGCTGCGGCGCCCGACGCTGCGGCGCCGAACGCTAATGTGAACGTAGACTAATACCCCATATGTTGGGGTAAACCCCTGTTTGGGCGCACAGGAGAGCTCGGAAGGGAAGGAGCACTGTTTTACTTTTTCAACGCAGAATTGGCTGAAATTGAGATCGGATGCCATGTCGCGTTTGGAGAGCCCCTGATGTGCCCAAACAGTGGAAACCCCCCAATTATAACTGAAACCCTAATCCAAACACACCCCTAACCCTAATCCCAACGGTAACCCTAACCACACCCCTAACCCTAATCCCAACCCTATTCCCAACCGTAAATGTAATCCAAACCCCAACTTTAGCCCCAACCCCAACCGTAGCCCCAACCGTAGCCCCAACCGTAGCCCTAACCCTAGCCCTAACCCTAGCCCTAACCCTAATGGGAAAATGGAAATAAATACATTTTTTAATTTTTCCCTAACTAAGCGGGTGATGAAGGGGGGTTTGATTTACTTTCATAGCGGGTTTTTTAGCGGATTTTTATGATTGGCAGCTGTCACACACTGAAAGACGCTTTTTATTGCAAAAAATATTTTTTGCGTTACCACATTTTGAGAGCTATAATTTTTCCATATTTGAGTCCACAGAGTTATGTGAGGTCTTGTTTTTTGCGGGACGAGTTGACGTTTTTATTGGTAACATGTTCGGGCATGGGAGATTTTTTGATTGCTTTTTATTCCGATTTTTGTGAGGCAGAATGACCAAAAACCAGCTATTCATGAATTTCTTTTGGGGGAGGCGTTTATACCGTTCTGCATTTGGTAAAATTGATAGAGCAGTTTTATTCTTCGGGTCAGTACGATTACAGCGATACCTCATTTATATCATTTTTTTATGTTTTGGCGCTTTTATACGATAAAAACTATTTTATAGAAATAATAATTATTTTGGCATCGCTTTATTCTGAGGACTATAACTTTTTTATTTTTTCGCTGATGATGCTGTGTGGCAGCTCGTTTTTTGCGGGACAAGATGACGTTTTCAGTGGTTCCATGGTTATTTATATCCGTCTTTTTGATCGCGTGTTATTCCACTTTTTGTTTGGCGGCAAGAGAATAAAGCGTTGTTTTTTGCCTCGTTTTTTTTTTTTTTTTACGGTGTTCACTGAAGGGGTTAACTAGTGAAATAGTTTTATAGGTGAGGTTGTTACGGACGCGGCGATACTAAATATGTGTACTTTAATTGTTTGATTTTTTATTTAGATAAAGAAATGTATTTATGGGAATAATATATATATTTTTTTCTTTATTTAGGAATTTTTTTTTTATTTTTTTTTTACACATGTGGAAATTTTTTTTTTTTTACTTTGTCCCAGGGGGGGACATCACAGATCGCTGATCTGACAGTTTGCACAGCACTCTGTCAGATCACCGATCTGAGTTCCGGTGCTGCAGGCTTACCAGAGCCTGGTCTGCACCCGGAAGTAATCCCTGCAGGGCCCGGATGCAGCCCCGTGGCCATTTTGGATCCGGGGCCTGCAGGGATAGGAGGTAAGAGACCCTCACAGCAATGCGATCACATCGCGTTGCTCCGGGGGTTTCAGGGAAGCCCGCAGGGAGCCCCCTCCCTGCGCGATGCTTCCCTGTACCGCCGGCACACCGCGATCATGTTTGATCGCGGTGTGCCGGGGGTTAATGTGCCGGGGGCGGTCTGTGACCGCTCCTGGCACATAGTGCCGGATGTCAGCTGCGATAGGCAGCTGACACCTGGCCGCGATCGGCCGCGCTCCCCCCGTGAGCGCGGCCGATCGTGCTGGACGTACTATTCCGTCCTTGGGAATTAGGGCCCACCCCACATGGACAGAATAGTACATCCAATGGCAGAAAGGGGTTAAATAGGCACTGGCATTACCATTATGACTGTTATCATGTGTTTTCTTTTTATTATGTCAAAGCTGTATCTTTTTACTAAAGTAACTATTTTCATGCTATTGATATTGGATGCTGTCTCTATCCCAGTATGATTGAGCCTATCGTATTTGCACTGATTTACCACTGCTGAAGCTAAGATGTTCCGCTGTTAAAAAAGATGAATATTCACTGCTTCTCATGCCCATAGTCCCTCCCACCTCTATGCTCTGAAGCCGGCGCAGAGAGGTGGGAGGGACTATAGTAGTGGAGAGTAGTGAATATTCTTATTCTTCAATAGCGGGTACACTGTTAGCCACAGCAGCCATATCCTGCAGCTGATGGGCGATCATGTGTTACCACTATTAAGGAGAATGAATATTCACTGCTCCCCACACCCATAGAAGTGGAGAGCAGTGAATATTCATTCTCTTTAATAACGGGCACATGTAATTGCCCAGCATCTGAGTGGCGGGAAGGTAAGTAGAACTGTTTATTTTTGTATTGTGCAGAGTGATGGGGCCATATATACCATGATGGGGAGTCTAGTATACCAGGATGAGGATGGAGGCCATGTAGCCATGTATACCAGGATGGGGATGAGGGGGCCATGCATACTAGGATGAGGGGGGCCATGTATACCAGGATGGGGACATATATATCAGGATGGGGCTGAGGAGGTTGTCATGATCCAGTCCGGAGTTTAGTCCTGTCTGCTCATTCTCTGAGTGGATCATGTCTAGGGTTAACTTTGCTCTGCCTCATTTTGGCCTCGGGTTTGCTATTTAGCTCCCAGGTATCCTGAGGGTGGTGTCAGCTATAGCTCTGTCTTTGGCGTGTGTACCTGACTCTGGAAGCTCTTGATTTGTCCTGCTGTGAACCCTGACTTGTCCTGTGTATGTTATCTCCCCCTGCCTGCCCTTTCCCAGTGTCTCTTTGTTTGTCTGTAGATCTGCTTGACTCCCTGTTTCTGACCTCCTGGCTTGGTGTTTTGACTCTGTTTCAGCTTGTCCCTATTGTACCGTATTTTGCCCGTCCTGGTTTACTGATCCCTTGCTATGTCCTCACCATCCATTCTGTCTAATGATTTTGTACTGTAGTGCTATCTTGTGTTCTGACTTGGCTATCCTGACCTCTCTGTCTCGCCACTAGGTGGCGTTTGTTCAGCTGCTCTGTGAGTGCAGTCTCGCTTCTCTACCAAGCTCCCCCTGGTGGAGGTTGCGCTGTACTGCATTGCAGCTGCATGACAGAGGTTATATCTACCAGGATGGAGATGAGGGAGGGGGGAAATTAGTGCAGAATTGAGGGACATTATCCCTATAACAGTGTCAGGAGCAGACTCCCCAGAAGCAGTGTGTAATGACCACATTTTTGCTTCAATTTCTTTCTATTTTCCTCTTCTAAAACTGAGTGAGTCTAATTGTCAAAAAAATATGGTAATACTTTTACTGATTTTTATCTTTTACTAAAGTAACTATTTTGTGGCTATTAATACTGTATGATAAATCCATTCTGGTAAGGTTGTATCTATATTATTTGCACAGGTTTCCTAATAATAATTAAAAAAAAAAAAAAGTTTTAAAAAAATAATATGCAAATTGCCTCTTCAGAGAAAAAGAAAAAACATTTGTACTTATCAGCTTGATACTGTTCACTTCATACCCCCATCCTTTACTTGCAAGCATTGCATGCTGTGTTTAGTTTGCTGCAGTACGTTTTTATTGCACATGACTCAATAATAAATCTGTCAGAATGTCTAAGCTGGATTCATTTGTTAACCGAGATCCAACCAGGGTCGGCTCATAATTACTTCTTTGGATAAACTTTATGTGAAAGAAAACAGTCTATACTGCAAACAAAGCAAATAAATTACCTTTTTCAAGGGATTTGACAGTTTGCTCCCATTATTTGTTATACCTCCAGCATTAGGTGGTAGTGCTCTCTCATTAGTTCCCCTGAGAGAGAGTGTTATTTTGGATTAAGGCTTTATGGACGCATAGAGTATTTGCAGCAGATTTGTCGGCACCAAAAACTAAAGCGTCGGCAGGAAAAATGCTGCGTAATATACAAACATTATTGATTCTTTTTTTTATTTGCATTTTTTTCATTCATTTGAATTGGTGAAAAATGTTGCAAAAAAGCTTAAATAATTTACTTTTTGTAGATTTGAATAAAAACTTGGATGGTTCAAATCCACAAGAAAAAAATGAGCAGCATTTTCATGATATTTCAGAAATCTCATTCACTTTACTAGTACTGTAAGGTGTGTTTTTTACCTTTGAAATACAAGCAGAAAACACAACAAAGGCAGTGTGTGAACAAGCCCATCGAGTCATTAGATAATGCATTTGGAATCAGAAAGATGCAACATAAAATGTTTTGCCATTACAAGGATGCTTATTTACGGCTATCACCTTGTTTTTGCAAAAAGATACATAAACACCAGCCCTAAACTGTAGTACACTGGTGTAAAATTACAGGATGCCTTTTGATAAACTTGGCGCATTCTATTTGATCGTATGAAGGGACTCTGACTTTTTATACTACAATGATCATACAGCACAGTTATTCCTGAGTTTCTCCAGAAGCCGCTTGCCCAAGGGGATCACAATTGTCTAACTCCTGTAGCTAGGAGTTAAGGTACCTTCACACTGAACAACTTAACAACGATAACGATAGCGATCCGTGACGTTGCAGCGTCCTGGATAGCGATATCGTTGTGTTTGACACGCAGCAGCGATCAGGATCCTGCTGTGACATCGTTGGTCGGAGCTAGAAGGCCAGCATCTTATTTCGTCGCTGGATCACCCGCTGACATCGCTGAGTCGGCGTGTGTGACGCTGATTCAGCGATGTCTTCACTGGTAACCAGGGTAAACATCGGGTTACTAAGCGCAGGGCCGCGCTTAGTAACCCGATATTTACCCTGGTTACCATTGTAAATGTAAAAAAAAAACAAACACTACATACTTACATTCCGGTGTCTGTCGGGTCCCCCTGCGTCCGCTTCTCTGCACTGTCTCAGATATGCAGCTACAGCTTGGAGCGACCAAGCTATTGCACAACTCTTGGGGAAACAGTGAATTCAGCTAGAAGAGTATGACCCATGTATTAAAACGTAACTTTTTTTGAAGGGATTAAAAGGGTCATCTTCTGTAAAGGTACCGTCACATTAAGCAACGCTGCAGCGATATAGACAACGATGCCGATCGCTGCAGCGTCGCTGTTTCGTCGTTGTGTGGTCGCTGGAGAGCTGTCACACAGACAGCTCTCCAGCGACCAACGATGCCGAAGACCCCGGGTAACCAGGGTAAACATCGGGTTACCAAGCGCAGGGCCGTGCTTAGTAACCCGATGTTTACCCTGGTTACCAGTGTAAATGTAAAAAAAAACAAACACTACATACTTACATTCCGGTGTCTGTCGTGTTCCCCGGCGTCCGCTTCCCTGCACTGTGTAAGCGCCGGCCCTAAAGCAGAGCGGTGACGTCACCGCTGTGTTCTGCTTTACGGCCGGCCAGTGCTGACACAGTGCAGAGAATTCAGCTAGAAGAGTATGACCCATGTATTAAAACGTAACTTTTACTGTCATAATTAAAATGGAACAAACAAATAATAAACACAGGTGCTCGCGCCGATAACAGTGCAGATTAAAAAACTGGTTGTATCTCACCAATCGTAGACTAGGGTACCCACGTAGATGAATAAGGGTCCCAGGGAGGGTCCAGCAACAAAATGGAGCAATATGTAAGGGGATGGGGAACTCTTGCCTACTCCCCTGTCGTGCCCCAGCATTAACTCCTGTCCTAACAAGGACAGGCCCAGATGAGCCCTACACTGGACACCCCCCACCAAATATGTTGATGTAAAACGCCTCCCAACGCGTTTCTTCTCCAGTCACAGAGATTCATCAGGGGAGTTCCATAAGTCCATGAGCCAAATTTTGCTCAAATATAAAGCATTGAGGATGTCAGCAGTGGCTGTGTGTCCTCTGGTAACAGAAAGGTTTCTGTGTGGCCGTCTGCCACAACCGGTGAGTAAACCAGATTTAGCATCTGCTGCCTATTTATAAAGATAGTGGGCGGTATCTCACCAGGAGATTAGAATAAGCATAAACACCCCCCCATGTATCATACCCCAATCAGTCATTATGCCTCGCTGCGCTCCACGTTCCTGGAACGCACGCCGGCTCCTATAGATGACTGACATCCGGCCGCCGCTTGTACTGGGCGCGCCGGATAACCTGAAGTACCGGCGCCATCTTGGACGACCGACTTCTGGTACACCGATAATGATATACATTCTAGAAAAAGGCCGCACATACCCCAATCAGTGTGCCTCACTGCGCTCCACATTCCCGGAACGCACAGCGACTAAGTATATACAACTGGTATCCGGCCGCCGCTTGTACCAGGCGCGCCGGAAAACCGGAAGTGCCGGCGCCATCTGCGCCATCTTGGACGACCAACTTCCGGTGCGCCGATACTAATATGCGTTCCAGAGATAGGGCGCACATTGTGACATGGAGATATGCGCACCATTGTACCCATATAGCCAGCGACAAATAACTATAGATATGCGTTCCAACCTGCACGACAATAGCGGCATGCGCCCACAGAAACGCACGCCACCGCGACCCCCGTTATAAGGCCACCATATGCCGCAACTATCACACCCATTCACACTCCCAGTGGCTGGAAGTATCCAAGCCACATAGTATACAGGTCCTTCTCAAAAAATTAGCATATAGTGTTAAATTTCATTATTTACCATAATGTAATGATTACAATTAAACTTTCATATACTATAGATTCATTATCCACCAACTGAAATTTGTCAGGTCTTTTATTGTTTTAATACTGATGATTTTGGCATACAACTCCTGATAACCCAAAAAACCTGTCTCAATAAATTAGCATATTTCACCCGACCAATCAAATAAAAGTGTTTTTTAATACCAAACAAAAAAACCATCAAATAATAATGTTCAGTTATGCACTCAATACTTGGTCGGGAATCCTTTGGCAGAAATGACTGCTTCAATGCGGCGTGGCATGGAGGCAATCAGCCTGTGACACTGCTGAGATGTTATGGAGGCCCAGGATGCTTCAATAGCGGCCTTAAGCTCATCCAGAGTGTTGGGTCTTGCGTCTCTCAACTTTCTCTTCACAATATCCCACAGATTCTCTATGGGGTTCAGGTCAGGAGAGTTGGCAGGCCAATTGAGCACAGTAATACCATGGTCAGTAAACCATTTACCAGTGGTTTTGGCACTGTGAGCAGGTGCCAGGTCGTGCTGAAAAATGAAATCTTCATCTCCATAAAGCATTTCAGCCGATGGAAGCATGAAGTGCTCCAAAATCTCCTGATAGCTAGCTGCATTGACCCTGCCCTTGATGAAACACAGTGGACCAACACCAGCAGCTGACATGGCACCCCACACCATCACTGACTGTGGGTACTTGACACTGGACTTCAGGCATTTTGGCATTTCCTTCTCCCCAGTCTTCCTCCAGACTCTGGCACCTTGAATTCCGAATGACATGCAAAATTTGCTTTCATCAGAAAAAAGTACTTGGGACCACTTAGCAACAGTCCAGTGCTGCTTCTCTGTAGCCCAGGTCAGGCGCTTCTGCCGCTGTTTATGGTTCAAAAGTGGCTTTACCTGGGGAATGCGGCACCTGTAGCCCATTTCCTGCACACGCCTGTGCACGGTGGCTCTGGATGTTTCCACACCAGACTCAGTCCACTGCTTCCTCAGGTTCCGGTCACCTCTTCTCGTTGTACAGCGTTTTCTGCCACATTGTTTTCTTCCAACAGACTTACCATTGAGGTGCCTTGATACAGCACTCTGGGAACAGCCTATTTGTTGAGAAATTTCTTTCTGGGTCTTACCCTCTTGCTTGAGGGTGTCAATGATGGCCTTCTTGACATCTGTCAGGTCGCTAGTCTTACCCATGATGGGGGTTTTGAGTAATGAACCAGGCAGGGAGTTTTTAAAAGCCTCAGGTATCTTTTGCATGTGTTTAGAGTTAATTAGTTGATTCAGAAGATTAGGGTAATAGGTCATTTAGAGAACCTTTTCTTGATATGCTAATTTATTGAGACAGGTTTTTTGGGTTATCAGGAGTTGTATGCCAAAATCATCAGTATTAAAACAATAAAAGACCTGACAAATTTCAGTTGGTGGATAATGAATCTATAGTATATGAAAGTTTAATTGTAATCATTACATTATGGTAAATAATGAAATTTAACACTATATGCTAATTTTTTGAGAAGGACCTGTATATGTGCAACAAATATACATATCATGTAAAAGGGATGATGGGTGGAGGAGAGAAAAGGAGAAGGGGAGAAACAGGGGGGAAGGGGTCAGCAGATACATGGTAAACACAATAGCTTTGACGTCTCCGCCATGCTCCATGTTTACATGTCTGGCAATGGGGGTATCCCTCTGATTGCGAATATCCCCCAAATGTTCTCCTACCCGTCTCCTCAGTTCCCGGGTGGTTTTGCCAATATATGAGATACCACAGATACACACAGCCCGGTACACCACCCCTTTGGACTTACAATTGATAAACTGCTTGATGGTATATGTTTTCTGTGTGCGGGTGTTATGAAATTCCTTGGCCACCTGTATTGATTCACATGCGACACAGCCACTACATCTGTAGCAGCCATGGGGCCTCTTGGGTAGCCAGGTGGATTGGACAGGTGTGGTTAGGTGACTGTGCATGTAAACATGGAGCATGGCGGAGACGTCAAAGCTATTGCCTTTATGGGGATTGACAAGGTGTCCGTACCACCCAGGGGAGGCGATTTTTATAAAATCTTGCTACAAAGAGAGGCAAGATGGATATTCCTGTTAGACACCTGTCACCCGCATGGGCTTAATGAACAGCTCAATTTTAGCTGTTTTCTGTAGTGCTTGTGGGTATCTCTTAGCCCTCCCCGTTGTACTGTCCTCCTTCTGATTATTGGGTCTCCTCCTAGCACACCCCGTGTTTTTGCTTATGATACCCTCTATATTTCTGTGTGTATCCACCACTATTGATTGGATATATACTAGTGTCTGGACCGGTCCCTCAGAACGGCCGTTTTAAACAAAACACAGGCAATTCTGCGGTGCAGGGTCACTATCCTGCTCTATGGTTTCCCTTTTTAGAAGTAGTCTGGTACCGATGGGTTATAAACTCTGCTAAATACATCGGGTTATCTTCCAGTAACTAGGGATGCGTATGTTTATTTTGGACAAACCTAATTATTAATTTTGCTGCTGCCAATTTTAGCTTGTTTGGCTTTTTTTCTTTATGGGCAGGTGTTTACCATGTATCTGCTGACCCCTCCCCCCCTGTTTCTCCCCTTCTCCTTTTCTCTCCTCCACCCATCATCCCTTTTACATGATATGTATATTTGTTGCACATATATACTATGTGGCTTGGATACTTCCAGCCACTGGGAGTGTGAATGGGTGTGATAGTTGCGGCATATGGTGGCCTTATAACGGGGGTCGCGGTGGCGTGCGTTTCTGTGGGCGCATGCCGCTATTGTCGTGCAGGTTGGAACGCATATCTATAGTTATGTGTCGCTGGCTATATGGGTACAATGGTGCGCATGTCTCCATGTCACAATGTGCGCCCTATCTCTGGAACGCATATTAGTATCGGCGCACCGGAAGTGGGTCGTCCAAGATGGCGCCGGCACTTCCGGTTTTCCGGCGCGCCTGGTACAAGCGGCGGCCGGATACCAGTTGTATATACTTAGTCGCTGTGCGTTCCAGGAATGTGGAGCGCAGTGAGGCACACTGATTGGGGTATGTGCGGCCTTTTTCTAGAATGTATATCATTATCGGTGTACCGGAAGTCGGTCGTCCAAGATGGCGCCGGTACTTCCGGTTATCCGGCGCGCCCAGTACAAGCGGCAGCCGGATGTCAGTCATCTATAGGAGCCGGCGTGCGTTCCAGGAACGTGGAGCGCAGCGAGGCATAATGACTGATTGGGGTATGATACATGGGGGGGTGTTTATGCTTATTCTAATCTCCTGGTGAGATACCGCCCACTATCTTTATAAATAGGCAGCAGATGCTAAATCTGGTTTACTCACCGGTTGTGGCAGACGGCCACACAGAAACCTTTCTGTTACCAGAGGACACACAGCCACTGCTGACATCCTCAATGCTTTATATTTGAGCAAAATTTGGCTCATGGACTTATGGAACTCCCCTGATGAATCTCTGTGACTGGAGAAGAAATGCGTTGGGAGGCGTTTTACATCAACATATTTGGTGGGGGGTGTCCAGTGTAGGGCTCATCTGGGCCTGTCCTTGTTAGGACAGGAGTTAATGCTGGGGCACGACAGGGGAGTAGGCAAGAGTTCCCCATCCCCTTACATATTGCTCCATTTTGTTGCTGGACCCTCCCTGGGACCCTTATTCATCTACGTGGGTACCCTAGTCTACGATTGGTGAGATACAACCAGTTTTTTAATCTGCACTGTTATCGGCGCGAGCACCTGTGTTTATTATTTGTTTGTTCCATTTTAATTATGACAGTAAAAGTTACGTTTTAATACATGGGTCATACTCTTCTAGCTGAATTCTCTGCACTGTGTCAGCACTGGCCGGCCGTAAAGCAGAGCACAGCGGTGACGTCACCGCTCTGCTTTAGGGCCGGCGCTTACACAGTGCAGGGAAGCGGACGCCGGGGAACATGACAGACACCGGAATGTAAGTATGTAGTGTTTGGTTTTTTTTACATTTACACTGGTAACCAGGGTAAACATCGGGTTACTAAGCACGGCCCTGCGCTTGGTAACCCGATGTTTACCCTGGTTACCCGGGGTCTTCGGCATCGTTGGTCGCTGGAGAGCTGTCTGTGTGACAGCTCTCCAGCGACCACACAACGACGAAACAGCGACGCTGCAGCGATCGACATCGTTGTCTATATCGCTGCAGCGTTGCTTAATGTGACGGTACCTTTACAGAAGATGACCCTTTTAATCCCTTCACCCCCAGGCCATTTTCTGTTTTCTCCTCCCCCACTTCCAAGAGCCATAACTAGAGCTGAGCAGACCCCTGGATGTTTGGGTACCGCGGATTTGGCTGAACAGTTGAAGGGAAAAAAAAAAAGGTACCACAACAATACCCAAACCCCATTCACTTGAATGGGGGGCTGAACATGCAGCGTTTGCCATGCTGATGTGCATGGAAGCGTGGCAAACACTGCCTCTGATTGGCGGTAAAATCATTACTGCCAGTCAGACACCCATGGTTCCCACACTGTCAAACGACAGCATAAGCCTGTCGCAGGACCTGTCTGATGGCACCGCGAGCAGGAGAACTTTCTCATACACGCGGTGCCATCAGATAGGTAATAGGAGTTCACAGAGAGACACTGAGAACACAGTGCTCAGTGTGTCTGCTGGATGACAGGCTGCATGGTCGCATCATGCAACCATGCAGCCTGCCATCTAGATGTAGCAAAGCTAGACCCGCTGACAAATGGATTAGCAGCATCTCTGCAAAAAGGTGATGAATATTGTTGTTTGCTTTTTTATTAACTCTTTTGCAGATGACAAGGGCATTGGGGGAATTGGCAAGGTCGTAAGTATGGTTTAGTTAAGAATATTAAAGGACTTTTTTCTGGGTGTCTGTTTTCTTACAATGTGACTATGGGGTTAGTAATGGGGGCATCTTAGAGATGCCTCTCCATTTCTAACCTCGGGGCTTGATGTCACCCGACAATACAAAGGTGACATCAACCCCCCCCCAACTATCACCCCACTCACCACCTCTACAGGGCAAGTGGAAAGAGTTAGGCTAAGTGCCAGAACTGATGCATCTTAGAGAGGTAACTTGTCTCTGGGCAGCTGAGAGCTGATGTTTTTAGCCTGGAGGCAGGGGGGCACAGTATCCGTGGCCCCTTCCTTGGCTATTTAATATCACCCCGTAGCTGTGTGCATAACCCTTGCTGGTTATTAATTATAGGAGAAGCCTACGCCATTTTTATTTTTAGGGTCCCCCATTTTAATAGCTAGTAAAGGCTAAAAATACAGTTGTGATCGGACCCCAGCTAATAAATAATAAACTTTTATTAAATACCTGTACAGTAAGCTGCACACACTGTAATAATTGTATTTGTCACAGACATCTGTATATTTACCTATTCTATCTATATTTACTGTATGTAATCCATCTCTTCTATCCCGTCGGCTCCTGCAGTGATTTTACAGTACACGGCAGATGAGCGTGGGGTGGAAGGCACAGCGAGCCGTCAACAGAGGTCCCAGAGTCCCTGGGAGCTGAAGTGGAGGAGCTCAGCAACCAACTCCTGTGGATGGAGTTAACCACTGTGTCCAGATCGAAAGCGGCCTTGAAGGTGAAGCTGGCAGCCCCTGATTCCAGCGGAGGAAACGACCGATATCGGGATACAGCAGCAAGCAGGTACTGTCACCGACCCTGCCCAGGTAGCCGAGGAACTCCTAGTGGGCCCATTAGCTGCACTGCCATGCTGCAAACCTGGCCCGGTCTGTACCCTTCGGGACTGGGACCAGTCCTCGGGTATAGAGGGCTGTCTGGGGGTTCAGCTTCAACCCACCAATCCACCGAGGAAAGTATATGCCGAGAGAACGGTATACCGCTGGGTAAACCCTGGAACAGACTTAATCGGGTTCCCGGGGTGCAGAACAAAAAGGTGAGAAAGTGGAAGTCCTTAGCTAGGGGAATACCATCATCAGATAGCCCTTAAATGGGAGGCAGAGGATAAAGAATGCCAGGCCCAGCGTAAGGCATTTGATGGAA
The DNA here is from genome assembly GCF_051348905.1 of Ranitomeya variabilis. Lineage (NCBI taxonomy): Eukaryota > Metazoa > Chordata > Amphibia > Anura > Dendrobatidae > Ranitomeya > Ranitomeya variabilis. The sequence goes on along the minus strand of NC_135237.1, from coordinate 353,119,961 downwards.
GGGATCTGCAAGCCAAAGCTCAGACCCGTAGAGACAGACACGCAAACCAGGGTTTGCTGTGGCAGGGCACTGTGGTTGCTTTCAGACTAAAAGGAGGCTGGGGTTCATAAAGGAGCCAGACCTGTTGTCAGAAGTGTTCGGCAATAGAAGGGATATGGAATCTCACCTTCTGGAAGGACACCAGGATAGGGACTTGTATCCAGGGAACAGTGTAACCTACACCCGGCATTTTGGCGACAAGGGATGGTACGCTTTGAATGTCAGGAAGTGCAAAGACCCTGCTCCTGATTCAGACAGAGGTTACTAGGCCTAAGACACCAGCAGCGCCAATTCCTTCTAGTGCCAAAGTGGTCACAGCTGCCACTTCAACTGCAGCACCAACCCCTAAAGCCTACAGTAAAACAACAGTCTGCACACTGACTACTACCAAGACTGCGGTGGCTACAGCACCAGTTGCGGTACGTACCCAGGCCACACAGACCCCAATAGCAGGACATGATTTGACCGTGCATGATTTCGTAGGCCATGACCTTTTGTGTTACCAGGAGTAACACTAGCCCATGAACTTCCCAGGCCAGGAAATAGCCAGCACCAGGTATAGCCCTGGAAACAGCAAAAGTAAGCAAGAGGAAGTATGTGACTGTAAATAGTTAAATTAACCTGGTAGGTTGTGTTCAGGATACGCAAGTTAAAAGGACAATAGGGTCATGAACGGTGAATTGCCTGAAAACTTTCATGGCAAATAGTTGGCACCTATTAAGGTGCCCCTTATTGGTTTTACCACACACTGGCAGCGTCAGTAGAACCCTGTTTGAAAGGTGATGCAGACCCCCCCCCAAAAAAAAAAAAAAAAAAAAAAAAAAAAAGTTTAAAAAGTTTGGCGTGGCCAAAGAAAAGTCTAAATGTTTAGGCCTTGCAGCCCGACCAAACCTACATTGGGGTTTGGAACGGGTCCCCCATACTACTGTTGTTGGTGAGAAGAACATCCCTTTACAGGATCTCACAACTTGTTGAGCCACTTGAATGCGGTTTACACCTTTACATGTTTGCACTACCTCAGTTCTGGAATATATTGACTTTGTTGCACTTTACTAGGGAAAAGTGTTAATATTTCATGTTGCTAGAGAGAAGTTAACCTGTAAAGGGAATTGTATTTTATATTTCAGACAGTTTAATATATGAACAAGTAATATTTTGTGTCGCAGAGAGTTCTATTTTTGGTAAAGCTATTTTTCACCTAGTATTATAGTTATTTACAACCTTCAAGAAAGTAACCTCCCATAAAGGGAAGAAAAGTTTATATTACCTGTTACAGTTAAAATGCGCATCTCAAAATTTTGTATGTCTTAATCCGTTTATTTTCCCAGTCCGGGAGTAATGGATTTAACGCAGGGAGGGGGGATGTGACACCCCAGGAGTCCGGTTGTCAGTCGTATTGCCTCCCTCACAGGGAGGGTGATGCCATGCCTGGAAGCAAGAGCATCTAATAGGTGTGGATTTTCTGGGCGGCTGCGTGCTGCTATTTTTAGGCTGGATGGGGGCAACATATGTAAGGAGAAGACCCGAACCAGGCAGATCTTTTCCGTGAAGGGTCCGGAACCAACGAGACTGTAACTCAGGTTATACAGGGAAGAAGGGAGCACGGGCAAGCTAATAGGGCTGTGTGACTCCCCAGGAGTCTGGTTGTCACAGTGGTATTGCCTTCCTCACGGAGAGGGTGATGCCATGCTTGAAAGTGAGAAGGATCCCTTTAACAGGTAACACATGCAACAATTTTCTGACTCCAGGCCCAAAGGGGGAGCGCTAAACCTGGTTTCAGGGTAGCTTTCCTACATATTATTCTGGCTGGAGGAGGAGTTAGGGGAGAAGGAGCACAGGAGACACGAGTGGAGCTGCAACTGGACTCCCTCCAGGATCAAGTGCAAGAAACCGGAGGCCGGAATTCCAAAGTAGAAACCGGCAGGCAGGAGATTCCAAGTCTCCTGGCCACCATTACACCCGAAGGCACAGCAGCAGATAGAGCCATAGAGCCCAGAGTCACCACGAGAAGGGACACCTGTAAAAAGGCTTGAGTTGCTTGCCATGCAGGTAATGTCCACCTAAAAGGACAGTGTGAGTGCGGACCTTGTACGAAGCCCCAGGCAGCAAAGGACTAAGAACACAGCACAGTAAGGAAGGCTTCCAACCCAACCTGGCTAGGGGGATTCCGAATCGCTTCCAGGCTGCACAGATTCTAAAGATCACCTGTAATCTGTACCTGAACTGCATCAGTAAAAGGTAAAGAGACTGCAGCCTTGTGTCCTCCAATTCTTTCCTGCACTTCACCATCTATCATCATTTCTAACTACATCAGGAGCCCTGGGGACTAAGCTCTACCTGTGCTAAGCTGCAATACCATCATCTCCAGTGCGCCCCTTTAAGCAGCGTCAGCCATCCCTGGCTGAGCACCACAGGTGGAGTCACGAACATTCTTTAGACTTTATTCCCATTTTCATTAACCCCCTTTTACTGGATGCCCAGGGCCACTGACACCGTGACCACCCCGGTACCTAGTACTCCACGGGCCTAGCAGGTGCTCCAGCTGCAGCGCGAGAGACCAGGAAGATTTGGAGGGAAGGCAGAGCGCGGTTGGAGAAAAAGGGGTGGAGCTTGGTTAACGGTCAAGAAGGACAGTAGAGAGGAGGTTGCGCCGACATGACGGGGACAAAAAGCTCGCTGGACTAAGGTGGCTCCCGTTACATCGAGGTGCCAAACTGACAGATAGAGACTACCGACATCGTGTACCATGAAGAAAAGATCCCTGAGACAGGACGTAAGCACCCACACGCTTAGATGGGGGAAATTAGATATCTGCTTTGAGATTTCTTCCGCAACAGAGGAGACAGGTGACACAAGATCTCGGTATGCGGAAGGAAAGAGAAATTGCGTGATACCCGGCTCAGCACGTCCCTATTAGTGATGAGCGAGTGTACTCGTTACTCGAGATTTCCTGAGCACGCTCAGGTGACCTCCGAGTATTTGTAAGTGCTCGGAGATTTAGTTTTCATCGCCTCAACTGAATTATTTACACCTATTAGCCAGGCTGAGTACATGTGAGGGTTGCCTGGTTGCTAGGGAATCCCCACATGTAATCAAGCAGGCTAAAAGATGTAAATCATTCAGCTGAGGTGATGAAAACTAAATCTCCGAGCACTTACAAATACTCGGGAAATCTCAAGTACCGAGTATATTCGCTCATCACTAGTCCCTATCAATTGCACACCAACCGTTTTCCGGGAAAGCCCCACTACCATCAGGAAGATATACGTCAACGTTAGAGAAATACTACAGATCCCGAAGGATCTGTCAGTTTTGCCTGGCTAGTTACAAATTTTTTTATTTTTTTTTTTAACAGGAGAACCCAACCCACACTTTTTTTTTTTTTTTTAATTATTCATTTTGAGTACAGGCTGATGAATACTCCCATCAGCTGGTGCCTGCTCTCAATGTTATTAGCAGCAAGAGGCTGAAGGGAGTAGCAGTCACATCAGATGACGCTAGTGACCTTTTTACGTCCGATCACAGCTGCGGGCTCCCACTGTCATCTGCCAGCATGGGAATAGCGGCCGTCTGACTGGCAATAGCGATTTTACTACCCATCAGAGGCAGTTTTTTTTTTTTTTTTCCCCCCCCAATATATATCTTGACTGGAAAAGTCTGATCTTACACCGCAATACCAAATGGGTATATTTTTTTTTTTAAATCATTTTATTTTTATGGGAGCAAAAGGAGAATGATTTTATCTTGCGCTTTTATTTTTCTCTTTTTTTTTTTGGGGGGGGGGGTACATTCCCATGATCAGGGTTTGTTCAGGCTTTCATGCAGCTGTATTTACGCATAAATCCTGTACCTCAGCTCACTTGCATTTTTGTCCCTTTGGTATGTCAGCACATCCATTCTAAGAGATAGATGACCAGCCAAGGTAAAGCAGACAGCTGTTGGCTTATATTAGCAGGGCAGGCTGGGAAGGTCCCTAGTCATTGGACTTTCCTGTCTAAAAATAATTGCCCGTAGCCACACCAGAATTAGCACATTGCATTAGATCCAGCATATAGGAGTCACTTATGCTTAAAAGACCTATCCTTTTACCTGATAAAAAGTACCAGTGCCAAGCTAAATTGAAGTCCAAATTCATCTGGAGTACTCTTTGCACCCAATTGATTGAGAGGCATCGTTCAGCTGCCAGGCACTAATGCAAGAAATGTATTACAGTCAGAAACTAAAGTGCATTTATATCTTAATTTTCGCCAATTATGGCATAAAATTATGAATTTGTCAGTTGGCAGGGACTTGTATAAAACAGGAAAAGTTGTCATTTGTGAGCAAATACAAGACAACATTTCAGTTTTAGGTCAGAACTCTGCCGATGGTTTGACCCCTGTGAATGTTTTGAAGCGTTACTTATTTAGTAATGAGTTGCATTTGCAGCCCATGAGAATGCATTCAAGACAAAGAACGCATTCTTACAAAGAGCCAGCATATATACGGTAAATCAGAACATTTTGCTAGCGTATTTACACAGGCCAACTGTAGACTTGTCTAAAAGCAAATAAAATGTTGCAAGCATGTGATTGTGATATGCAACATGGACCCTTAAATACAGTGTTTATCTTGCACATCTAAACATGGGGTTACATATACTGTTTTTATCTTCCTTTTATGCTTAGGCTAAAGATGCTATGAAATTAGTGAAGTTTTACCCTGGAATCTCACACTTACCCATTTGGCATACAATGCAGCGCTTAATATAATTCTATTACCCACTGTATAAAAGGGTCATACTGTAATTGTGTGCAGGCAGCCTGAAGCTTCCATTTGCACAAGCATGCATATTCCATAAATGTTCATTTAAGTACAGGAGAGAGCAGTGAAGGTAATGTACATAAACCTTAGATGATATTTGGTAAAGCTGCAATGTCTGTGACAAAGAAAAGCTTTTAAGAATTAAAAAAAAAAAAAAAAAAGGGAAAGCCCTGAAGCCAAAATACTGTGCTATCCATAGACAATGCTGGCTGCTCCACGGTTCATTCATTAAACATCAGCCATTAAAAGGCTGCACAGACATTGGAACATTGCGCTACGTAGAATAGAAAAACCAGAGAATGTCATGAAGCTACAATTCATCACGCTCTGAAAAGGCCGTCTGATATTCACATGTAGAATTACCAAGACCCCAACCAGCAGTACAGCAAGTACAAATGAGACAAAACCAAAGAGCAGATTACAGGGGCAGTGTCATTGCTGGCCGACAGTAGGAATAGAATGTTCTCAGTACAGTATATGGACACGCGCCAAAATGAAATTGCATCTTGTAACCTCGGTGATAATGAAACATTAGCACATTACAGGAGCAGCACAGTGACCATGATAGATGCCACTTATCTTCTCTCCAAGATTTTGTTTACCTTCAGTCTCCACAAATAGCAAGTCCTTCACAGGTAGCGCCATATGCACTCATCATTAACCTACTAGATACACAGTTATTGCCATAAATCATACACAGGGGTATATTGTTGTGTATGCCAGAACTGATCAAATACCATGAGCCATACTGGCAGCAGTCATTTTCTACTGCTGTTCCACCTTATTCCCTGAACTATATAACTTATTATGGTGGCAAGTCCTAACCCGACTGCGGGACTTCATCCCTGAACTAACAGCTTAATCGGAACATATGACACCATTATTTTGGGATAGGAGACCAATAGGATGACTGGGAATCAGGGCTAACACACTCACTAGATGGTTGAGTAACCAGGAAAAAGCAGTCCAATTTGCAGGCATCATGTTACAGAGCCGGGGAAGGGTTTGATATATAGTTTGTATCAGAAAAGATGCAGTATAACCAATGTCTTAATAATCTGCTCTTTCTGGGATCTTTGGTCCAACCCATGAGTGACTGACAGCTCTATCTGTATATACATTTAAAATAAGCTTTCAAAGCACTAACATGCCCGTCAACAGGACCAAAGATCCCAGAATTTGCATAGAATGTGTAGTACCAACCTATAGACCAGAACTAGTCATTTCTACATCTTTGCTTGTTTGCATTAGTATCAACGTACCTATATGTGTATCAACGTACCTATATGTGCATTAAGAAATAAAATTACAATGCCATAAGATATTTTTATTGTATTTTTATACAAGTGAAATTAATAGGTCTTAACTGTTATAAAGTAACAATGAATAAATAATATGCTTGAAGATTCTTGTCTACAATTACGTAACACTGGCTAGTTTTCTGAATACTTAAAAAGAAATCCAGTGACATTTAGACAAATGTCCATAAAAATTATGCCGTCTTTTCTTCCCTTGTATGAAATTGTTCAAGTATAAAAAACCCAATACAGTGTAAAATATTCATGTCCAAGTTGAGAATAAAAATTGCCAAGTATTGCAGTTTAACAAGTCTTCATATAAAGCAGCATTTTTTCTTGTAGTAAAGAAAAGGGAAAGGAGGAAAAAAAAATATCCTACATACAAATGAAATGTATAATATACTGCTTCAAGAGGTCTTATTTAAAGAAAGGGAGGCAAAAGAAAAGGGCAAAAGTCTACAGCTGTCATGTAAAATCCTAAAGTGTTAAAGTAGGGATCGTATTACACAGTGCACATTCAGAATTAAATAAATCCAAGTCAACATTTCAGTTGACTAGATTAATATTTACTACATCTAAACTTACTTAAATAATTTATACCATGAGATGAATATATAATGTCTCGGACGCATCTAAAGTTCCCTTCTTTAGAGCGCACCATAGTAAAACTTCCCAAAATAAATAAATAGTTTTCTTTCAATAAACATTACAGTTAAGGCACAGTACAAGTAGGTGGAATTAACCCTTAAAGAACTGTAGAATAAAGTTGTACAAACTTACTGATAAATACTTTTTTACTTAAATACTTTCAGTGGTCCCTCACCATCCATAAGGGGCCCTGTATTTTCTTTGCATATATTAAAAAAAAAAAAAAAAAAAGTCCTTAAAGGGTTAACCTTTGCAAGTATCTTCCTGTTTTCATTCACAAGCTATGAAAAAGGTGTAATAAAATAGAAGACTGTGGTAGTAAGGGGGGGGGGGGGGGGGGGAAGGGGGGCTGATCCCATTTCAGAATCAGAATAGCTGACACCAGCAGTTAAGAGTTTCCCAAAAGCGAAACAGGATGGGGAGAGGGATTAGAATGTGACAAGCTCATCAAATAAGCACAAGTGATGTGTTCTCTCCAGAACGGTCTGTGTTATTGATTGTCTGTACAGCTGTTGCACCCGTTAATTCCACATCACTAGCCCCATAGTTCCACTGATATAGAGGGCAGTTGAGATAATAGCTTTGGTGCCTATCCATCATGCAACCAGTAGGCCATGTGCCTCTAGCACATTGATGCCAACCGCATGTCTCTCACCAATGCAATAGGTCAGTGTGAATACATTACAGCTTGTGCTTTCCACATTTTACAGGCTACATATTGCTGTTTGATATTTCCCTGGTTTAAATGCATTGTCAAAAGAAGAAAAAAAAAAAGTTCTCAAATTAGTAAAAGGCAGTTTCTATCTATTATGTAAAAATAAATTCTGTAGTTTATGGATTGTTACTTTGATCAAAAAAAAAAAAAAAAAAAAGTATATGCTAAACCAAGAGGAGTTTCTGAATATGCCTGAAACACCTTCCTTCTCCTAATGCAACTTGGATGCTTACTACAAAGGAGTCAGAATATTTTTCTGTCCAAAAGCAGTTTTGTTTCTCCTTAAAGCCATTTAGTCTAATTTAATATGGTCTTATCTATAGAAACTGGAAGGCAGAAAACAAGAAAAATAGATAATGATTGAGATCTTCAAAAGTCTAAGTGCTATTGCAAGCGGTCAGCCTGCAATTGTTGTGGTTGGTACTGCCCAAAAGCGGCAGCTGCTGCTGCAGCAGTTCCTGGGGCTGCAGCAGTGAGTGGCTGCTGGACTGCATAGCCATAACCTGCAGTGGTGACGTATCCTGTACCAGCCGGTGAAGCAGCGTATGGGTATTCAGAGGCGGCAGCAGCGGCGGCGGCTGCAGCAGCAGAGTACTGAGCGTAGGCAGCTCCAGTGTAGTCGATATATGGACTTGTAGAGGCGGCAGCAGTAGCAGCTGTTGGTTGCACGTGTGGGATTACAACTCCTGGTTGCACAAAGGCATGAGGGTAGACATAATGTGCAGGAATCCTATTGGAGTAAAACAAAAAAAAGCAAAATTAACTTTGAGTAGAGAAAGAGCACTGAAGACCAAAACCTTGTAATTTTACCTATGTGTCCATCAGTTATCACATTTCACAATTTAGTGGTTATTATGTGCATAGGGTTGCCACAATAGCAATAACATTATAATACAAGCAAAAACTATATATGGGAAGTGGGAACATGGTTTAAAAAAAAATTATTTTTTTCCCCCCAGAAGTTTCACTACTTAAACCTGATATTTCAATAGTGATCAAAATGATTGAGGAAAAGCCCACAATGGTTATTTGCACATCATAAAGATTTGCTTTTTATGATGCTTTTCATATATCTACTAACATCTATTTTAAAGATACATATATTATCGTGGCAACCCTACAAATACTCTGCAGACTCAGCACACATTAATCTCTGCAACCTTAGTCACCCTTTCAAATATCTTTTAAAAACATATGCAGGCGACAAAAGAACTGAAGTGGTGGAATACACAGCAGAGTCACACATTCAAGACAGTGCAGAAAACTTGTCCAATGTGTAGTGTGGAAGCTTTTCAGATGCTATGTCACACTCCATAGCATGACATCTCAAATGTGTGGATCACACTGTTACAAGGATTTAAAGGCAAATTGGTGTAAATACCCGTCAACTATACTTCCAGTTTCGAGTCAGCTGGTTTACTTCTCAGCCAGACAAATAAGAAAAAGTAATTGTGATTTAAAGAAACCTAGGGTTAGACAAAAACACCCATGTAGTTCAATGCATCGATAACTGGTAATATCTTCCTTTATGACAATTCAAACAAAATACATGGAGCTCAAAAGTCGTCCCATTCTGTGCCAATTGTGTTTTTACCCCAAGGAGGTGCCCACCAGATTCTTGTTAAACCTGGAGCTTATGAATCAGTTTCTTTGTCCAAGTGATTCTATATATGAAATAAGACCTGTCACTCATGAGTGAGGCAGGGAGAGGCCAACAGGGACCATCTCTTGGACAAGTCACCCAAGTTGAATGGACCCTGGAGGGCTTTTAAACATACCACAGCATTTCAAAGATCAATAGCAGTAATCTTGCAATTTTCGCTCTAGCCACTGGGGCTTTTAGACCAACTTCCTGTTTCAGGAAACACATGCACACACCACCTACAGTGAACACACTGACCACATCTTTTGTATTAAAACACAGTCTGCAAATGTCATTGTGAAAGGTAAGAGCAGAGTCAACTATTATGAATGGTGGATCCGGTGTCATCAACTGTGTAGAGAGGTGTTAGGCTGTGTTCACATGTTCAATGTCTCGTTGTTTGAACTCCTCCCCACCCAGATCTGATACAAAATGGAGCACACAAAAAAAAAAAAAAAGGTTTTTTTTTTTTTAACATACCTAGCTTTAATAAAAGAAACTGGATTGGCTTAACAGACCTGTTGGTTGCCATTATAAATCCGTTTGTAACAGATCCAGAGACCTCTAGCATGCTACGCAAGCGCAGCACTGAAAAAAGGCTCCATTAACAGATGACCATTTTTAATCCAGTTTTTTTTACTGAACAAAAGATGTGCAAACTACAAAAGGAAGTAGGGAAAGAAATAAGTACTGGACATGTGAACATGGCCAAAGACAGGTCAGTCTAACGTGAAGATTGCAAGATTACCAATTTTGTTTTTAAAGGACAACAAACAAAATGCAATAAAACAGGTCATCCAGAAGGCTTCCCCGTCATGGTTCTACGCAGGTGCAATTCTCTCTGCCCTTCGAGGGCAGAGCAAAGTACCGTTCTGTGCATACATGGGGAAAGGCCAAAGAGCTCCGATGCATGAGCATTACAGTACTTCGCTCTGACCTCGGTAGGGCAGAGAAAAGTGCACCTGTGCAGCAGTGTGAAGGGAGGACACTGGTCGACATAGGAGTCATCCACACGAGGTAGATAAGGAAGACGGCATCACATGAAAAGAGGTGCCATATCAAGACCAGTGATGCCCATTGTACCGGCCCGCGCCATAGGACAATATAATAAGAGTCATCTTTTATGCCTTAAAGGGAAAATTGGAGGAGTCATCAATACATCATTTTACAATGCTGTCACATGGGACTAAAAAGTGGTTGCCGTTGGTTATAATGGGAAAATCCTGGCAACAGGTTCCCTTTAAAATAAATAAATAAATAAATAAATAAATAAAAACCACACCATTTGGTATTACCACTTTGGTAAAAGACTGATCTAATCAAAATCTAAAATTAACTCGATCAGTGAATGCTGTAAAGAAGAAGAAGGAAAAAAAAAAAAAAAAAACAAGCCCCCACACAGCACCATCTGTGGGAGGGGAGAAAAGAATGTTTCCCTCTGAAACTGCAGCATTTCAGAGTCAATCATTTCTGAGAGTACAGCCAGTGTATGATACATGTGCCAGATGCCATAATCCCATCAAGGCCTAGCATAATGAATTTTTAAAAAAACATTTTGATATTACTGAATATTAGAATGTAAAGACAAACTGCCTAAAAAAAAAAATAAAAAAAATATTACTGTATATAAGTATCGAAAATGGTAAGATTTTGACGTCACTGCAGGCTAATGAGAACATATGACCAATATGAAGCCATATCTGCCTTTAAGTATACTAATGCTTTAAACACTCAGATAGGTGATGTGAATGTACACCAGAGAATGCAGTCAACTCACTGACTTCTAAATCAAAGACCCGTCACCAGGTCAAAAGTGGGCAGTTTTTGCCCATGTTATTACTGCTGTTTGTTTTTTGTTTTGCTTTTAAACCTGCAACATGGTCACAGAAATGTGTGCCAATAGACTGGGGGAAAATGGCCACAAAAACTAGCACAAAGAAGGGGGGTGTTGCACACAGGGCAATTATACAGGGCAGCCCAACATGCGCAATGCCCCCTTGATAACCCTGGAACCATAAAGGTGATTAAAAAAAAAAATGTATCCCTAAAACTGACCATTTTTTTTTCCTGGTGACAACCTCCAAGTAATATTTACTAACTTATCAAATAAAACCGTTGTAATGATTTCCAGGCACTGGAAAAAAAACACAACATTAAATTGGATGGCCAATTACGGTCGTTTATTTGGTCATCCACAGGAGCCAGCTTCTAGTCAATACCTGATATTGATCAGGAATGTGTGGAAAGGAGGATGCAGTAATTGGTAGTGGATTGTGCATGGGATCCAGTTACTCAGGATCAGCAGGTGTTATCACACTAGTAGCGTCATTTGCCATCAACATTGCAAAAAGCTAAAGTGTCAAGCACTTTCTAGCAAAATGAAATAAGTGTAGTAGTCCAGGTTGCAGTGCCTGCTTTGCTCTAATGTATAAGTGGTCACTATAAGAATATAGGGGGGAATTACAACTACAGTCTACACTTCCAAATACGAGGCTCGTCGCACATTTTGATCAGTTTAATTTAGCAGTAATGCAATTCAAAGCGCATTCAGTGTCCACAACTTTGTGCGCTCAGAGCAGCTGTGTTTGCTATAGAGCATGTGATGTTAATGAAGCCTTTTCTATGCATGTTTATTATATTCAATAATAAAAACCCATCAATACCACCAATGCTAGACGCCTCTTACCCTGCTGATGATCTGTGTTAATATTACAATTTGTCTGGGATTTCCTGCTTGTAAATATTAACTTAACGAGGCAGATCTGTGAGAACTGCGTGCAGATACTGCAAGTTAAGCTGGCAAACAAAACTAGTGCTGCCATGCCCCATACAGTAATGTACCCGGGGCGCAGAATTGTTCCAAGTTTAACTCTGTCATTCCATTAGCATTATTCTCAGTAAAGGCCAATCACAGCGTTATCCTTACACCATGCACTTTAGGGATGTCCTACATACTCCAACCTCCTGTTGCACTCTTCCCGACTGACAGCAGAAGCTGCTGTAGGGCTATTTTTGAACTGACACATGAGATGGGGCCAGCAGTGTAAATGTCTTTATATGGCCAAAGTGAACATTGACCCATTGTGAAGGTCAAGCATGTAATCTAGATACAAAAAAAATAAGGAGCGCAGCAATGGTGTTTGAATCAAAACGTCTGGTCTGCAAATAAAAAAAACCTTGTTATTCAAGAACAAAATGGGCAGCTATATATGTTTGCCATGTAATAAGTTACATAAAAATGCATCAGATATTTTGCCTAGGTGGAGGTAAACGCAGCTTTCAACAAAAATAGACTAAAGATCAAAGCTAAAAAACAAAAACCCATAAACGACGACTCAAGTAGTAATTGTGTCACGAGAATCTATTGTTTTGATAGTCAATTTTTTTTTTTTCTTCTCAGAAAATTACCTTCCTGGATGTAAGGCACTGGGTGACTAATTATAACACAATATAGGTTCAGGAGGAACATTGTGTGAAACGTAGAGTATCAAACATTGGGTTAAAGTTGCAGTCCTATACCAACGTTTGTTAGATTATTATATAATTTGATAGAATGCTTACTTTGTTGCAAACATCCTTTTGGCAACAAAACCAACCAACAAGTTTCAAACCCAAAATTAGGACTGCAAGTTTAAAGCGTATCAAACCAATAGAGGAAAAAAAAAAATCCATGCTAATAAAAGTGCCATGTAAACTGGGTATGGCATCTCAATTGAAGACATCAGTTTGTTGCTCAAGTAACGGAATGGTTTGGATCCATTGTAAGACCTTACAGCCATGGCAAAAAAGAAAAAAAAAAAAAATTGAATATATAAAAAATATATATGTATAGAAGGAAATGAAATTAGAAAGCCCAAAGGAACACATGGTTAATCAGAGAACAAAACGAAAAAGGAAACGTGTGGAACATGCAAGCTGAAAATGTAAACGTAAAAGTCACAGCAAAAAAAAAATAAATATCAAATCACCACAATATATGGTTAAAAAGGAGCAACAAGCTGCAACTTTGAAGAAAGAGCCAAGATGGGCCCTCTGCTCCCCGTAGCAAAGTCAACACTCCTCAACAAAATAAACACAAGTCAAGGCTCCCTCCCAACCCCAAACAACTCAGTTTTCACTAGGATTTATTAAAAAAAAAAATAAATGAAATAAAGAAACAGTAAAAATAATAAAAAAAACAAAAAAAACACACAGTTTAGCTGTGAAAAACCACTTCATGGCTGTAATGGAAAAGGCACACAAATCTAGGAGCTAATATACACTAAAAAAATAAAATAAAACCAACCAACATACATGCATCTTTAATCACCATTTAGCTTGTTTTCTGAGTCTACTGGTAACATAGATTAATTCCAAATAGAACTATTCCATCTCTTATCACCAAATCCTTGCCATCAGTTATCTTAACTGTAAACGACCCCTGTCAGATTAGAAAGAGATAGATCACATTGAGCAACACTGGAAATTATTGCTGTACAGAAGGGTCCGACAGCTGTGCCTCCTCTGGATAAGTGAAAATAATCTACCTTGAAATATATTGGGCCTTGGAAATTGGAAATGTGTTGGGAGGAAAGAGGAAATATTATGGTTAACAAACATTAACAGTTAGAGAACAGCTCTCATCTTGGTGTAGCCTGTAGGGATGAAGGAAAGTGCTGGGATAAGGTTATCAGAGCATGCTCGGGTGCGAACCAAGCAACTTTGGCGCGATCGAATAATATGCTCGAGTCGCCGTGGACTAGAGCATAATATTCGATCACGCTGAAGCCACTTTGTTAGCAAAGATCGGATAAGACCTTATCCAAGCACGTTCGCTCATCACTAGTAACCGGCCAATAATCAGCAATGGGAGAGAGCTGAAGGATATGGATAGGAGCTGGGCTTCAGACTGAACTATGGCGCCATGAAAGCTAGCTATGTACATAGATGTACAATATGCCAAGCGACTGAATCAAACTATAGTTTTTCCATTGACGTCACATTTCATTAGACATGCTAAACTTACCCAAAAGGCCTTTGTATAAGTGCAGGGTGAATTTGCTGGACCCCAAATGCAAAACCTAGGGAAAGTTAAAAAAAAAACATTTACAATCTACATTAGCAATTTCTTGCATCCGTATTGTATATTGCAAACTAAATCATACTTGGCTGCATTATCCGGGGCTTGGCTCCCAGGTATGCCAGGTTCACATTGGCTTTTCTCCCATCAATAATAGGATTGGGGTCTTTACAGGCTCTTTCGGCTGCAGCCCTGTCAGCCATTGTCACCTGGAACAAAGAAATCAGGAATATATTAATAAACAAGTACCTGACATGGCGCTTCTAAGATGGTCCCAAAATTGGCATACAGCACATGGATGGCCTAGAACCCTGGCTAATGGCATAGAATGTCACAAGCACCAACTGTCATCTGCGGAATGAGAAACTGTCTACACGGAACACAGAGTATCTGAGACTTGGCCTAAAGATCAGTGAAGGATTAGAGAGACAAAATATAGATTTTTATGGCAATATTACAAGCTTACCCTATATACACTATTGATTTATCAAAAAGGCGGCTATACTTTTCGGTGACTTTAGTATCTACCAAACACAGGCGCGCGCACACACACACACACACACACACACACACACACACACAGAACCAGCCACGTAGGTCACATCCCAATCACTCGCTGGACTGAAGCAAAACCAGCAGAATCATTAGCAATGTCCTGTCCGTGGCCACACCGGGGCGCGGGGGTCACGTCATATGAAAGTTGGAAAATAGAAAAAGTAATAATAATGGGGCTCATCTCCTTATAACAGGGAGCACACTAGCAGCAGCAGCGCCACGCTGACCGGGGACAGGGATGGCCAGCAGCCGGGCACCGACAGCAGGACCACAGCACAGGGGCTGCCCGCCTGGTGCCCACCCGCTGGGCCCCCCTCACCTCAGGCCTCCACCTGCCCCACCACCGGGTACTTACAAAGCCGTAGCCTCTGGACTTGCCGGTCTGCCGGTCCGTGATCACCACCGCCTCCTCGATGTCTCCGAACACCTCGAAGTACTTCCTGAGGCTGGAGTCCGTGGTGTGGTAGGGCAGCCCCCCGACGAAGATCTTGGTGTAGGTGGTGTCTTTCTGGGTAGTGTGCATCTTGTGGGATGCCGCCTTCCTGCGCCCTCGTCCGCACACACCTGGCTCTCAGGAGACGCAGAGACTCATGCACGGCAGACAGGTGACCGGTAACTCCCGCGGCCGCTGCTGAGCCAAGCGCCGGCGGCAGGGCGTGCTGCTGTGAGGTAGGTGCCCGGAGGGTGTCCCGCACGCCTCTGTCCCTGGGTCGCCTCTGTCCCTGGGTCGCCTCTGTCCCTGGGTCGCCTCTGCCCCTGGGTCGCCTATGCCCCTGGGTCGCCTATGCCCCTGGGTCGCCTCTGCCCCTGGGTCGCCTCTGTCCCTGGGTCGCCTCTGCCCCTGGGTCGCCTCTGCCCCTGGGTCGCCTCTGCCCCTGGGTCGCCTCTGCCCCTGGGTCGCCTCTGCCCCTGCCCCTGGTCTCCGCAGCTCCAGCCCCGCTCTTACACACGGACTAACCCGCTCCCTGTTTGCTTTGCATTATGAGCAACCGGCCGGGCTCCAAGCTCCTCCCCTGGAGTGGGCGGTGACAGCCTGTCCTGCCGCTGCCTATTGGTCGCCTGTGCACCTGCTGCGTGTGTCCCGGGCGGCAGCTGCCCACAACAGCTGGATGAGTGCGCCCTGCACCCGCTCTTTGTCTCCGGGGAGGGAGCGCGTGTGCGACCCCAGCAGCGCCGCTCACCCCTGGGGCACACACAGTAATGCCCGGGTGCACACAGCCGTGCCTTCATTATGCTCACGTACTTGTGCAGTGGCCCCCCGGGGAGTAAGTGGCATGTTACTGGCCCCGATATAAAACTACCTCACCCACGTGACCTGCCGCTAGGGGGCGCCTCCCCGCAGGTTACATCTGTAGCCTTGTGTACACACTAGTCACGCTGCCACACCTGCATCACTGAGCCGTCACATGGTGGTGGCCCCCGGGGTGTGTGCGGGGGGGTTCGGTGAAGAGCCGAGAAGAAAGCATCATAGTGCACTAGTCCACGTACTTTGGAGGTGGAAATATCCCCCTTAACCCTCAGGCCCATGTGGTGGCACCAATGTCCGCCCCAGATGGTGCTTATAACCGTAGTATACAGGGCCGACTCTAGGTTCTCGTGGGCATCGGGCGAAAGAGTCTCAGTGGGCCCATTTAGCACATACCACAATTCATGATGCACAGATACGGCACAGAAATATAGGTATAGTACATTGCCAAAGATTTCACTTACTTCTTACATTACATGAGTGATGTCTATTGTAAATTGTACAATAGGTCAGAAACCGGACAGTATAGTCCTCCATATAGTATTATGGGCACCACATAGTGCTCTATACAGAATAATGAGCCCCATATATTGCTCCATACAGTATTATGGGCACCACATAGTGCTCTATACAGAATAATGAGCCCCATATATTGCTCCATACAGTATTATGGGCACCACATAGTGCTCTATACAGAATAATGAGCCCCATATAGTGCTCCATGCAGTATTATGGGCACCACATAGTGCTCTATACAGAATAATGAGCCCCGTATAGTGCTCAATGCAGTATTATGGGCACCACATAGTGCTCTATACAGAATAATGAGCCCCATATATTGCTCCATACAGTATTATGGGCACCACATAGTGCTCTATACAGAATAATGAGCCCCATATAGTGCTCCATGCAGTATTATGGGCACCACATAGTGCTCAATACAGAATAATGAGCCCCATATAGTGCTCCATGCAGTATTATGGGCACCACATAGTGCTCAATACAGAATAATGAGCCCCATATATTGCTCCATACAGTATTATGGGCACCACATCGTGCTCTATACAGAATAATAAGCCCCATATATTGCTCCATGCAGTATTATGGGCACCACATAGTGCTCTATACAGAATAATGAGCCCCATATAGTGCTCCATGCAGTATTATGGGCACCACATAGTGCTCAATACAGAATAATGAGCCCCATATATTGCTCCATACAGTATTATGGGCACCACATAGTGCTCTATACAGAATAATAAGCCCCATATATTGCTCCATGCAGTATTATGGGCACCACATAGTGCTCTATACAGAATAATGAGCCCCATATAGTGCTCCATGCAGTATTATGGGCACCACATAGTGCTCAATACAGAATAATGAGCCCCATATATTGCTCCATACAGTATTATGGGCACCACATAGTGCTCTATACAGAATAATAAGCCCCATATATTGCTCCATGCAGTATTATGGGCACCACATAGTGCTCTATACAGAATAATGAGCCCCGTATAGTGCTCCCTGCAGTATTATGGGCACCACATAGTGCTCTATACAGAATAATGAGCCCCGTATAGTGCTCCATGCAGTATTATGAGCACCACATAGTGCTCTATACAGAATAATGAGCCCCGTATAGTGCTCTATGCAGTATTATGGGCACCACATAGTGCTCTGTACAGAATAATGAGCCCCATATAGTGCTCCATGCAGTATTATGGGCACCACATAGTGCTCAATACAGAATAATGAGCCCCATATAGTGCTCCATGCAGTATTATGGGCACCACATAGTGCTCTATACAGACTAATGAGCCCCATATATTGCTCCATACAGTATTATGGGCACCACATAGTGCTCTATACAGAATAATGAGCCCCATATATTGCTCCATGCAGTATTATGGGCACCACATAGTGCTCAATACAGAATAATGAGCCCCATATATTGCTCCATACAGTATTATGGGCACCACATAGTGCTCTATACAGAATAATGAGCCCCATATATTGCTCCATACAGTATTATGGGCACCACATAGTGCTCTATACAGAATAATGAGCCCCATATATTGCTCCATGCAGTATTATGGGCACCACATAGTGCTCAATACAGAATAATGAGCCCCATATATTGCTCCATACAGTATTATGGGCACCACATAGTGCTCTATACAGAATAATGAGCCCCATATATTGTTCCATGCAGTATTATGGGCACCACATAGTGCTCAATATAGAATAATGAGCCCCATATATTGCTCCATACAGTATTATGGGCACCAGATAGTGCTCTATACAGAATAATGAGCCCCATATATTGCTCCATGCAGTATTATGGGCACCAGATAGTGCTCTATACAGAATAATGAGCCCCATATATTGATCCATGCAGTATTATGGGCACCACATAGTGCTCAATACAGAATAATGAGCCCCATATATTGCTCCATGCAGTATTATGGGCACAACATAGTGCTCTATACAGAACAATGAGCCCCATATATTGCTCCATGCAGTATTATGGGCACCACATAGCACTCTATACAGAATAATGAACCCCATATATTGCTCCATTCATAATGGGTCCCATGTAATGTTCCATACTGTATAGAATGGGCCCCATCTATATATATAATTGTCTAAGGGTTTTTCCGTCTGTCTGTCTGTCTGTCTGTCTTTCTGTCTGTCCTGGAAATCCCGCCTCTCTGATTGGTCGAGGCCGCCAGGCCTCGACCAATCAGAGACGGGCACAGCATGGCGACGATGATGTCATAATGGAAATCCCACGTCTCTGATTGGTCGAGGCCGCCAGGCCTCGACCAATCAGCGACGGGCACAGTATCGACATAGATGTCATAATGGTTGCCATGGCGACGATGATGTCATAAAGGTTGCCTCGACCAATCAGCGACGGGCACAGTCTGCCGCGAATTCTGGAATCATCATTGTCCATATACTACGGGGACATGATGCATATTCTAGAATACCCGATGCGTTAGAATCGGGCCACAGTCTAGTAGAGTATAATGAGCTCCATATAATGCTACATACAGTATATGATGGGCCCCATATATATTGCTTCATACCGAATGGGCCCCATATAATGCTCCATATATAATGGGCCCCATATGATGCTCCATGATGAGCTTCATACAATGCTCCATATATAATAAGCCCCATATATGATGCTCCATTGTATGATCGGCCCATATAATGTTCCATATATAATGAATCCCCTATATGATGCTTCAGTGTATAATGGGCCCCATATTTGATGCTCCAGTGTATAATGGGCTCCATATCTGATGCTTGAGTGTATGATGGGCCCCATATATGATGCGCCAGTGTATAATGGGCCCCATATATGATGCTCCAGAGTATAATCAGACCCACATATAATGTTCCACATATAATGGGCCCAATATTTGATGCTCCAGTATATAATGGGCCTCATATATAATGTTCCATATATGATAGGCCCCATATAATGCTCCATATATGATGGACCCATACATGGAGCTCCAAACATCAAAAAAGAAAAAAAGAAATACCTCTCATCACTGGCCGCTGTTCAGCTCTGAACGCCTCAGCTTCGCTGCCTTCTGGCTCTATGCACTGTGACTGCTCAGGCAGAGAGGGCACCGATGTGACGTCATCGTGCCCTGTGACCTGAACGTCCAAGTCAGGAGACGTGGAAGACGCTGCAGCAATGGAGATGGGAGCGGTGACTATCGCAAGTGGCGGGGCCCAGGACAGGCGGGGGGACCACTAGCAGGTGCCGACACAGGCACAGACACTGGGCCCCCATAGTGCGGCGGTGTCCCTAACAGCGAGTGGGCCCCCCACCTGCTCAGGGCCCCGGCACTTGACCGGATGAGCCGGGTGCTGACGCCGGCCCTGGTAGTATGGGAGCTCCATATGTGTTTAGCGTCTTTCACCCCGTGCTGTCCGTGTGACCAATGTTAGTCTATGTGTGACTGTGCTAGTGCTCACTAGTGTTTTCCACACAGAAAAGTCGCCTGCTGTATGGTTGAGATACAGTTAGGTCCATATATATTTGGACAGAGACAACATTTTTCTCATTTTGGTTATAGACATTACCACAATGAATTTTAAACAAAACAATTCAGATGCAGTTGAAGTTCAGACTTTCAGCTTTCATTTGAGGGTATCCACATTAAAATTGGATGAAGGGTTTAGGAGTTTCAGCTCCTTAACTTGTGCCACCCTGTTTTTAAAGGGACCAAAAGTAATTGGACAGATTCAATAATTTTAAATAAAATGTTCATTTCTAGTACTTGGTTGAAAACCCTTTGTTGGCAATGACTGCCTGAAGTCTTGAACTCATGGACATCACCAGACGCTGTGTTTCCTCCTTTTTGATGCTCTGCCAGGCCTTCACTGCGGTGGTTTTCAGTTGCTGTTTGTTTGTGGGCCTTTCTGTCTGAAGTTTAGTCTTTAACAAGTGAAATGCATGCTCAATTGGGTTGAGACCAGGTGACTGACTTGGCCATTCAAGAATATTCCACTTCTTTGCTTTAATAGCACCGTGCAGTGAACCCTCTGTATTTACTTTCATGCAGTCTTCTCTTTATGATAGATTTGGATATTGATACGCCGACCTCCGGGAGAGTGTTGGTCACTTGGTTGGCTGTTGTGAAGGGGTTTCTCTTCACCATGGAGATTATTCTGCGATCACCCACCACTGTTGTCTTCCGTGGGCGCCCAGGTCTTTTTGCATTGATGAGATCACCAGTGCTTTCTTTCCTTCTCAGGATGTACCAAACTGTACATTTTGCCACTCCTAATAGTGTAGCAATTTCTCAGATGGGTTTTTTCTCTGTTTTCACAGCTTAAGAATGGCTTGTTTCACCTTCATGGAGAGCACTTTTGACCGCATGTTTACTTCATAGGAAAACCTTCCAAATGCAAGCACCACACCTCAAATCAACTCCAGGCCTTTTATCTGCTTAGTTGAGAATGACATAATGAAGGGATTGCCCACACCTGTCCATGAAATAGCCTTGGAGTCAATTGTCCAATTACTTTTGGTCCCTTTAAAAAACAGGGTGGCACAGGTTAAGGAGCTGAAACTCCTAAACTCTTCATCCAATTTTAATATGGATACCCTCAAATGAAAGCTAAAAGTCTGAACTTCAACTGCATCTGAATTGTTTTGTTTAAAATTAAATTGTGGTAATGTCTATAACCAAAATGAGAAAAATATTGTCTCTGTCCAAATATATATGGACCTAACTGTAAGTGCTTGTAGCCAGCAGCTCCTGCACCCTACCTGGTGGAGAACAGGAGTCTTTAGCACCAACCTCACTTTCCAGAGGACGGGTCACTAGGTAAAAAATGACCAATTTTTGCTGTTATTTTATTCCCACTGTTCTCTTAAGAAATCCGTTTTTTTTTTTCAAAATCAACCATATGATTCCAATGATATGGGCCTTTTTTATTTGGTGCTAGTTTTTATGGTCTTTACAAAAAGCAGTGTGGCTCATGGTGATAATGAAGACCAGTGTAAAGATGTGCCCTGAGATAGTCCTGTGATCCACAGCTCCCTGGAAAAGACTATAAGGGCTCATTTCCACTGGCGAGAGACAAATCGGTCCGTAATCTGGACCGAAAAAAGGGATGTAGCGTATGTGATTGTCATGCGAGTGCAATGCGATTTTTAATCGCATCATCCGTTTGACATCCGTATTACTGTCCGACTTGTACGCACCGGTGTCCTTTGAAAAGCCGGCAAATCAGTGCTGTGTACAGTAAAATCACTCTGACAGGTTAGAATAGAGTAGATATATACACATAGAATAGGTATATATACATATATACACTCACCGGCCAATTTATTAGGTACACCTGTCCAACTTCTTGTTAACACTTAATTTCTAATCAGCCAATCACATGGCGGCAACTCAGTGCATTTAGGCATGTAGACATGGTCAAGACAATCTCCTGCAGTTCAAACCGAGCATCAGTATGGGGAAGAAAGGTGATTTGAGTGCCTTTGAACGTGGCATGGTTGTTGGTGCCAGAAGGGCTGGTCTGAGTATTTCAGAAACTGCTGATCTACTGGGATTTTCACGCACAACCATCTCTAGGGTTTACAGAGAATGGTCCGAAAAAGAAAAAAAATCCAGTGAGCGGCAGTTCTGTGGGCGGAAATGCCTTGTTGATGCCAGAGGTCAGAGGAGAATGGGCAGACTGGTTCGAGCTGATAGAAAGGCAACAGTGACTCAAATCGCCACCCGTTACAACCAAGGTAGGCCTAAGAGCATCTCTGAACGCACAGTGCGTCGAACTTTGAGGCAGATGGGCTACAGCAGCAGAAGACCACACCGGGTACCACTCCTTTCAGCTAAGATCAGGAAACTGAGGCTACAATTTGTACAAGCTCATCGAAATTGGACAGTAGAAGATTGGAAAAACGTTGCTTGGTCTGATGAGTCTCGATTTCTGCTGCGACATTCGGATGGTAGGGTCAGAATTTGGCGTAAACAACATGAAAGCATGGATCCATCCTGCCTTGTATGGAGCATCTTTGGGATGTGCAGCCGACAAATCTGCGGCAACTGTGTGATGCCACCATGTCAATATGGACCAAAATCTCTGAGGAATGCTTCCAGCACCTTGTTGAATCTATGCCACGAAGAATTGAGGCAGTTCTGAAGGCAAAAGGGGGTCCAACCCGTTACTAGCATGGTGTACCTAATAAAGTGGCCGGTGAGTGTATATGTCAGTGAGACACCTATATATGTATATTTATATTTAATGCAGCGCAAGATAGCATTAAAGCCGCTAATTCAATTGCCGGCTTTTCATTTCTCCTTCCCAAACCCGACAGGATATGAGACATGGTTTACAGTAAACCATCTCATATCCCCCTTTTTTTTGCATATTCCACACTACTAATGTTAGTAGTGTGTATGTGCAAAATTTCGGCGCTGTAGCTATTAAATTTAAGGGTTAATTCGCGGAAAAAATTGGCGTGGGCTCCCGCGCAATTTTCTCCGCCAGAGTAGTAAAGCCAGTGACTGAGGGCAGATATTAATAGCCAGGAGAGGGTCCATGGTTATTGGCCCCCCCGTGGCTAAAAACATCTGCCCCCAGCCACCCCAGAAAAGGCACATCTGGAAGATGCGCCTATTCTGGCACTTGGCCACTCTCTTCCCACTCCCTGTAGCGGTGGGATATGGGGTAATGAAGGGTTAATGCCACCTTGCTATTGTAAGGTGACATTAAGCCAGATTAATAATGGAGAGGCGTCAATTATGTCACCTATCCATTATTAATCCAATTGTCTGAAAGGGTTAAAACACACACACACACACACACACACACACACACACACACACACACACACACACACACACACACACACACATTATTAAAAAGTATTTTAATGAAATAAACACACAGGTTGTTTTAATATTTTATTGCTCTCTCAATCCATTTGAAAACCTTCGCTTGGCAAAATAATAAACGCACAAGATACATACCTTCCGATGATCTGTCACGTCCAACGAGGTAATCCATCTGAAGGGGTTAATTATTTTACAGCCATGAGCTGCGCTAATGCACTCGCTTGTGTCTGTAATCCCCGGGTAATGAAAGGAAATCAGAGTGATCTGTACTTACATTGAGTTGCGGTGATGCGCCCTCTGGTGGATGTTCTCATGAACTGCAGCCTTGGAAAAGTTCCCACGCTCGAGTTCATATGAGTTCATCCACCAGAGGGCGCCTCACCGCAACTCAATGTAACTACAGATCACTCAGATTTCCTTTCATTCCCCGGGGATTACAGACACAAGCGAGTGCATTAGCGCAGCTCCTGCCTGTAAAATAATTAACCCCTTCAGATGGATTACCTCGTGGGACGTGACGGTTCATCTGAGGGTATGTATCTTGTGCATTTATTATTTTGCCAAGCGAAGGTTTTCAAATGGATTGAGAGAGCAATAAAATATTAAAACAACCTGTGTGTTTATTTCATTAAAATACTTTTTAATAATGTGTGTGTGTGTTTTATTAACCATTTAGTACTATTGGATTAATAATGGATAGGTGACATAATTGACGCCTCTCCATTATTAATCTGGCTTAATGTCACCTTACAATAGCAAGGTGGCATTAACCCTTCATTACCCCATATCCCACCGCTACACGGGAGTGGGAAGAGAGTGGCCAAGTGCCAGAATAGGCGCATCTTCCAGATGTGCCTTTTCTGGGGTGGCTGGGGGCAGATGTTTTTAGCCACAGGGGGGCCAATAACCATGGACCCTCTCCTGGCTATTAATATCTGCCCTCAGTCACTGGCTTTACCACTCTGGCGGAGAAAATTGCGCAGGAGCCCACGCCAATTTTTTCCGCCATTTAACCCTTTAATTTAATAGCTAGAGCCCCCAAATTGTGCACACAGACACTTGTTACATTAGTGAAGAGGAATATGTAATAAAAAAAGGGATATGAGATGGTTTACTGTATGTAAACCATGTCTCATATCCTGTTGGGTTTGTGAAGGAGAAGGAAAAAGCCGGCAATTGAATTAGAGGCTTTTAAGCTATCTAGCGCTGCATTAGGCCGGTTTCACACGTCAGTGATTCCGGTACGTGAGGTGACAGTTTCCTCACGTACCGGAGACACTGACACACGTAGACCCATAAAAATCAATGCATCTGTGCAGATGTCATTGATTTTTTGCGGACCGTTTCTCCGTGTGCCAAACACGGAGACATGTCAGTGTTCGTGGGAGCGCACGTTTTACACGGACCCAATAGAGTCAATGGGTCCGCGTAAAACACGGACCTCACACGGACATTCTCCGTCTGGGGTCCGTGTGCGTGCCGGAGACACCGCTACAGTAAGCGCTGTCCCCCCCACATGGTGCTGAAGCCGGTATTCATATCTTCCCTGTAGCAGCGTTTGCTATAGAGAAAATATGAAGAATAGTGTTAAAAATAAAGATCCATGTGTCCGCCGCCCCCCCACCCCCTGTGCGCCCCCCCACCCCCTGTGCGCCCCCCCGCTGGTCAGAAAATACTTACCTGCTCCCTCGCTCCTTCCTGGTCTGGCCGCGCCTCCTACTGTATGCGGTCACGTGGGGCCGATCATTTACAATCATGAATAGTCGGCTCCGCCCCTATGGGAGGTGGAGCCACATATTCATGACTGTAAATGATCGGGCCCACGTGACCGCATGCAGGAGAAGCCGCGGCCAGACCAGGAAGCAGCGAGGGAGGCGGGTAAGTATTTTCTGACCAGCGGGGGGGCGCACAGGGGGTGGGGGGGCGGCGGACACCTAAATCTTTATTTTTAACACTATTCTTCATATTTTCTCTGCAGCAAACGCTACTGCAGAGAGGATATGAATCGCAGCTTCAGCACCATGCAGAGTGGGTACCACACGCTCCGTGTGGTACCCACTCGCCATACGGGCGGCACACGTGTCCCGCTCGTATGGCCTCCGTGAGTTCCCAGGCACACGGACACGGATAACTCCGGTACCGATTTATTCCGGTACCGGAATTATCTGGACGTGTGGGACAGCCCTTAAATATAAATATACATATATAGGTGTCTCACTGACATATATATATGTATATATACCTATTCTATGCGTATATATCTACTCTATTCTAACCTGTCAGTGTGATTTTACTGTACACTGCGCTGAATTACCGGCTTTTCAAAGGACACCGGTGCGTAAAAATCGGACAGAACTCGCATGGTTCGAGTGCTGTGTGATTTTTTTTCTCGCACCCATTGACTTGCATTGGCGAGTCTCGTCCGAGAATCGCAGCAATACGCAGCATGCTGCGATTTTTTTCTCAGTCCGATTTCGGCTGAGAAAAAAATCGCAAATGAAAAGACACCTATTGAATAACATTGGTCCGAGTGCAATCCGATTTTTTATCGGATTGCACTCGTCCGTTTTCCTCGCCAGTGGAAATGAGCCCTAAGGCTGTGTCCCCATGATGAGCTTTGGGGAGGTTTTGGCACTGCAGATTTTTGCCACTTCAAAAATATAGCGTCTTAGGCCACGTTGACACGTTCAGTATTTGGTCAGTATTTTCCATCAGTATTTGTAAGCCAAAACCAGGAGTTGGTGATAAACACAGGAGTGGTGACGTGTTTCTATTATACTTTTCCTCTCCTGATTTTGGCTTACAAATACTGAGGTAAAATACTGACCAAGTACTGAACGTGGGCATAAGTATAGCAATCTCATTCCCACTGTGCTTTTATTTTACTCAGAGAAAACTGACCTGCTGTGCTTGTTTTACCTGCGGATTTTTCAAAAACTAAGCAGAAATATCTGCACAGAAATCCACAACATTGGCACATAGCCTTAGGGCAGTGTTCCCCAACTCCAGTCCTCAAGAGCCACCAACAGGTCGTGTTTTCAGGATTTCCTTAGTATGGCCCAGGTGATGGAATTGTTGCTTGTCTAGATGATGGAATTCTCACCTGGGCAATACTAAGGAAATCCTGAAAACATGACCCGTTGGTGGCTCTTGAGGACCAAACTTGGGGAACACTGCCTTAGGGTATGTGCACACGTTGCGGATTTGCCTGAGGATTTTTCCGCACTGAATCCACATCTCTTGGCAGAAAACGCAGGTGCATTTTTGATGCGGTTGTTGTGCAGATTTGATGCTTTTTTGGTGCGTTTTTTGATGCGTTTTTGTATGCGTTTTTGAAAGCTAAATAAAGATCTATTATTGAATAGCAAAAAAAAAAAATTTGTGATGTAATTTCTTGTCCAACCTCTTTTAAATTTGTCCAACCCACACTCCATTACACACAGATAGATAGATAGATAGAAAGAATGACATAGATAGATAGAAGATAGATAGATAGATGATAGATAGAAGGAATGAGATAGATAGATAGATCTATAGATAGATGGAATGAGATAGATAGATAGACAGATAGAAGGAATGAGATAGATAGATCTATAGATAGAAGGAATGAGATAGATCTATAGATAGATGGAATGAGATAGATAGAAGGAATGAGATAGATAGATCTATAGATAGATATATAGATACATAGATATATCTATTCATATATCTGTCTATAGATATATGTATGGAGAGATATATCTATGGATAGCTATATCTATTTATCTATATATCTATCTATCTATCTATCTATCAATATATCTATAGATAGATATATCCATAGTTATATCTATAGATATATCTATACATAAATCTATAGATATATCCATAGATATATAATAGCAAGGCCGATGTTTATTACTGAACAATATGTTTAATTTTGAAAAAAAATGGGAAAAAAATGGCGTGGGCTCCCGTGCAATTTTCTGTGACAGAGGGGGAAAGCCAACAGCCGGGGGCCAATATTTGTAGCCTGAGAAGGGGGTAATACCCATGGCCCCTTCCCAGGCTATGAATATCAACCCACAGCTGTCTGCGTAGCCTTTACTGGCTATTAAAATAGGGGGACCCCCCAAAAAATAATGTGGGGTCCCCCCTACAATTTTCTGCGCCATAGGGGGAAGGCCGACGGCCGCGGGCCAATATTTGTAGGCTGGGAAGGGGGTAATACCCATGGCCCCTTTCCAGGCTATGAATATCAGCCCACAGCTGTCTGCGTAGCCTTTACTGGCTATTTAAATAGGGGGACCCCCCCAAAAATGATGTGGGGTCGCACTATATTTTATAGCCAGAAAGGCTACGCAGACAGCTGCAGGCTGATATTCATAGCTTAGGAAGGGGCAATGGATATTGGCCCCCCTGGCTACAAATAGCAGCCTGCAGCCACCCCAGAAATGGCGCATCTCTAAGATGCGCCAATTCTGGCACTTAACCCCTCTCTTCCCACTCCCATGTAGCGGTGGGATATGGGGTAATAAGGGGTTAATGTCACCTTTGTATTGTGAGGTGACATTAAGCCCAGTTAATAATGGAGAGGCGTTAATAAGGTGCCTATCCATTAATAATCCTATAGTAGTGAAAGAGTTAAAAAAAAGACACAGCCAGAAAAAAGTATATTAATATTCTTAATTTCACCATACTTACAAGCACGCCTAATTCCTGCGACGCCCTGGATCGCCTGCAAAAAAAATAAATGGTAAACCAAAGGTATACTCCCATTTCGCCGTAGTCCAATTA
The DNA here is from genome assembly GCF_051348905.1 of Ranitomeya variabilis. Classification (NCBI taxonomy): domain Eukaryota; kingdom Metazoa; phylum Chordata; class Amphibia; order Anura; family Dendrobatidae; genus Ranitomeya; species Ranitomeya variabilis. The sequence goes on along the minus strand of NC_135237.1, from coordinate 353,091,798 downwards.
ATAACGAGTGTCCCACGACGATCTCCCCTATAGAACAGTGACATTGAGTGATGTCACCGCTCTATAGGGCCTCCAGTGACACACTGACAGGAGGCAATGGCTCCTGCAGTGCATCACTGAAGAGGTTACTGTAGTTCATTGCGTAGTTCATTGCTCTCACTTCATGGCAATGCTGCGTGGGAATTTTCCTACACAGCAGTGCCACAGGTGAGAGTATGAACTATACTGCACTCACAGCGGCAGAGGGATACAGTGCGGAAGGATACCTTCCTTCATTGTATCGCCAGAGCCCCTGGAGAGCGGTCGTATCAGCTGATGTGTCAGCTCTCAATGGGAGATCATCGTGGGACAATCGTATTAATTGGATTACTGCGGATCAGGGAGTATATTGTTGGTTTATTATTTTAATATTTTTTAAAGGTGAGCGAGGGCTTCGGGATCAAGGTGATAATATAAAAAATAATGGAAAAATACTCAGGGGAGCAGTGGGATTAATATAAGAGCAAAAACAGGCCACTTTTGACCAGATAATGGGTCCTGCTTGGTATTTTAAAGGGTTGTCACCCATGTAACCCCTTCATGACATATGACGTACAGTGGGTAAGGAAAGGTTTCAGACCCATGAAATCAGCTGTCATGTACCAGAAAAGATGCGAACTCAGCGCTGGGGCCCGCCTCAAAGGGAGAGACATGACACACTACATATATATATATATATACAGTGGGTACGGAAAGTATTCAGACCCCATTTAAATTTTTCACTCTTTGTTTCATTGCAGCCAATTGATAAATTCAAACAGGTACATTATTAATGTACACTCTGCACTCTGCACCCCATCTTGACTAAAAAAATCAGAAATGTAGAAATTTTGCAATTTTATTAAAACATAAAACTGAAATATCACATGGTCATAAGTATTCAGACCCTTTGCTCAGACACTCAAATTTAAGTCACATGCTGTCCATTTCCTTGTGATTCTTCTTGAGATGGTTCTACTCCTTCTTTGGAGTCCAGCGGTGCTAATTAAACTGATAGGACTTGATTTGGAAAGGCACACACCTGTCTATATAAGACCTCACAGCTCACAGTGCATGTCAGACCAAATGAGAATCATGAGGTCAAAGGAACTGGCTAAGGAGCTCAGAGACAGAATTGTGGCAAGGCACAGATCTGGCCAAGGTTACAAAAGGAATTTCTGCAGTACTCAAGGTTCCTAAGAGCACAGTGGCCTCCATAATCCTTAAATGGAAGAATTTTGGGACCACCAGAAGATTTCCTAGACCTGGCTGTCCAGCCAACCTCAAGGAACTGGAGAGGATCTGCAAGGAAGAATGGCAGAGGATCCCCAAATCCAGGTGTGAAAAACTTGTTGCATCATTCCCAAGCAGACTCATGGCTCTCTACTCAATACTGAGCAAAGGGTCTGAATACTTATGACCATGTGATATTTCAGTTTTTCTTTTTTTAATAAATTTGCAAAAATTTCTACATTTCTGTTTTTTTCAGCCAAGATGGGGTGCAGAGTTGTTATAAAGTAAAAAGAAAAAAATATTCACACATGTAAAAAAAAAAAAAAATCATAAATAGAGAAAAAAAAAAATATATTGTTCCCATGAATACATTTCTTTATCTAAAAAAACCCAAAACAATAAAAGTACACATATTTAGTAGAGTTGAGCGACTTTTACTTTTTTCGGATCGAGTCGGGTTTTGCGAAACCCGACTTTGTCAAAAGTCGGTTCGGGTGAAATCGGCCGATTATTGCATAAAGTCGGGGGCTGACTGAAACACGAAACCCAATGCAAGTCAATGGGGAATCAAAGTCGGCAGTGAGTGGAGGACCGGAAAACACCTACAGTGCCCATTTTAATGCCAAAAACATCAATTCTTATTGCTGAAGCTTGTCAATCTTAATTTACTTTATAATAATAGTTAGACATTGAAAACTGGGGGTCATTTGGCTAAAGTTGTGGGGGGTAGGGCTGGCTCAAGATTTTTGTGGGCCCAGGAAACGCGAAATACATCACGGCGGTGGAGCAGGGAGAGGTAAGTATTTCAACTTTGCAAGTGCTGTGATCCTGAGCAAGCAGGGGGGCCCACTCGTTGGCATTGGCACTGGCACAGGGCCCCTCATAGTACGGCGGTGTGTTTGACGGCGGGTGGTGCCTCCCACTGGCAGAGACACTTTTGCGTACTATGAGGGGCCCTGTGCCAGTGACGTCGCCAACGAGTATGCCCCCCCACCTGATAAAGGAACCTGCACTTTCATCTGCACCTTCCTCTTTGTCCCCATTTAAGGTGGTATGGTATGCGGGAAGGGGAACGTGACTTTCAGCAGGGTCAGATTCTGGCTGTGTAGAGTGCAAGGGGAATGTAGTGCTCTGGGTCAATGTACCAGCAGACTCATCCAGCAGTGGCTGGGCAATGGGCAGGATAAGGAGGAAACACAGATATAGGCCCAAATAATAAAGTAGGCTAAATGCAGTTCAAAATTGGTAACAGGACTAAACAGGCGGCATTGCTTTGTTCAGCGGAGGACAACTGTAAGGAGTGGCAGACACAGTTAGTAGGCCCAAATAATAAAGTGGGCTAAATGCATTTAAAAATTGGTAACAGGACTAAACTGGCGGCATTGCTTTCTTCAGCGGAGGACAACTGTAAGGAGTGGCAGACACAGTTAGTAGGCCCAAATAATAAAGTGGGCTAAATGCAGTTCAAAATTGGTGACAGGACTAAACAGGCGGCATTGCTTTGTTCAGCGGAGGACAACTGTAAGGAGTGGCAGACACAGTAGGCCCAAATAATTAAGTAGGCTAAATGCAGTTCAAAATTGGTAACAGGACTAAACAGGCGGCATTGCTTTGTTCAGTGGAGGACAACTGTTATGAGTGCCTGACACAGTTAATAGGCCCAAATAATTAAGTAAGCTAAATGCAGTTCAAAATTGGTAACAGGACTAAACTGGCGGCATTGCTTTGTTCAGTGGAGGACAACTGTAATGAGGGGCAGACACAGTTAGTAGGCCCAAATAATAAAGTAGGCTAAATGCAGTTCAAAATTGGTAACAGGACTAAACAGGCGGCATTGCTTTGTTCAGCGGAGGACAACTGTAAGGAGTGGCAGACACAGTAGGCCCAAATAATTAAGTAGGCTAAATGCAGTTCAAAATTGGTAACAGGACTAAACAGGCGGCATTGCTTTGTTCAGTGGAGGACAACTGTTATGAGTGCCTGACACAGTTAGTAGGCCCAAATAATTAAGTAAGCTAAATGCAGTTCAAAATTGGTAACAGGACTAAACTGGCGGCATTGCTTTGTTCAGTGGAGGACAACTGTAATGAGGGGCAGACACAGTTAGTATGCCCAAATAATTAAGTAGGCTAAATGCAGTTCAAAATTGGTAACAGGACTAAACAGGCGGCATTGCTTTGTTCAGTGGAGGACAACTGTAATGAGGGGCAGACACAGTTAGTAGGCCCAAATAATTAAGTAGGCTAAATGCAGTTCAAAATTGGTAACAGGACTAAACAGGCGGCATTGCTTTGTTCAGCGGAGGACAACTGTAATGAGTGGCAGACACAGTTAGTAGGCCCAAATAATAAAGTAGCCTAAATGCAGTTCAAAATTGGTAACAGGACTAAACAGGCAGCATTGCTTTGTTCAGTGGAGGACAACTGTTATGAGTGGCTGACACAGTTAGTAGGCCCAAATAATTAAGTAGGCTAAATGCAGTTCAAAATTGGTAACAGGGCTAAACTGGCGGCATTGCTTTGTTCAGTGGAGGACAACTGTAATGAGGGGCAGACACAGTTAGTAGGCCCAAATAATTAAGTAGGCTAAATGCAGTTAAAAATTGGTAACAGGACTAAACAGGCAGCATTGCTTTGTTCAGTGGAGGACAACTGTAATGAGGGGCAGACACAGTTAGTAGGCCCAAATAATAAAGTAGGCTAAATGCAGTTCAAAATTGGTAACAGGACTAAACAGGCGGCATTGCTTTGTTCAGCGGAGGACAACTGTAATGAGTGGCAGACACAGTTAGTAGGCACAAATAATAAAGTAGCCTAAATGCAGTTCAAAATTGGTAACAGGACTAAACAGGCGGCATTGCTTTGTTCAGAGGAGGACAACTGTAATGAGCGGCAGACACAGTTAGTAGGCCCAAATAATAAAGTAGTCTAAATGCAGTTCAAAATTGGTAACAGGACTAAACAGGCGGTATTGCTTTGTTCAGTGGACGACTACTGTAATGAGCGGCAGACACAGTTCGTAGGCCCAAATAATAAAGCGGGCTAAATGCAGTTCAAATGTGGTAACAGGAATGAACAGGCAGCATTGCTTTGTTCAGTGGAGGACAACTGTAATGAGCAGCAGACACAGTTAGTAGGCCCAAATAATAAAGTGGGCTAAATGCAGTTCAAATGTGGTAACAGGACTAAACAGGCGGCATTGTTTTGTTCAGTGGAGGACAACTGTAATGAGCGGCAGACACAGTTAGTAGGCACTAATAATAAAGTGGGCTAAATGTCTGCCAAAAAATTGTTCATAAATAAACAGGTGGCATAGCTAGGTACAGGGGTGGGCTCCTTTGCTGAGTAGCAGACAGTGGTAGTAGGAGCAAAGTGTTAACTGGTCTAAATGGAGGCCAGGGCCCCTGTATATTTTAACTATCATCTATCATTTCAACAAATTTGTATTGGCAGTGCCATTGAAGGATTTAACAGCCCAGACTACACAGTGGTGGAGCAGGGAGAGGTAAGTATTGCAAGTGGTAGAGCACTGTTCGAGCTGGGGGGGGACACTCTCTCGTGGGCGGCAGTACTGGCACAGGGCCCCTCATATTACGACGGTGTGTCTGATGTTGGTTGTGCACCACCACCGTCAGAGACAATTCATTGTACTATGAGGGACCCTGTGCCAGTGCCGTCGCCCAAGAGTGGGCACACCCACCTGTCCAGGCAAACAGCACTCGCACGGGGGCTTGCGCCAGGTGGTGACCACGGCCATGTGGGGGGGAGTCAGCCCATTTAGGGAGGTATAAAAATGGCCTATGGTGGACATTCAGCAGCTGCAAATGGAATTGTAGCAGTCAGTAAGAGGAGGCCAAAAGCAAGACATTTTTCAGGTAAGCTACGTGTCAGCAGGGGAAGGTGGGGCCAAATAATTTGAAATCCATGATTGGTTCATTTTAATGAAGGTTAGATCATCAACATTTTGGGTAGCCAGACGTGTCCTTTTTTTGGTCAGTATTGAACCAGCAGCACTGAAGACTCTTTCTGATAACATACTAGCAGCAGGGCAAGCGAGCTCCTGTAATGCATATTCTGCCAATTCAGGCCAGGTGTCTATTTTAGATGCCCAGTAATCAGGGGAATGACCTGTGAGGGAGAACATCGATAAGAGAGGAAAAGTAGTTCGTAACCATACTGGTGAAATGCTGTCTCCTGTCACTTTGAATCAATGCAGCAGTATCTGTCGTGTCAGCGGTCATTGTGAAATCACTCCACAACCTGGTCATAAAACCACTCTGTCCAACGCCACTTCAGATTTGTGCACCTCTAACACCTCTGCCATGTTGCTCCCTATGGCTCGTGTGAGAACCATTACCGCCGCTGTGTGCTGGGAATACCTGAACCAAACGGTCTACAAGAGTTGCTTGTTTGGTAGCCAATATTTGCTCAAGGTTCTCATGTGGCATGATATTTTGTAATTTCCCTTTATAGCGTGGATCCAGGAGGCAGGCCAACCAGTAATCGTCATCGGTCATCATTTTGATAATGCGGGAGTCCCTTTTTAGGATACGCAAGGCATACTCAGCCATGTGGGCCAATGTTCCAGGTGTCAATTCACTGCTTGTGCTGGGTTGAGGAGCACTTTCTTGCAAATCAACATCACTTGTCTCCCGCAAAAACCCTGTACCTGACCTTGCAACGCCACCAGTTTCTATTACCCCCTGAGAAGCATCCTCCTCCCATAAATATTCATCCCCATCATCCTCCTCCTCCTCTTCTTCATCCGCCACCTCGTCCAGGAGAGTTCCCTGAGCAGACAATGGCTGATTGTCATCAAGGCTTCCCTCCTCCTCGGCTGCAGAAGCCTGCTCCTTAATGTGCATCAAACTTTGCATCAGCAGACGCATTAGTGGGATGCTCATGCTTATGATGGCATCGTCTGCACTTACCAGCCGTGTGCATTCCTCAAAACACTGAAGGACTTGACAGAGGTCTTGTAGCTTCGACCACTGCACACCAGACAACTCCATGTCTGCCATCCAACTGCCTGCCCGTGTATGTGTATCCTCCCATAAATAAATTACAGCACGCCTCTGTTCGCACAGCCTCTGAACCATGTGCAGTGTGGAGTTCCACCTTGTTGCAACGTAGATTATTAGGCGGTGCTGGGGAAGATTCAGCGATCGCTGATGGTTCAACATCCGGCTGGAGTGTACGGGCATCCGGCGGATGTGCGAGCAAAGTCTTCGCACCTTCAGGAGCAGGGCTGGTAAGCCCCGATAATTTTTCAGGAAGCACTGCACCACAAGGTTCAAGGTGTGAGCCAGGCAAGGTATGTGTTTCAGTTCTGAAAGGGCTATGGCAGCCATAAAATTCCTTCCGTTATCACTGACTACCTTGCCTGCCTCAAGATGTACACTGCCCAGCCATGACTGAGTTTCTTGCTGCAAGTACTCGGCCAGTACTTCTGCGGTGTGTCTGTTGTCGTCCAAACACTTCATTTGTAACACAGCCTGCTGACGCTTACCACTAGCTGTTCGATAATGGGACACCTCGTGTGCAACACTGGCAGCTGCGGATGGAGTGGTCGTGCGACTGCACTCTGTAGACGAGCTTTCGCTTCTGGAGGAGGAGGAGGAGGGGTGGCGAACACCTACAGCCAACTGTTTCCTAGACCATGGGCTAGGCAGAACTGTCCCACTATGGCTGTCCCCTGTGGACCCTGCATCCACCACATAAACCCAGTGCACCGTGATGGACACGTAACATCCCTGGCCATGCCTACTGGTCCATGCATCTGTTGTGAGGTGCACCTTGCCACTGACTGATTGCCTGAGTGCATGGACAATGTGGTCTTTGACATTCTGGTGGAGGGCTGGGATGGCTTTTCTCGCAAAGAAGTGCTGACTGGGTAGGTCATAGCATGGTACTGCGTAGGCTATCAGGTCTTTGAAAGCTTCGCTTTCAACCAACCGGTAGGGCATAATCTCTAACGAGATTAGTATAGCAATGTGGGCATTCAAACACTGTGTACGCGGATGAGAGGATGAGTAGTTTCTTTTCCTAATGAGAGTCTCTTGTAGGGTGAGCTGGACTGGAGAGCTGCATATGGTGGAACTAGCGGTGGTGGTGGTGGTGGTGGACATGGCGGATTGAGAGAGCGTTGGTGATGGTATTCTTGATGTTGGCCTACATACAGTGTTTCCTACCAATAACCTTGTGATTCCCTGACTGCTTTGGCCTTTCGACGATTCCTCCACATTTGCTGCTGGTGGTGCTTACAGTGAGGGAAGCAATGTAGCGTTGTTGACTACCTTCATTCTCAGCAGGTGCACCAATGGTACGTGACGTTTGGTAGTTAGTCCAGGCTTGCAAGTGCATGCAGTTTAAATGTCTACGCATGCACGTTGTATTTAAATTTTGAAGATTCTTCCCTCTGCTAAAGGTCTTTGAGCATTTCTTATGGATAACTTTTGACTGATCTTTCGGATCTTGGTTAAAAAATTGCCACACTGCACTCTTCCTACTATCGAATACCTTTTCAGGCATTGCATGCTGTGCTACTTTCACCGGATGGCCACGCTGTCCTATAACTGTTTTTGCTTTTGACACACGTTTTTGGCCTGACACAGGCCTGCCAGATGACAGCTGTTGCGATGTAGATGGCTGCTGCGGATCATCCTCCTCTGCTTCTGAGCTACTGGCAGCGGCACCCTCTTCCCCCAATGGCTGCCAATCTGGGTCAACAACTGGGTCATCTATCACCTCCTCTTCAATGTCATGTGCACCTTCCTCTGTGTCACCGTGTAAGGTGCTATAGCGTTCGGGACGGGGCACCATAGTCTCATCAGGGTCAGATTCTGGCTGTGTACACTGCGAGGGTAATGTAGTGATCTGAGTCAATGGAACAGCATAATAATCTAGCTGTGGCTGTGCATCAGTGCACTCCATGTCCGATTCATCTTGTAATGGGCAGTTAACAATTTCCCTTTCTAACCCAGGGATGGTATGTGTAAAGAGCTCCATGGAGTAACCTGTAGTGTCGCCTGACGCATCCTTCACTTTTGGTTTGGGTGAAGGACACAAAGAAACGTCTTGTTCCTGATCGGGAGCATCCACTGACCTGACGACTCGCTGCTTTTATATTTTGAACTTTCTGAAGAGGAGGCGAAAGCGCTAGAGGCTGAGTCAGCAAGGAAAGTCAAAACTTTTTCCTGCTGCTGCGGCTTTAAAAGGGGTTTTCCTACTCCAAGATAAGGGAGCCTTCGAGGCCTTGTGTAGCCAGACGATGACGCTGGCTCAGCACCTCCAGCCTTAGGTGCTATTTTGCTTTTCCCACTACCACCAGATGCTCTACCACCACCACCACCATCAGTACCAGCTGGCAACGACCGCCCACGGCCTCTTCCACCAGACTTCCTCATTTTTGGGAAAATCTAACCAAAATAACAACCGTTATATGGTACTGTAAAACAAGGTAGAAGGATGTGTACAAACTTGTTGAGAATTTAAATCTCCCTTTTTTTTGGGGAGACTGAACCAAAACTCAGGCCCAGTGTATAACACAACACAATGTAAGTGGCAGAACGTGGCTGGCTGATATATGACAAAATAACAGAACTGACGTATATACACTTTGTTACAATTTGAATCTCCCTTTTTTGGGGGGGAGACTGCACCAAAACTCAGGCCCAGTGTATAACACAACACAATGTAAGTGGCAGAACGTGGCTGGCTGATATACAACAAACTAACAGAACTGACGTATATCCACTTTGTGACAGTTTGAATCTCCCTTTTTTGGGGGGGAGACTGCACCAAAACTCAGGCCCAGTGCATAACACAACACAATGTAAGTGGCAGAACGTGGCTGGCTGATATACGACAAACTAACAGAACTGACGCATATCCACTTTGTAACAATTTGAATCTCCCTTTTTTGGGGGGGAGACTGCACCAAAACTCAGGCCCCGTGTATAACACAACACAATGTAAGTGGCAGAACGTGGCTGGCTGATATATGACAAACTAACAGAACTGACGTTTATCCACTTTGTGACAATTTGAATCTCTTTTTTTGGGGGGAGACTGCACCAAAATTCAGGCCCAGTGTATAACACAACACAATGTAAGTGTCAGAACATTTTTTATTACCTTTTTGTGCATTACTGTCCTTTTCCAAGATGGCGTCTTTGGTCTCATGTGCACTGTGTCTTCCTGCTATAAAATTCCACCCCAGCCTTCAGTCTGTGCTAGAGTATTCTGCTTTGCATCCAGCTCCTGACCTCTGGTGACTCCCTGGCTATATACCTGCTCCTGTGAACCTGTGGGGTTATCCTGCTACTCTGCTCTGAGTTCCTGCTGCATACACTAGTTCCAGTAATCCTCCTTCATCTGCTGCTCGTGTTTGCTTCCATCTGCATTTGCTGGACATGTAAGCTGTTTCTGCTCTGCAATAACCTGAAACTATTACCCAGACCTCCCTGGTTGAGCTAAGATATTATTTGAACTGCCTTGTAAGCATATCTTTCTGTGTTGTGGACTAAGCAAGGACTTATTCGTGTCAAGTATCCTCAAGAATAATTGTGCTTCATAGACTTTCTGCTTGATTGCATTTTCCTCTGAAGTTTCCTATAGACTGCTGAGCTGCATTTGATATTTGCACCAAGTGTTGTGGACTTGAGTTTTTCTCTCTGCACCTGTTTGAATCACCGTGTGATAATATGGACTTTACCACTTATAAAACTGTGTCCTGTAGTTGTCTTGTTCCACGCAAAGAGTCTCCTGAGTTATCCCCTAAAATTATTACAGGATACTCTAGCCTAAAAAAAAAAAGGAGACTGCTGGAACAATGACTGCAGAAAGCAGACTAGAGCAGGTGTTTTCCATAATTAGATCACTGCAGAAAGATGTGGAAGGTCTGCAAAAGAAGTTTGGAAGCTTTGAACTCAATCAACAAGTGATTGGACAGACTTTGCAGGACTTAAGCACCTGCATGGCAGCCCAGGAAAACAAACTTGCTGGCATAGAGTCCCAGTATGGATGGGCTTTTCAGGACATAAGCACGCAAATAGCTGCACAAGCGACTTTTCCCTCTGGGCAACCGCCACCAGCTAGCCCACCTAAGTTGCCCCCATTCAGATTTAATGGTGATCGCGACAAATTTCGTGGCTTTGTGAATCAATGTATGCTATATTTTGATGTGCATGCTGACCGTTTTCCTAATGATAGATCCAAAGTATTGTGTGTAATAATGCTGCTGACCGCACGAGCGCTCGCCTGGGCGAATCCGATGATTGAGTCTCGTGACCCACAGTTAAATAACTTGGATGATTTCTTGGCCGCTATGGCATTAATGTTTGATGATCCTAATCACTGTGCAACCGCTGAATCTGCTTTATTGTCTTTACGCCAGGCAAAACGTTCTGTTATTGAGTATGCTACTGAATTCAGGAGACTAGCGGTAGATACCAATTGGGACAGTTATGCACAATTGCCTATTTTTAAAAGAGGTCTGTCTAGTATTGTAAAAGATGAACTAGCTCGCTCTGAGTCACCACAAGAGCTAGAGACATTTATACAGCATTGTGTGCGCATTGACATTCGCCTTACTGAGCGTAAGCAGGAGAAGTTTGCTGCATATAACCGTATTTCTAACTTTTCCCTTCCTTCCAAAGAGCCTGCAGGTAAAACATCTCGGGAGGTGGAGGAGGTGCCCATGCAAATTGATTCCATTCAGAGGCGCGAGACCAATGAGCGCTGGGAGTGCAGCGCCCCAGAGTCCTGGTCGTTGCAGTAATGTCGCTCTTCCACCAGGGGGAGTAATGTTACGTCTGATGGTACTAAAGGAGTTCACCTGACCAGGTATCACAGTCACACACTACACTTCACACTCAAGTCCACCAGGGGGAGCAAAGGTTCTATCTACTAGGCCACTCCTCACACACGGGTAAAGTGAAGTGAGTCAGAAGCTGCCTGGGTTAGACCCAGAGAGGACCTGTCAGGCAGACAGGGGGAGAAGGAGGAACATCTGAGCTGCAGACAGAGTGTTCCTGTCAGGGGTGGGATCCTGGCAGAGACCAAGCATGAGATAGAACGTTACGGAGCTGCGCCTGCACCCCATTGCGGCAGCATCCTAAGAAAGGACACGAAGCGAAGTATATTGTGGAGAGTGAGAAATGAAGTCACAGCACAAGGAGATAATACCGGGAGGAGTTCTGCCCCAAGATCGGCAGCCTCCTTCTGAGGCGCATAGCCAGTGGCCGGAACACCGAGGGAGTAATAGGCACTACGCATTACTTCAGAGACCGGCAGGACAGTTGATTCCAAGTTGGCTGCCCGACCTTAATACCTATGAAGACACGGAGGCAAATTGTGGGAGAGGTGTTGTGAACTCTATTTTTGGGCTCCCTCTAGTGGTCACAAGTGGTACTGTGTAGTGTTGTCTTTCTGCAGGTTGGCTTCATCACCTGGTTCGTTATCCTTGGTTGGTTTCCTATTTAGCTCACCTGGATACTCAGTTCCTTGCCTGCTATCAATGTATTCAGTGCTCTTCAGATTCCTGGTGACTACCTTGCTCCCAGTCTCTCCAAGACAAGCTAAGTTTTTGTTTGTTCAGTTTCTGATTATCAGCGTTCATCATGTTTTTTTGTCCAGCTTGTTAAAATGTGATTTCTTACTTGCTGGTTGCTCTAGGGGACTGAGTTTCTCCCCTCACACCGTTAGTTGGTGTGGGGTTCTTGAAATCTCAGTGTGGATATTTTGTAAGGGTTTTTTACTGACCGCATAGACCCCTTTTCTATTTTCTGCTATCTAGAATTAGTGGGCCTCTTTTGCTGAATCTGCTTTCACCCCTGTGTATGTGCCTTCCTCTTACCTCACCGTTATTATCTGTTGGGGGCTTCTATATCTTTGGGGATTATTTCTCTGGAGGCAAGAGAGGTCTTTCTTTCTCTCTAGGGGAAGTTAGTTCCTCAGGCTGGCTCGAGACGTCTAGGATTTTAGACACGTTCACCGGCTGCCTCTAGTGTGGTTGGATAGGTTCAGTTTTGCGGTCAGTCCAGTTTTCCACCTCCCTAGAGCTTGTCCTATGTTTAGTCACCTTGCTGGAGTATTTGTGATCCTCAACCACTAAGGATCATAATAGAGAGGGGCATCTCTAGGGTCCCTATAAAATAGCTCCAGGCCTACCCCGTCATACGGTTGTCCTATCCATATCATCTGGGGGACAGAGAGAGAGAACATTAGAAACATCTACGAAAGTTGTGAGGATTATCCCGTGGTGCTCAGCAGGGAGGTGCTACAACACACAGGCGCTAGTAGGAAGGCTACTGATTTCCACCTGGATAAGGGAACTCTGGATGTGCCTTCGGACCGGTCGGACTCTGCCTGCCCTGTGAACGGTACTCTGGACTGTGGACTCTGAAGTCTTCAGTAAAAGGCAAAGAGACTGCAACCTTTGTGTCCTCGTTATTCATTGCGCCTTACGACGTCCATCATCACTACCTATACAACTGGGAAGCCCTGGGGACACACTTCACCTGTGGGAAGGTATATCCTCTAGCTGCCATTCCATCACCCCAGCGGACCCCTAGCAGCGTCGGTCACCCTGACCGAATACCACAGGTGGCACCACGAACACCGTACAAACAACTACACCTTTAAGTGGACGCCCCTCAGAAGGGCCACGGACCGGGTCGGGCCACCGTGACATCCCCAGAACCAAGAGAGATAGACCCGGTACCGAGCACCCCATTGCCCTTACCCGTGGGGGCGCTCCAGGACCATCGCCTTCGTGAAAGTCTATGTTTCTACTGCGGCCAGTCTGACCACTTCTTGATCAATTGTCCTAAGTGTCCTAGACGGCCTAACAAGGTGCTAGCAGCAGTAGGGGAGTATGACAACTGTGATGATGAATCTGACATCTCTGAATGTAGCCTGCCTTTAAATGCTGTATTCCATTCACTTTCTATGACCACTCCCCAAGGAGCTTAAGGAAAAGAACTCTCACTGTTCTCTCCCTATTAAGATCCTGTGTTCAGGACAGTGGATTTCCAGTGCAGCTATGATTGACTCTGGTGCAGGTGGCAATTTCATGGATATCGCATTTGCCAAGGAACATGGTATTGAAATTCAGCAAAGAGCCTCTCCAATTACCATGGAAACAGTGGATGAGTCACATTTAATCTCTGGGCCTGTGGATCAGGAGACCGTACCCCTTGAAATTTTGTTGGAGCCTAATCATCAGGAGCAACTTTCTTTCTTGCTAATTTCTTCTCATTTTCCTGTGATTTTAGGCATTCCTTGGTTGCGTTCTCAGAACCCAATTATCAACTTGGAGACGAAGGAGATTATCTTTCCAACAAGGAGCAACTCAGCGTTAACAGAAGCTGTCCCTGAGTCCACGGCTACGGAACCACATGTACAGGTATTTTCTTTACCTCCAGCATATAAAGAGTTCTCTGACATCTGTGACAAGAAGAATGCAGATCAGCTTCCTCCACACAGGCAATATGACTGTCCCATTGAGTTGCTTCCTGGGGCAGCTATTCCTTTTGGTAAAGTATACCCTTTGGCGGCACCTGAGCTTCAAGCCTTAAAGGAGTATATTGATGAAAATCTGGCCAAAGGCTTCATACATCCTTCTTCCTCACCAGCAGGGGCGCCTATCTTTTTTGTAAAGAAGAATGATGGGACCCTGAAACCCTGTGTTGACTATCGGGAACTCAATAAGGTAACCATACAAAACCGTTACCCTTTGCCTCTGATTCCCGAGTTACTGGAAAGAGTCCGCCATGCTAAGGTGTTCTCTAAACTGGATCTTCATGGGGCTTATAATTTGGTGCGTATTCGTCCAGGGGATGAGTGGAAGACAGCATTCAGATGCCGGTATGGACACTTTGAATCTCTTGTGATGCCCTTCGGGCTTTGTAATGCCCCTGCAACATTTCAACACCTTGCTAATGACATTATCAGAGATTTGTTGGACCAGTTTGTAGTGATCTATTTGGATGATATACTAATCTTTTCTGACTCTCTACAGGAACATGAAGAACATGTCAAAACTGTTTTAAGACATCTGAAAGAGAACCATCTGTATATTAAGCTGGAGAAATGCGAGTTCCATCTTTCTGAGATACAGTTCTTAGGTTATATCTTCTCTCCCCAGGGGCTGAACATGGAATCTGGTAAGATTCAGGCTATCCTTGACTGGCCGGTACCCAAGAACGTTAAGGAGGTCCAACGTTTTATTGGTTTTGCAAATTTCTACAGACGCTTCATTCGAAATTTTTCTGATATTGTCCGTCCCATTACTTCCTTGACAAAGAAGGAAAAGCCCTTTAAGTGGTCATCACAGGCTCATGAAGCTTTTGATCGGCTTAAGATCTGTTTCACATCAGCACCGCTGTTGATACACCCAGATCCAACACTTTCTTTCATTGTGGAGGTGGACGCTTCTGATAATGCTTTGGGGGCTATTCTCTCCCAAAGAACTAGAGAGAAGGGTCTGCTACATCCTTGTGCTTTCTTTTCCCATAGACTAACCTCAGCAGAGAAGAATTACGACGTGGGAGACAAGGAATTGCTGGCTATTATTGCGGCTTTCAAAGAATGGAGGCATCATCTGCAAGGAGCTGCACAACAGGTCATAGTGCTAACTGACCATCGCAATTTAGAGTTCCTTAGATCCGCTAGATGTCTTTCTCCTCGTCAGGCTCGTTGGAACTTATTTTTAAATCAATTTATTTTTGTTATCTCATACCGTCCAGGTTCTCGTAATGGGAATGCTGATGTTTTATCCCGAATCTATGCTGCGGATTCCGTACCTGGAGCCCCGTCCAAGACCATTCTATCTGATGCCAATTTCATCAGAATTATCCATGATCAGGACTTGTGGAAGGAGTGCAGGGAGGCCTATGACGGTGATGTATTTCTGGCCAACCCACCTGTGGATATTAATCTTGTCTTTAAGGGTGGCATGTGGTTCAGAGATCGACGTATCTACTTCCTTGAGGTCGTCCGTCTGCAGATCCTCAAGTTGGTACATGACTCCAAGTTGGCTGGTCACAGGGGGGTACAGAAGACACAAGGGTTCCTGAGCCGATTCTTCTGGTGGCCAACTTGCCTGAAGGATACCAAGGACTATGTTCTCTCTTGCGAGGTATGTGTTCATTACAAGACTCCTCATGTGGCACCTACGGGTTTTCTACAACCATTACCTGTTCCGTCCCGCCCTTGGGGGTCTATATCAATGGGTTTTATTGTGGAGCTGCCTACATCGGGGGGCATGAATACAATCCTGGTGGCAGTTGATCGCCTGACTAAAGCTGCTCATTTAGTTCCGTGCACCAGCCTCCCCTCAGCTAAAGATACAGTGAACTTGGTTATGCAGAATGTCTTTCGGTTGCATGGGGTTCCGGATGAGATCATCTCTGACTGTGGAGTGCAGTTCACTTCAAGATTCTGGAAGGGGTTTTGCTCTACACTCAATATTAATGTCTGTCTCTCTTCCGCTTACCATCCCCAGACAAATGGTCAGACTGAGCGTACCAACCAGACGCTGGAAATATATCTAAGATGCTATGTCAGCCATCTCCAGGATGATTGGTTGGAGTTGCTGCCGTTAGCCGAATTTTCATATAACAATTCTCAGAGCGCCTCCACTAAATTTACACCTTTCTTTGCCAATCTGGGTTATCATCCGTGTATCTTACCTAGGTCTCCAATTAATTCTCCGGTTCCGGCAGTGGAGGAAAGGCTGACTGTGATGAGGCAAAATCTGGAGGTTCTGAAGGAATCCCTGACCACAGCTCAAGAACGTTATAAGAGATCGGCTGATAGATTCCGTAAACCTGCACCCATTTTCAAGGTAGGAGATTCCGTGTGGTTAGCAACTAAGAATCTGAAGTTAAACGTTCCTTCACAAAAACGTGGACAGAAATTCATTGGCCCTTTCAAGATCAACGGTATTGTGAGCTCTGTGGCCTGCCGGCTGAAGCTGCCTAGGACTATGAAGGTACACCCAGTTTTTCATGTATCTTTACTAAAGCCTGTATCTCCTAATACCTTCCAGGGACGTGTTGTGCCACCTCCGCAGCCTGTGGTGATTGATGGGCAAGAACAATTTGTGGTGGAGGAAGTTGTTGATTCCAGGATTTGCAGGAATCGGCTCCAATATCTGATAAGATGGCAGGAATATCCCCCTGAGGAAGACTCTTGGGAACCTGTGGAAAATATCAATGCCCAACAGAAGATTTCTCGTTTTCATCAGAGATTCCCTGAGAAACCAGGTCCAGGATCGTCTTGAGGCCGCTTCTAAGGAGGGAGTAATGTCAGGACTCTGAACATTTTTTATTACCTTTTTGTGCATTACTGCCCTTTTCCAAGATGGCGTCTTTGGTCTCATGTGCACTGTGTCTTCCTGCTATAAAACTCCAACCCAGCCTTCAGTCTGTGCTAGAGTATTCTGCCTTGCATCCAGCTCCTGACCTCTGGTGACTCCCTGGCTATATACCTGCTCCTGTGAACCTGTGGGGTTATCCTGCTACTCTGCTCTCAGTTACTGCTGCATACACCAGTTCCAGTAATCCTCCTTCATCTGCTGCTCTTGTTTGCTTCCATCTGCATTTGCTGGACATGTAAGCTGTTTCTGCTCTGCAAGAACCTGAGACTATTACCCAGTCCTTCCTGGTTGAGCTAAGATATTATTTGAATTGCCTTATAAGCATATCTATCTGTGTTGTGGACTAAGCAAGGACTTATTCGTGTCAAGTATCCTCAAGAATAATTGTGCTTCATAGACTTTCTGTGTGATTGCATTTTCCCCTGAAGTTTCCTATAGACTGCTGAGCTGCATTTGATATTTGCACCAAGTGTTGTGGACTTGAGTTTTTCTCTCTGCACCTGTTTGAATCACCGTGTGATAATATAGACTTTACCACTAATAAAACTGTGTCCTGTAGTTGTCTTGTTCCATGCAAAGAGTCTCCTGAGTAATCCCCTATAATTATTACAGTAAGTGGCAGAACGTGGCTGGCTGATATAAGGACAAACTAACAGAACTGATGTATATCCACTTTGTGACAATTTGAATCTCCCTTTTTTGGGGGGAGACTGCACCAAAACTCAGGCCCAGTGTATAACACAACACAATGTAAGTGGCAGAACGTGGCTGGCTGATATACGACAAACTAACAGAACTGACGTATATCCACTTCGGGACAATTTGAATCTAACTTTTTTGGGGGGAGACTGCACCAAAACTCAGGCCCAGTGTATAACACAACACAATGTAAGTGGCAGAAAGTGGCTGGAAGATATATGAAAAAATACAAGGACTGTAGTACAATTTCAATATCCCTACAATGATCTCAGGACAAGTATGACAGCAATACAAAGGACTGCTGCACACAAAAGTGTGGACAAATAAACAAGATAACTGTGCAGAAAGGAGCAACAGGATTTTTGCTTTTAAAAAAGCAATTGGTTTGCACAGCAGCGTGCAAACAGCAATGCAGCTATCAGGGAGCTTTATAAGGCAGCCTTATAAGCTCCAGAGCTGATGCACAAAAATGTACCCTCCACTGTCCCTGCAAAAAAAAGGTGGTGTTGGTCAGTGGAAATTGCTACAGCACAAGCGGTTTGGGGGTTAATCTTCCCTCCCTAACTATATCCCTTCTTCTGATGAAGCTGCAGCAACCTCTCCCTATGCTAAGATCGGCAGAAGTAAGATGGCGGTCGGTGTGCACGCCCCTTTATACCCCCTGTGATGCCGCAGAAAGCAAGCCAATCACTGTCATGCTCTTCTCTAAGATGGTGGGGACCGAGACCTATGGCGCTGAACGCATCATATGAAACGCGACTTGGGCGCGAAGATTGCCGACCTCATGGCCGATCCCACACTAGGATCGGGTCGGGTTTCATGAAACCCGACTTTGCCGAAAGTCGGCAATTTTTGAATTTGTCCGATCCATTTCGCTCAACCCTAAAATTTAGTATCGCCGCGTCCATAATGACCCGACCTATAAAACTGTCCCACTAGTTAACCCCTTCAGTGATCACCGTAAAAAAAAAAAAGAGGCAAAAAACAACGGTTTATTATCATACCGCCGAACAAAAAGTGGAATAACACGTGATCAAAAAGACGGATATAAATAACCATGGTACCGCTGAAAACGTGATCTTGTCCCGCAAAAAATGACCTGCCATACAGCATCATCAGCGAAAAATTAAAAAAGTTATAGTCCTCAGAATAAAGCGATGCAAAAATAATTATTTTTTCTATAAAATACTTTTTATCGTATAAAAGCGCCAAAACATAAAAAAATATAAATGAGGTATCACTGTAATCGTACTGACCCGAAGAATAAAACTGCTTGATCAATTTTACCAAACATCGAACAGTATAAACGCAACCCCCCAAAAAAATTCATGAATAGCTGTTTTTTGGTGATTCTGCCTCACAAAAATCGGATTAAAAAGCGATTAAAATATGTCACATGCCCGAAAATGGTACCAATAAAAACGTCAACTCGTCCCGCAAAAAATAAGACCTCACATGACTCTGTGGACCAAAATATGTACAAATTATAGCTCTCAAAATGTGGAGACGCAAAAACTATTTTTTGCAATAAAAAGCGTCTTTTAGTGTGTGACGGCTGCCAATCACAAAAATCTGCTAAAAAACCTGCTATAAAAGTAAATCAAACCCCCCTTCATGACCCCCTTAGTTAAGGAAAAATAATAAAATTAAAAAAATGTATTTATTTCCATTTTCCCATTAGGGTTAGGGTTGGGGATAGGGTTGGGGCTAGGGTTAGGGTTGGGGCTAGGGTTAGGGCTAGGGTTAGGGCTAGTGTAAAGGTTGGGGCTAGGGTTGGGGCTAGGGTTAGGGTTGGGGCTAGGGTTAGGGTTGAGGCTAGGGTTAGGGTTGGGGCTAGGGCTAGGGTTGGGGTTAGGGCTACAGTTAGGTTTGGGGCTAAAGTTAAGGTTAGGGTTGGGGCTAGCTAAAGTTAGGGTTAGGGTTGGGGGTAAAGTTAGGGTTAGGGTTGGGGTTAAAGTTAGGGTTAGGGTTTGGATTACATTTACAGTTTTTATTAGGGTTAGGGGTGTGTCAGGGTTAGGGGTGTGGTTAGGGTTATGGTTGGGATTAGGGTTAGGGGTGTGTTGGAGTTAGGGGTGTGGTTAGGGTTGGGATTAGGGTTAGGGGTCTGTTGGGGTTAGGGGTGTGTTGGGGTTAGGGGTGTGGTTGGGGTTAGGGTTAGGGGCATGTTTGGGTTAAGGGTGTGGTTAGGGTTTTGGGTAGAGTTGGGATTAGGGTTAGGGGTGTGTTTGAGTTAGAGTTTTAGTTAGAATTGGGGGTTTCCTCTGTTTAGGCACATCAAGGGCTCTCCAAACGCGACATGGCGTCCGATCTCCATTCTAGCCAATTCTGCGTTGAAAAAGTAAAAAAGTGCTCCTTCCCTTCCGAGCTCTCCCGTGCGCCCAAACAGGGGTAGCGTACTGAGGACAAATTGGACAACAACTTTTGGCATCCAATTTCTCTTGTTACCCTTGGGCAAATAAAAATTTGGGGGGCTAAAAAACCATTTTTGTGGGAAAAAAAATATTTTTTATTTTCATGGCTCTGCTTTATAAACTGTAGTGAAACACTTGGGGGTTCAAAGTTCTCACAACACATCTAGATAAGTTCCTTGGGGGGGTCTAGTTTCCAATATGGGGTCACTTGTGGGGGGTTTCTACTGTTTAGGTACATTAGGGGCTCTGCAAATGCAATGTGATGCCTGCTGACCAATCCATCAAAGTCTGCATTCCAAATGGCACTCCTTCCCTTCCGAGCTCTGCCATGCGCCCAAACGGTGGTTCCCCCCCACATATGGGGTATCAGCGTACTCAGGACAAATTGGAAAACAACTTTTGAGGTCCAATTTTTCCTGTTACCCTTGGGAAAATACAAAACTGGGGGCTAAAAATAATTTTTTTGAAAAAAAAAAGAATTTTTATTTTCACGGCTCTGCGTTATAAACTGTAGTGAAATACTTTGGGGTTCAAAGCTCTCACAACACATCTAGATAAGTTCCTTAGGGGGTCTACTTTCCAAAATGGTGTCACTTGTGCGGGTTTCAATGTTTAGGCACATCAGGGGCTCTCCAAACGTGACATGGTGTCCCATCTCAATTCCAGTCAATTTTGCATTGAAAAGTCAAACGGCGCTCCTTCCCTTCCGAGCTCTGCCATGCGCCCAAACAGTGGTTTACCCCCACATATCGGGTATCAGCATACTGAAGACAATTTGCACAACAACTTTTGGGGTCCAATTTCTTCTCTTACCCTTAGGAAAATAAAAAATTGGTGGCAAAAAATCATTTTTGTGAAAAAATATGATTTTTTATTTTTACGGCTCTACATTATAAACTTCTGTGAAGCACTTAGTGGGTCAAAGTGTCAAACTGCGCACCACACATCTAGATATGTACCTTAGGGGGTCTACTTTCCAAAATGGTGTCACTTGTGGGGAGTTTCAATGTTTAGGCCCATCAGGGGCTCTCCAAATGCGACATGGTGTCCCATCTCAATTCCAGTCAATTTTGCATTGAAAAGTCAAAAGGCGCTCCTTCCCTTCCGAGCTCTGCCATGTGCCCAAACAGTGGTTTACCCCCACATATGGGGTATCAGCGTACTCAGGACAAATTGCTCAACAAGTTTTGAGGTCCAATTTCTATTCTTACCCTTGGGAAAATAAAAAAATTTGGGGCGAAAAGATCATTTTTGTGAAAAAATATGATTTTTTATTTTTACGGCTCTGCATTATAAACTTCTGTGAAGCACTTGGTGGGTCAAAGTGCTCCCCACACATCTAGATATGTACCTTATGGGGTCTACTTTCCAAAATGGTGTCACTTGTGGGGGGTTTCAATGTTTAGGCACATCAGGGACTCTCCAAACGCAAAATGGTGTCCCATCTCAATTCCAGTCAATTTTGCATTGAAAAGTCAAATAGTGCTCCTTCCCTTCCGAGCTCTGCCATGCGTCCAAACAGTGGTTTACCCCCACATTTGGGGTATCGGCGTACTCAGGACAAATTGTACAAAACTTTTGGGGTCCAATTTCTCCTGTTACCCTTGAAAAAATAAAACAAATTGAAGTACATTTTTTGTGAAAAAAAGTTAAATTTTTTTTTTTTTAAACATTCCAAAAATTCCTGTGAAACACCTGAAGGGTTAATAAACTTCTTTATTATAGTTTTCACCACCTTGAGGGGTGCAGTTTTTAGAATGGTGTCATACTTGGTTATTTTCTATCATATAGACCCCTCAAAATGACTTCAAATGTGATGTGGTCCCTAAAAAAAATGGTGTTGTAAAAATGAGAAATTGCTGGTCAACTTTTAACCCTTATAACTCCCTAACAAAAAAAAAATGTTGATTCCAAAATTGTGCTGATGTAAAGTAGACATGTGGGAAATGTTACTTATTAAGTATTTTGTGTGACATATCTCTGTGATTTAAGGGCATAAAAGTTCAAATTTGGAAAATTGCGAAATTTTCTAAATTTTCGCCAAATTTCCATTTTTTCACAAATAAATGCAGGTAATATCAAAGAAATGTTACCACTATCATGAAGTACAATATGTCATAAGAAAACAGTGTCAAAATCATCAGGATCCGTTGAAGCATTCCAGAGTTATAACCTCATAAAAGGACAGTGGTCAGAATTGTAAAAATTGGCCCGGTCATTAACGTGCAAACCACCCTTGGGGGTTAAGGGGTTAATGAGAAAAAAAATTAACTTCTTCAAATTTACCAAATGGCTGCAATGAAACAAAGAGTGAATATTTTCCATACCCACTGTATATATATGTAGTGTGTCGTGTCTCTCCCTTTGAGGCGGGCCCCAGCGCTGAGTCTGCATCTTTTCTGGTACATGACAGCTAATTTCATGGGTCTGAATACTTTCCGTACCCACTGAACATCATATGTCGTGAAGGGGTTAAAAGGGTGACAACCCTTTAAAATACCAAGCAGGACCCATTACCGGATCAAAAGTGGCCTGTTTTTGCTCTTACATTAATTCATTGCTGACATGTGCCCCTAACAGCCGCTGGTGGAATCGCAATCCACCTGCAGCTGTTAACATGTCAATCTCTGACAGCGGCATTTAACATGATCGCTCCGGAAGTGTGTCTCACTTGCGAGTGCAATGTTAGAAACTCGCGCGAGTCTCTCACCTCAATACCAGGCACTGCCGCCGGCACCCAGGATCAGCGCATTTAGCTGCATAGAAGTACATGCAGCCGCACACTCCGGCCCGAGTGCCTGCGGAAGTGCCGGGTATTGAGGCGAAGACTCGCGCAAGGTTCTCTCTTTGCACTCGCAGGTGTGATCCCGGCCTGACTCTGCACATTGGCGCATCTGTCACATGTTGACATGACAACCTGGGGTCTGCAGGAGACCCCGTGGTTCAAATTGCCGATCTGCTATGAGTGCCGCCCTGTGTTGGGCATTCATAGCAGATGAGCATTTCTGCTACACATAGATCGCAGCTTCAAGTGTCCTAAGTAGACTATTGAAGCAAGTAAAAAGTGTAAAAAAAAGTTTTTAAAAACGTAAAAAAAAAATAAAAGTTATCCTTTATTTATCCACAATTTTTGAGTCATGTGACTTATTTCCTCGTTATTGGCATTTAGGATTCCACACAACTGCTGTCCCTTGATGCGAACATTTACAATCTTGCCGATCAAGTTACACAACATGAGAAGGGTCAGCAAGAAATTGTCCTTTCAGCTTTAAGTCCTCTTTTTTTCTCAGAAGAGGCAATTTGCATATTATATTTCCCAGAGGAGCACTGCACGGCGAATAAGCCTCCTTACCTTGACAAGCCAGAGATGGTATGTCACTCTCCATAAGGAGAAACGATACCCCTTAGACCCCAGTCCAGAGCCTCTCACCTAGCCAAATCAGTTCTCATACTTCGCACTGACGAGGGCCAACAGCCCGAAACACCGTGTCTGCGAATTGAGATACTGATTTGGCTTTTATCCTAAGTCAGATTGCATGACTTGTTAAAGGGTTGATTGTGACTTGTAGGATCGCTACTTCCAACAGGTGGTGCTATAGAGTTTAAGTCCTCTTTTTTCTCAGAAGAGGCAATTTGCATATTTCCTTTCAGCTGGTATCCAGTCCTCCTTCAGCTGTACTCGCACCTGCCACAGTAGTAAATTCAGCTTCTGCAACAAGACACATTTTGCATATGAAAGAGGTCCTATGACCTGCAGAGGATTTTTACCAAAAGTTTTATTCATTTTGAACTCTCCATAGCATAATTTCCCTCTGATCAGTTGCATCTGCCCCTTCACTCCCCTGCGCTTGTCTTCCTGGTCCTTGATATATGGAACTACCATATACTTCCCTCATCCTCTTCCTCCTCCAACTCTTTAACAAGTACTTCCTAGACCATGTCATCCCACTGTTTTCTGCTCCAAAATGCCACATCACTGGGATTCTCTCTACTCTCTATCAAGCAAAACACTGAGATCTTGTGTAGTTTTTCAATATTTTCAGGAGGTTGACAACGGGAGCTACTGTGTCTGCTGACATCAAACTGACAACCTCTTATCAGTTTAAATAGGCTTCTTTTATTGGTTTGGAACTTTTTGTAGGGAGTTTGAGGAACCTGGCCACAATTTACAGCTACTTCTGGTGATGTTCTGAAAAAAGTAAGGATTAGTGATGAGCGAATATACTCGTTACTCGAGATTTCTCGAGCATGCTCGGGGGTCCTCCGAGTATTTTTTAGTACTCGGAGATTTAGTCTTTCTTGCCGCAGCTGAATGATTTACATTAGCCAGCATAAGTACATGTGGGGGTTGCCTGGTTGCTAGGTGGCTGATAGAATGAGAAAGAAGGGAGGGGATACTGACATGAGAGGAAGGACAAACTTTTAAAGAGAGCAAACCTTATTGCATAGCAATGAAACAGCAATTTATAATAAAACAAAGATAATGCAGTACTGTCTGTATGATTCCCAAATCATGGGACATTACAATCCCTATCTGAAATCTTTAGATTTCACGATGATCCATTTGATGTGATGCCTTCTGATGATGTCCAAAGTCGATCTGTAACCTGAAAAATAAAAAGAAACACATGAGCATGCAACAATAACAATAACAGTTGTAAGTCTGTTTTTTTGGTTTGTGGCCTGGAGTCCACAACAGTAGTATAATCCAACTCTAATTGGAAACCCATCTTCGGATCAGTGAAACCGCATCATGCAAACGCTTCCACGAACCCAAGAATCCAATGGTGAAAGTTCCATGTGCTAACATAGCTGGAGGTATACGACAGTATCCAGTAGTAATGTTCTTCATGTAATGCCTTCTCTCATGAAGCACTTGGCGATATAAGCTGGGGAAATATTAGTCTGTATGACTGATGACCAGCTCGAGGAGCGTCCAGAGTGATGAGGTCTCAGCTTCAACCTTGGTACCATAGATGTGCGGCATGTAGAGACGGCTGTTCTGATCTCCCCTGATCTGATCTCGGCATCTGATTCCTCAAGCTCATATGTGCTGCTGGTGCAGCGCCCCAGAGTCCTGGTTGTTGCAGTACTGTCACTCCGCCACTAAGGGGAGTGATGGTACGTCTGATTGCACTAAAAGAGTTCACCTTGCAGGTATCACAGACACACATTACACTTCACACTCCGGCCACCAGGGGGAGCAAAAGGTCCTATCTACTAGGCCACTCCTCACACTTGGGTAAAACTGGGGGTTGGATAGGAAGTCAGAGAGAAAGTAGCTGGGGAGAGCTCGAGAGAGGACCTGTCAGGGGTGGGATCCTGACAGAGCCCTAGAAAAGGACAGATCGTTACGGAGCCGTGCCTGTGCCTTATAGCAGCAGACTCCTAAGAAAGGACACGAAGCGAAGTATATTGTGGAGAAGTGAGAAACGAGATCACAGCACAAAGGCGATAGAACCAGTAGGAGTCATGCCCCGAGATCGGCAACATTCTACTGAGGCGCGTAGCCGGTGGCCGGAACGCCGAGGAAGTATTGGGCTCTACGCATTACTTCAAACCAACGGCAGGGCAGTTAATTTTAGGTTGGCTGCCTCACCTTAATCACCTAATGAAGACAACGGAGGCAATTGTGGGAGAGGGTCGTCTCTAGGGTCCCTATAAAATAACTCCAGGCCTACCCCATCATACGGGTGCGTCCTATCCATATCATCTGGGGGACGGAGAGAAAGAACAGAAACATACATGACAGTTGTGAGGACTATCCCGTGGTGCTCAGCAGGGAAGTGCTACAACACCCAGGCGCTAGTAGGTAGGCACTGATTTCTACCTGCAAAGGGAACTCTGGATGTGCCTTCGGACCGGCCGGTCTCAGCCAGCCCTGTTAGCAGTGCTCTGGATTGCGGATGCCGAAGCCTTCAGTAAAGAGGTAAAGAGACTGCAACCCTGTGTCCTTGTTATTTGCTGCGACCTACACCACCACCTACACCTTTTATTGGACGCCCCTTAGCAGGACCACGGACCAGGTCGGGCCACCATGACATCCTCAGAACCGAGAGACCCGGATTCGAGTACCCCGTTGTCCTGCATCTGGGGGCCGCTCCAACTTGGCGTCACGAACAGCATCTACTTAAGCCTGAAGAATCAGGTCATGTGTGCCTTGGAACTGTGATTGAATTGTGCTTGAACTGTGATTTATTGCAAAGACTGTGTATTGCTATTTGCCGCCAAAAATTCCCACCAAAACCGCCGCCATTACAGTGCAACGCGGAGCGCAGGAGAAGAAGAAGGGCGTGGATTTGTGGGCGTGAACAAGCTGAAGAGTGCGAAGAACAATGGCCGCCCAGTCTAAGTATTGCTGTATTCTGAGGATGTGTCCGTCAGCAGCTGAGATCCGCCTTCTAATTCTCTATGGCGGGCGGAGTCTGAAGAAACGAAACTATGACTCAGAAGGAGTGGAGCCGGCGACCAGAGAGGACTTCCGAAAAAGAATGGCTCCGCATAGACCCCGTCACCGGAGGACTACTCCGACATGCCACCTTTGGAGAGCCTGGACCCCTGGGAGCTGCCGATGGAGGGTCTGCTGCCTGTGCCGACACTAGCCCTAGCGCCTTCCTCAGCGGAGTGGAGTGGCGTGGAAGGAGTCGCCTTAAGCGCAGGCACCCGGGGCCGCGGCTACCCGGAGGACCATCCCCCCTCCACACCTGACCCGTTTATCGCCGCGACTGCTGGAGCTCTGGCGTCCCCGTCGCCTGACCCCAGACCACCGGGGGGACATGACCTTGGACCCTTCCCTTAGGGAGAGTACCGGAATCACCTAATCGCGGAGTTCCGGCAGGAAGTGGAGCGGGAAGCAAGAAGCGAGATGCGGGACGGCTCCCTGCCAAAATGGGGTGTGGTGATCATCTACCAGCCCCAGGGAGGAAAAGGCTTTGTTCAGGAGATTGGGGGCAACAATAAGGGTTCGTATTACCCGGGACGAGGTGGAGCCCTGCCTGAGCGGAGATGGTGCCGGAGCCATCCTGAAGCCTGGAGACGTGGTGACTTATCGCCGATATCTCAAGGGGAGTCGTTGGTGAGCCCAAGATATGCAAAGATGCACAGCCGTCCTGGCGGTATCCAGAGCCGAGGGAGAAGAGCTTGCCGCTGAAGCGGCTGCCGCGGCTTCCGCCGCCGCCGGTGTTATCCACCGGCCCACGCAGACACTCATTGCAGCACACGACCTGGTCGTGTGGAAAGGACAAACCCATGGAGTGCACCTGGCGCCGGGAGTGGACTGGAGTCCACTGTCAGATGAGGCCCTGGTGGAAGCCACCTCCTGATTCACAAGAGTAAACTTCAGAACTGGAACCACTGTAAATAGTTAACTGTTTTTCCTGTTCCTTGCTGCTTTAAACCCGACCAGGGTTAGTTCTTAAAGGGATCCTTTCGTTTACCCGGGATCCCTATTGCTTTATGTTTGTTTTTGCATCAGTGTTCTAAAAGACTGTCAAATCATGGACGGTGAATGATTCACAAACTGTTGCTGTAAATAGTTGCACCTTCTTAAAGGTGCCCCCTACTGGTTTTACAAAGGAAAGAGCTTTTTGAAGAGACTGTTCCTGGATACAGCGCAGAAGCTCTTGTTTACTGCAGACTTGCAACCTGAGAGTTGCACTACCTCGAAGAGACTTGAAATGTCCCTCTTAAAGGGAATGTTCACTGTTGCAATTAGCCGAGATATAATGTTGCTTCAAGAAAGTTGGATAGTAATAATGTTTTACATAGTAGTATGTAGGTAGGAAGATAATGATAAGGAATCGAAATGTTGATAATGACATATTAATAAAATTGAAGTTAAAGTGATTATCGGAACTAATGATAGAGAGCCAAGGAAAGATGCAGTAGGCCCGTGGGGGTAGACGAGAGAGTCCTGCATAGGAGAAAGAGAGCTCAGGAAAATATTGATTTGCACTTTTAGTTTTGTAGTATGCCTTTAGTGCGTACCTGCCTTACGACCTTAAAGGAAAAGTTAAATTATTGTTCAGAATTTGCACTTAGTAGATAGAATACCCGGCTGGGTAATAATGGTTATTTAAAGTCAGTTATTTAATAAATGTTATTTAAGATCTTAAGCACTATGTAAATATGTTTTGTTTGTAACGTTCAAGTGTCCTCACCTCCCATAAAGGGAAGCCCTGTTATATTTACTTGTTCATAGCATTTCAAAATTTTGTATGTCTGTTGCTAACATGTATTGTTGTTCTTCTTTTCCCAGTCCGGGAGTACTGGATTTAACCAGGGGGGAGTGCAGCGCCCCAGAGTCCTGGTCGTTGCAGTACTGTCGCTCCGCCACTAAGGGGAGTGATGGTAGGTCTGATTGCACTAAAAGAGTTCACCTTGCAGGTATCACAGACACACATTACACTTCACACTCCGGCCGCCAGGGGGAGCAAAAGGTCCTATCTACTAGGCCACTCCTCACACTTGGGTAAAACTGGGGGTTGGATAGGAAGTCAGAGAGAAAGTAGCTGGGGAGAGCTCGAGAGAGGACCTGTCAGGGGTGGGATCCTGACAGAGCCCTAGAAAAGAACAGATCATTACGGAGCCGTGCCTGTACCTTATAGCGGCAGACTCCTAAGAAAGAACACGAAGCAAAGTATATTGTGGAGAAGTGAGAAATGAGATCACAGCACAAAGGCGATAGAACCAGTAGGAGTCATGCCCCGAGATCGGCAACATTCTACTGAGGCGCGTAGCCGGTGGCCGGAACGCCGAGGAAGTATTGGGCTCTACGCATTACTTCAAACCAACGGCAGGGCAGTTAATTTTAGGTTGGCTGCCTCACCTTAATCACCTAATGAAGACAACAGAGGCAATTGTGGGAGAGGGGCGTCTCTAGGGTCCCTATAAAATAACTCCAGGCCTACCCCTATTCCCCCCCCTTAGCAGGACCACGGACCGGGTCGGGCCACCGTGACATCCTCATAACCGAGAGACCCGGATTCGAGTACCCCGTTGTCCTGCATCTGGGGGCCGCTCCACTGGCATCAATAGAACAAGATGCCTTGTGTAGAAAGCTTGGAGGCGACAGCTTAGACGCAGCTGTGAATCTTGTCCCTTGGTCAGCTGGATTCAGGTCAGTGGAGATGTGGTGCTACTGTTCAAGGGAAACTTCAGCAACATCTGCTGCCAGTACAGCAGCACAATGTCCAAACCCTGGTACCAACTGGTCAGATTTTTGGGTTAATTTTGCCTTACCCATGACGAATCCACAATGCACTTTTTTGTTGGCTTCTGAAGTCTATGGCTTCTGAAGATGCTTCTCTCAGAACTCGAACCCAGCAGCTCTTGTGGACCAGGCAGCATTTCTTCCGTCTGAGCTATTCAGCTCGGCTATACTTTTACCTGTGTTGTTTCTGATTGCCCTCAGTTCCTGATTGGCTCCACCCTGATTGAACACCACATTTAAACATGGCATTGCACTCCCTTCCTTGCCAGATTATTGCGCTACCAGTCTCTAGTCAAGCTTCCTTTCACCTGCTGGTTATCCTCAAGATTCTATTGCTGCTCAATATACTGTCCCCTGGTATCCCTGACTACACTATGGGCTGCTCCTTAAAACTACATTGCTGCTGCTGTGTATCGACTCCTTGGCTATCCCTACGCTACGTGCTGCTCGTTAAAACTACATTGATGCTCCTGTGTACCAACTCCTTGGTTATCCCTGACTACGCTATCTGCCGATGTTGCTCCTAGTGGTTGCAATACCACTACTTTAACCCAGGTCAATAATAGAATAATCTCATGCACAAAATGTAGTCTGTTGCATCCCAACTGAGGCAACAAGTTGCTGAATTTCAGAATTTTGTAGCCACATACCAAGAAAAGTTTCAAACTCAGGTGTTGGGTCAACAAAAATAAATTATTGAGTTACAGAGACAACTTCTGGATTTGTGCAACACTGGCCTGGAATAAAATGCATGCATGCTGCTGCCCGCAAAGTTCAGTGGATTCCTAAATCAATGCCATATCTATTTTCAGATGCAACCTTCTCCGCTTACCAGTGACAGGAAAAAGGTTCTGTTCGTCATTAATCTCCTGACTGATGAGGCTCTTCCATGGGCCTCACCTTATGTGAAAAAGTATTCTGACCTTCTTAACAACTTAGTTTCCTTCATCACAGCTATGGCTCAAGTGTTTGATGACCTGAATTGTTGTGCTACAGCTGAAACCAAATTGCATAACCTACATTAGGGCGGCGCTCTGTAGCTGAATATAACTCTGAATGCTGCCGCTGGGTGGCAGACACCCAGGTACTGACTGGGTCTGAAATTCAGCCCTGGCATTTCAAATCACACAGGCCCATGCTGTCCCCATCCCAATGAACCAGATGTGATATATTACTAATATTACCCTGGATGAAGGAAAGGAAGATTTTCTACAAGACCAATATGTCTAATGATACCCATGGCCTGCTGGGGTAAGTGACAGAGTCAGCAACTTTGTGCTCCATTACAACTCTTAACAGTATGGGTATCTTGAGAACACCGATTCTGTTAACAACGTAGCAGACAAGGCAGCCCATCACCGGACAGGCCCTTCTGGCATGTGCCAGAATTGCCAGATGGCCAGTCTGGCCCTGTAGACACCACATGGAATTTAGCTGCCCAGAGGAGTCAATTTCTCTGAGGATTATCAGAGCTAATAAAGGATGAACTTGCAAGGGTAAAGATCCCTGATAATTTAGAGGACTTTATTCAATTGTGCATCCGAATTGATCAGAGACTCGCTGAACAAAGAAGGGAAAGACTGTGCGTATTTGGAAACAACCCTAACTGTTACTTTACTCAATCCACATTAAAAAACCAACAGGAAATGGAAAGTGTGCCTGAACCTATGCAAATTGATGTCATCCAAAAACCTCTCTCTGTAGTAGAGAAGGAGAGGCGACATACAGAGAATTTATGCCTCTATTGTGGGGGCTCTGGACATTTTGCCATTAATTGTCCTAATAAAAGGACTGTAGCCTTCACAAATGCCAAAACTGCAACAATGTAGACCTTTCTGAATGGCTAGATCCGGTTATGCAGAGCATCACATCTGTAATGCAGCATAAGGGCAAAGAGCAATCAACATCTTCTCAATTTGTCGTTCCCATACTGGTCATAAATGGGAGACAAAAAATACAATTCTCTGCAATGTTAGATTCTGGAGCAGGAGGGAATTTCATGGAATTACAATTCACACTTGAAAATAACATTGCAAGTACGTCTAAATCCATGCCAATCAATATGGAAACCTTGGATAGATCACCTTTATCATCTGGACCTGTTACTCACGAGACAAATCATCATGAAGCGGTCAGTTTTTATTTTAATTCATCTACAAAATTTCCAGTTATTCTAGGAATTCCCTGGTTTTCAGTCCATGACCCGTCTATCAACTGGGCATCGAGGATTATTACCTTTCCCTCTAAGGGTCTGTGCATACGTTGGGGATTTGGCTTCGGATCCGCAGCGGATTTGACCCTGGGATTTGCAGCAGTTTTCCATGTGGTTTACCATGTAAACCTATGGAAAACCAAATCCACAGTGCACATGCTGCGGAAAATACAGCGCGGTTTATTTTCCGCAGCACGTCAATTCTTAGTACGGATTCCGCAGCATTTTACACCTGCTCCATAATTGGAATCCGCACATGTAAAAACGCATGTGAAAACTGCACAAAACCCATGGTATATCCACAGGTAATTCGCAGGTAAAATGCAGGATGTTTTACCTGCAGATTTTTCAGAATCTGTGCGGAAAAGTCCGCACACGAATCCGCAACGTGTGCACATACCCTAAGATTACTCCAAGAACAATTGTCATGCTAATGTGTCTGTTTACAAACAAATTCAAGTATTTGAGATTTCTCATCAGAATTATGATAAACTACCACCTCAGTACCAGGAGTTCAGTGAGGTCTGCAGTAAGAAGAAAGCCGATCAACTGCCTCCTCATCGTTCTTACGACTGTCCCATTGAATTGCTTGCTGGAGCATCCATTGCATTTGGGCAAATTTATAGAATTGAAAGCCAGAACTGAAAGTACTAAAAGAATATCTAGATGTAAATTTAGAGAAAGGCTTCATTCAACCCTCTTCTTCGCCAACCTTTGTTTTTTTGTAGAAAAGAAGTACTCAACCCTGCAGCATGTATTGATTATAGAGAAATTAATAAGATTACCATGAAAAATCATTACACCCTTAATTCCTGAGTTTCTGGGGAGACTGGGTTCTGCCAGAATTTTTACCACACTTGATCTAAGAGGGGCTTATAATCTCATACGAATCCACCTGAAAGATGAGTGGAAAACTGCTTTTAAAACTAGATACGGACATTTTGAATATCTCGTTATGCCTTTCAGCCTTAGCAACACCTCTGTCACCTTTCAGCACTTCATTAATGATGTTTTTCAAGATTTCTTGGATCGATTTGTTGTTGTTTATCATGATGACGTTCTTATATTTTCAGATTCCTTGGAGGAGCATCGCAGACATGCCCAGTTAGTTCTGGAATGCCTACAAGAGAACCATCTCTATATCAAACTCGAAAAATGTGGAAGGAAACCTCCAGGCTCAAGATGCGGTGAGAGCTGCCATGTGTGTTTGTCCCAGTAGGTTGGAGCCATACTTGGGAAGACTTTTGTATGTTCCTGTGTCTACCTCGGGAAGCAGCTGAGTGAGCTGACTTTCTACAAGTGGTGTTTCGGATGCGGGCAATGTTCCAGGAACACTTTGCATTCAAGTCTATGGGTGGTTTATTGCTTCATAAACCGTAAAGCGAAAATAATATCACAAAACAGACTTTCTGGCACAAATGAAAATAAACAGTCAATACAAAAGTCCTCCGCAGTATGGCTCCAGCCTTCTGGGTCAAACCTACACTGCAGCTCTCACTGGATCTTCAGCCTAGAGGCTTCCTTCCTCCAAACAGACCAGACAGAAAAAAACAGTGGCTGGACATTTAACTGCCTCCAACCACATCCTTGAGGTGGAGATATGGTGAGTAGCAGTGGTGTAACTACAAAGTTATGGGCCCCGGTGCGAACTTCCAAATGGGCTCCCCCCCCCCCCCCGCAGCCCTGCCATACAACTCAATGTAACCCCCATAGAATACAATGCAGCCCCTCTCATAGTATAATGCAGCCCCTCCATTCAGGGGCAGTGAGAAAGACATGAGCAAATGGTGACGAGGGGGCAGGGGAGAGGGCACAAGGGGGCTAGGGGAGACAGGCACAAGGGTAACATAGGGGGGCTAGGGAGCAAGGAAGACAGGCACAAGGGGACACATGGGGGCTAGGAGGCAGGGGAGAAGGTTACAAGGGGACTAGTGGGCAAGGGAGACTGACACAAGGGGACAAGGGAGACTGACACAAGGGGACTAGTGGGCAAGGGAGCCTGACACAAGGGGCACACGGGGACTAGTGGACAAGGGATACAAGCACAAGGGGACACAGGGACAAGTGGGAAAGGGAGACTGACACACAGGGACTAGTGGGCAAGGGAGACTGACACAAGCACAAGGGGACAAAGGAGACAGGCACATGGAAACACACAGGGACTAATGGGCAATGGAGACTGGCACACGGGGACAAGGGACACAAGCATAAGGGGACAAGGGAGACAGGCTAAAGGGGACACACGGGCTCCTGACCTGCCAGAGCCGCTTGCAGCGGCGACCGCTGTGACTGTGGTAATTATGCCCCTGCCTCACACACACACACACTACAGATAACACACACTACAGATATCACACACACACTGCAGATAACACACACAAACACACACTACGATATCTCACACACACACACACACACACACTACAGATATCACACACACACACACACTACAGATATCACACATACACATACTACAGATATCACACATACTACAGATATCACACACACTACAGATATCACACACACACACACACACACACATACTACAGATATCACACACACTACAGATATCACACACACACACTACAGATATCACACACACACACACACATACTACAGATATCACACACACACACACTACAGATATCACACACACACACACACACACTACAGATATCAGACACACACACACACACACACACACACACCAGCTCATATACACAACTCACAATCTCCTCTCTGGTACAGGGGTGGCTGATGTAAATCGGCTGCAGCTCCTCAGCTTCTCCTGACTAAAGCGGCTCTGTCCCGCACCTCCCCCCTGCTCTCACCTGTCCCGGGGCTGCAGAGCAGAAGCTGACAGTCTCACCATGATGAGTGGAGCTGCTTCCTGTCTCTCACGTGCCCCGGCTGCCCCCTCCCCCTAGATACGCCTCGGACTGTTGCCGTGCAGGAGGAATCTCCTGCACTGCAACATGGTGTTCAGTGCCTCTGACCTGCCGGGCCCGGTCGCACTGGCGACCGCCGCGACCGCGGTAGTTACGCCCCTGGTGAGTAGGCGTCCCACTCATCTCTTACACCTACTCACCATGAAACACAGACCCTGGTGACAACTGGTTTACTCATAACCTTTGCGACACATCTCCCCTCTCATATTGCGCCATTGACCCTGTCACTCTGTGCTGTTATCCTCAAGATTCTACTGTTACTCCGTGTACCGACCCTTGGCTATCCCTGACTACGCTACATGCTGGTCCTTAAAACTCCATTGCTGCTCATGCGTACGGACTCCTTGGCTACCCCTGAGTACACTACGTCCTGCTCCTTAAAACTACATTGCTGCTCCTGTGTACTGACTCCTTGTTCTGTCTCTGACTACGCTTCCTGCCGTTGCTGCCCCTAGTCATTACAATACCACTACTCCAACCCAGGTCAGTCCATAACAGCGTCAGACAAAATGTTGACTTTTGCTCCTAGTTGGCACCTGTTCACATTAGCTTGGAAGTGCCAGTCAGTTTTTTTGTCATTGTACATTAGCTTTCTGACCGAGCACTCCACCCTTCAGTATGTGGTGGATTTTAATTGCAGCAGGTTCCTACTTACCCATAAAATCAGACTTGAAAGAGAGGTATTCACATCTACCCAGGAATTCAGACTTCAATCTTAGAGAAGTATTCACATTAGACACGTTAGGATCCATCAGTTTTGAGACCACCTTGTTGTTGGTTGATGGGCATGCATGAATTTGCCAAATTATGGGCTAAGTGTCTCATTTTTTCCTAGTGTACAGAAGCAGTATTGCTATTCATATTTCAAATATTTCACATTGACATGCTTTAACACTACAGAGTGCAACTTTTTTGTTTATTGTATATGGAGGTAGCTGCTCCTAGTTGGCACCTGTTCACATTAGCTTGGAAGTGCCAGACAGTCTTTTTGTCATTGTATATTAGCTTTCTGACTGAGCACTCTGCCCTTCAGCATGTGGTGGATTTTAATTGCAGCAGGGTCCAATGTTAATCTATGGGGCAGCTCACATCATCTGTTGTTTTCTCGGCCGTATTATACATGAGAGGGAAATCGCAGCATGCTGCGTTTTTCACCGTATATCGTCTGAGACTCACCAATGAAAGTCTATGGGTGTGAGAAAACCGGCACATCACACATACCATCAGTGTGACTTGTGGTGTCCTTTAGAGAAGCCAGCAAGTGCTGTGTACAGTAAAATCACATTGACAGGTTAGAATAGAATAGCTAGAATAGATATATACACATAGTATAGGTGTATATACAGTATATATATACTGTATATATATATATACACTCACTGGCCACTTTATTAGGTACACCTGTCCAACTTCTTGTTAACACTTAATTTCTAATCAGCCAATCACATGGCGGCAACTCAGTGCATTTAGGCATGTAGACATGGTCAAGACAATCTCCTGCAGTTCAAACCGAGCATCAGTATGGGGAAGAAAGGTGATTTGAGTGCCTTTGAACGTGGCATGGTTGTTGGTGCCAGAAGGGCTGGTCTGAGTATTTCAGAAACTGCTGATCTACTGGGATTTTCACGCACAACCATCTCTAGGGTTTACAGAGAATGGTCCGAAAAAGAAAAAAAATCCAGTGAGCGGCAGTTCAGTGGGCGGAAATGCCTTGTTGATGCCAGAGGTCAGAGGAGAATGGGCAGACTGGTTCGAGCTGATAGAAAGGCAACAGTGACTCAAATCGCCACCCGTTACAACCAAGGTAGGCCTAAGAGCATCTCTGAACGCACAGTGCGTCGAACTTTGAGGCAGATGGGCTACAGCAGCAGAAGACCACACCGGGTACCACTCCTTTCAGCTAAGAACAGGAAACTGAGGCTACAATTTGTACAAGCTCATCGAAATTGGACAGTAGAAGATTGGAAAAACGTTGCTTGGTCTGATGAGTCTCGATTTCTGCTGCGACATTCGGATGGTAGGGTCAGAATTTGGCGTAAACAACATGAAAGCATGGATCCATCCTGCCTTGTATGGAGCATCTTTGGGATGTGCAGCCGACAAATCTGCGGCAACTGTGTGATGCCATCATGTCAATATGGACCAAAATCTCTGAGGAATGCTTCCAGCACCTTGTTGAATCTATGCCACGAAGAATTGAGGCAGTTCTGAAGGCAAAAGGGGGTCCAACCCGTTACTAGCATGGTGTACCTAATAAAGTGGCCGGTGAGTGTATATATACGTATACATATATGTCAGTGACACACACACATATATATATTTATATTTCATAGAAAGTTAGGTAGCAAAATAGCCGATAATTCAATTGTCGGCTTCTGTACAATCAATGCAGAAGCCGACAGCATATGAGACATAATTTACATACAGTAAACCATTGCATGTCCGTTAGATTTTTATATGTCCCTCACTAATATTGTTAGTAGTGTGTGTTTGTAAAATTTTGGAGCTTTAGGTGTTAAACTAAAGGGTTAATTTACAGAAAAAACTGGTGTGAGATTCTGCGCAATTTTCTCCGCCAGAGAGGGAAAGCCAGTGACTGAGGGCAGATATTAATAGCCTAGAGAGGGACCATGGTTATTGGCCCCCCAGGCTAAAAAAATCTGCCCCCAGCCACCCCAGAATAGGCGCATGTTACAGATGCGCCTATTTCTGCACTTAGCCTCTCTCTTCCTATTGCCCTGTAGCATTGGCATATGGGGTAATAAGGGATTAATGTCACCTTGCTATTGTAAAGTGACATTAAGCCTGGTTAATAATGGAGAGGTGTCAATAAGACACTTATCCATTATTAATAAAATAGTATGAAAGGGTTAAAAATACACACACATTAAGAATAAAGTCTTTTAATAAAATAATGAAACACACAGGTTTAACATATTTATTACACTTGGTTTAAAATCCAAAATAAAAAAGCAACAATATCCCATACCTGTCCGCTGTATAGTCAAGTCCCACACTGCAATCCATCTCAAAAGGTTTAAATAGTTTACAATCCGGAGTGGTGCTAATGCTACTGGCCAGGCTGTAAACTATGGAGGAATGAA
Organism: Ranitomeya variabilis; assembly: GCF_051348905.1. NCBI lineage: Eukaryota > Metazoa > Chordata > Amphibia > Anura > Dendrobatidae > Ranitomeya > Ranitomeya variabilis. The sequence continues at coordinate 353,054,575 of NC_135237.1, read as the reverse complement.
TGAAAAGCTGCCTGCGCAGCCTCCCTGCCTGACCGGACATGAAGTCATTAGCGTGGGAAAGTTTCTGAACATTTTCCCATGCTGTCAAGTTCACCTCAGGTCAGGCTGTGAATCTGCGCAGCCTCAGTGACATCAGCAGTAGTCGGCCCCGCCTGACCTGAGGTGAACTTGACAGCGTGGGAAAATGTTCAGAAACTTTCCCACGCTAATGAGTTCATGTCTGGTCATTTTCCCTTGAGTGGCCACAAAATAATGCCGTGAAATGCCTGTTTAACCCTTTTCTGACATTAGACGTAATAATCTGTCCATGTGTCCTGGGTCTATATGACCAGGAAAGGATTATTATGTCATTGCGATCGCCTGCGCGCACGGGAGGTGTGCGGGTGATTGCCTCCGGGTGTCAACTTATTCTGACAGCTGACACCCCGCACTAAGTGCCAGGAGCGGTCACACACCGCTCTCAGCACTTTACCCCCAAAATGCCTTGATCAAATGCGATAGTGTAACACCCCAGGTAACCGGTTCTTACAGTGATGTTGCCTTTCTTTCGGGGAGGGCGATATCATGCTTGGAGGCAAGGAGGGTTCCCTTTATCAGGTAACGCACCTACATATGACACATTCTGAATCCAGGTCGGAAGGGGGAGCTCTGAACCCAGATTCAGGGGAGCTTCCCCAGCTTTAAGTGTTCTGGTCTGGAGGAGGCATTAGTTCAGTCTGGAGGAGACAGCGGAAGAGGAAGGAAGGAGAGCAGAGGGGCCGTGCATGCACGAGAAAGTGGTGCAGCCCCTGGAAAGAAAGAGAGTTGGACAGAGATTGCCAGAGAGGAGCTTGTCTAGGAACATCAGCCAGGCGGAGCTGGTAAGAGAAATGTGCAGCTGAGCAGATGTGGGAGTCTGCAGCTCTTGGTAGAAAGTGGAAGAGAGCAGTGAGAACAGACAGTGGGGCCGTGCAGCAGATGTGTGAGCTGCAGCTCCAGGAAAGGAAGATAACCTGAAGGGTTACATGTTAGTGAGCATCTGAGGGATGAGCCACAGGCAGCAAGGACCTCGCATACTAGCGTGAGTAGGAAGGCTTACGGACCTCACTTGGGAGAGGGATCTCCCATAGCCTCCAAGCCGGCCGGACCACATCACCACCTGTTGCTGGTACCCTGGACTGTGGGCCTGCTACCACCAGTAAACCAGGTAAAGACGTTACAACTCTGTCTCCTCCATTTATTTGCTGGCATACACCATCCCTGCCCAGCACACCGGGAGCCCTGGGGACCCCGCTTCACCTGTGGGAAGTGTCACTATCTTTGCTGCAGTAACATCACTCCAGAGGACTCCTTTAAGCAGCGTCTGTCCCCTCTGACCGAGAACCACAGGTGGCGTCACAAACACAAACTTATTACAAATCCCTTTAAAAGACCTTTCCCCTTTAATTGGGCGCCCAGGGCCAAGGACCGGGTCGCAGCCACCGTGACATCCCCTCTAAATGCAACCGGACCCGGTACCGAGTACCCCACGGCCCTGGCGGGCGTTCCAATAGCAGCATTCCGGGAGCAGGCAGAGGGCTGACAACCCCTCTGCCTTTGCATCGGAGACTCTGCGGCATGACGCGGGATCCTGATCGTTGCCATGGTGACCCGATGTCGTCATGATGACATCCGGGTCACCAGAGCTAAGAAACTTGCTGATCATGTGCAGTGCATGATCAGCAAGTCTTTCTATCAGAGCAGAGCTGACAGTTTCTACAGCATGGGGATGGTGCTTCATCTCCATGCTATAGAAGCGATCAGCCTGCAAAAAATAAAAAATAAAAAAAAATAAAAAGATATTGTATCTATCAATAAATATTTGTATAAAAAATGTAAACAATAAAAGTACACATATTTGGTATTGCCGGGTCCGTAACGACCCGACCTATAAAACTGTTCCAATAGTTAACCCTTTTAGTGAACACCATAAAAAATAAATAAAAACAAGGCAAAAAACAATGCTTTATCATCATACCGCTGAACAAAAAGTGGAATAAAACGTGATAAAAAACCCAGATATAAATAAAAATGGTACCACTGAAAACATAATCTTGTCCCGCAAAAAAGAAGCCATGATACAGCTCCATCAATGGAAAAATGAAAGAGTTATAGCTCTCTGAATAAAGCAATGAAAATAATAATTTTTATTATAAAATAGTTTTTATTGTGTAAAAGCCCTCTTACAAAATTCAATATTCAACAAGGGTAAATACAACAGCTAACTAGAAAAAACCCTATTAAAATATAACCTTTATTCCATGTTTTAAAAATTGAAACACACAATCTAGATACCCCCTCAGTATGAATGCCTCAATAGTCTGGGCTATGAGATAATAGAGGGAAACAACCATTCTCCTCCTCTAGTCTCTTAATGTAGCTAATGTGATATCTACCTGATAAATACCCACCTCTGCTTACAAAGGTAAATGCAGAGGTAAGCCCATTCTAATACCTCATATAGAAAACCAATAGCACCCAAAATAAATTACTTAATATAAAGGTGACATAGTTGTGCTGACATACAGTAACACTCTCACTCCGCAGATGTGTAGATGTGAGTGATCTAACCCTAGATACCGATCTGTCTGGATGCCTACCTAGATGCGGAGGTTGGCACCCTAAGACAATCGAGAATGGCGCCCCCGCTCGTGTGATGTCTGTCCCTTGTCTCCTATTTGCACCCTATAAGAATACAGTCAGAAACAGAAGGCCAGATGGCCTGTATCCACTATATGAACATGTATTTCAAATAATAAATATGAAACCAACAACGAATCTAGATATGTAAATGTGGAGAGAAAGGGAGACAGTGCACTCAATCTTTGCCACTCATAACCAATATATATGTTGATCACTAATATGCAGTCACAAAAAGAAAGTTCTTGGTATCTAGGTACTATAGCAGCATTACATTTTTCACCATATTGACACCCCCTGACCATTTGATTAACACGGGGGTTACACGGTGCTAATATACAATGATACAGGAAAGAAATATATCTTGGTACCGTGTTAGCCAGTAGATAGAAAAATATTTAGAATTGAGAGTCCTCAGTGGTTGATATCTTTTAATGGCTAACTGAAAAGATGGTAACAAATTGCAAGCTTTCGAGATTACATACGTCTCTTCATCAGGCAAAGACTAAAACAAATTCTGAAGAATCACATATTTATGCACAACATAGTATAGAGGAAAAAAAAAGGGAAAAAAACCATGGATAAGCCAGGTGACATGAAGCAGAATTACCATGGGTGATAAACAGTTACCTCCATAAATATTGGGCCAATTCTTAGATAAGGATTGTTTTATTGTCCTGTGATTAGGGTCCCTGTTGTGATGATCCCACATGGTCTGATGGGCAAGAGCACCACATAAAGAACATTCCTGGATATTATCAGATAGCCTATAAGGACACAAGTCTCCAGTAATAAATATATGTTTATCTGCTGGAATGTGGTGCTACATATGGGTGACCGAGGATCATGATCCTGTGACTCCTCAAACGAATAAGACTCTCGACGCGTTTCCCCCATACACACAGGTTCATCAGGAGAGATTTATATAAGCATAGCAGTGGAGAGTTGTCCAAAAGATGAGGCTTTCTTTTTGTGACTGCATATTAGTGATCAATATATGTATTGGCTATGAGTGGCAAAGATTGAGTGCACTGTCTCCCTTTCTCTCCACATTTACATATCTAGATTCTTTGTTGGTTTCATATTTATTATTTGAAATACATGTTCATATAGTGGATACAGGCCATCTGGCCTTCTGTTTGTGACTGTATTCTTATAGGGTGCAAATAGTAGACAAGGGACAGCCATCGCACGAGGGGGGCGCCATTCTCGATTGTCTTAGGGTGCCAACCTCCTCATCTACAGTAGGTAGGCATCCAGACAGATTGGTATCTATGGTTAGATCACTCATATCTACACGCATGCGGAGTGTGAGTGTTACTGCGGCGCCCCAGTGTCCTGGCCGTCGCAGTGATGTCATTATCCTTTCAGGGGAGAAGTGATGTCATGTCTGAAGGCAATGAAAGACAACCACATTCAGGTATCACACACATGCAACATGTTCACACTCCAGACCAGAAGGGGGAGCTCTAAGCCTGTTTAGGGTGAACTCCCCTATTTAACATCCTGATCTGGAGGGAAAAAGGAGTTCAGTTCCTATCAGGCAGACAGAAGGAGAGGAGCTCTGCTGGCATGAAGTGCTGCAACTCCTGGGAAAGGACACTAAAAGGTGAACATACTGCAGAGAGTGTGCAGGAAAGCAGAGCACAGGAGAGAAATACCAGAGGGAGATCAGCCAGGAATAAGCTGCTCCTTTCTGAGGCGCAGAAGCTGGTAGCCAGGAACACTGAGGAAGCAATTGTCTCTAAGCCTTGCTCCAGAGACCAGCAGGACAGTCAATTCCAAGTTGGCTGCCTGACCTTAATACCTAAGAAGACACGGTGGCAACTTGTGGGGGTCGGGGCGTCTCTAGGGTCCCTATAAACAAGCCTCAGGCCATCAGTCATGCAGGTTTGTTCTATCCATACCATCTGGGGGACAGAGAGGAAGAAATAACATCCAGAACATCTACAAGAGTTGTGAGGACCTTACCGGGAAGCTCAGCAGGGAGGTACTACAACACACAGGTGCTAGAATGAAGGCTACTGATTTCCACCTGGATAAGGGGACTCTGGAATTGCCTTCAGACCTACCGGACTCTGCCTGCCCTGTCATCTGGCGCTCTGAGCTGAGGATACCATCTGAAGTCTTCAGTAAACAAGGTGAAAGACTGCAAACCTGTCTCCTCGTTCTTTACTGCACCTTGCCCATATATAAACTCTTTTACTGGACACCCCTGAGGGCCATGGACCGGGTCAGCCACTGTGACATCCCCCGAACCGCAGGACCCGGTGCCGAGTACCCCATTGCCCTACTCTGGGGGCGATCCATTTTGGCGTCACGACCAGGATCTACTTAAGCCTGAAAATCGGGTCATGTGCGCCTAAGAACTGTGCCAGAACTGTATTTGTGATTTGCCTAAAGACTGTGTGTTGTGATTTGCCGCCAAATTCCGCCATTGCCGCTCCGTGTGGAGCGTGAGGGGAGAAGCCATACCTTTGTGGGCAGAGTCAGCCGGAAAGAGCGCGAAGCAAGAAGACGGGTGCCGTGCTGCTGCCTGGAAAGCCGGAAGTAGAGCCGCCAGAAGAGACACTGCAAAGTGACGATTCTGGAGAGGAGCCCCGACTTCCACAAGGTTAGCAGAGGGGAGGAGCGGCCATGTCCGATCCGGGAAGGGAAGTAGCGGCGGTCGCAGCCGCAGACTTAGAAGTGCCTCCAGACCCCGCAATAGGCACAGCCGCAGGCCTTGTACCGCCGCCAGGTTCCGCAGAGCTTGCCGCTTCCATCAGCCAGCCGGACACTGCCACGGCTACAGCGGCCATAATGCCCTTCTCCATGCCATACATACCTGGAGCAGCCTGGCTCCCGCGATACTCTGGAGAATCGCATACATTAACTGACTTTAAAGAAGGGATCTGCAGCCTGCTTGAGTTTTATCCCCTGACAGAGCCTCAGAAAGTTCACATGGTAAAGGGCCAACTGTTTGAAGCGGCTCTGAGAGAAGTGAAGTCCTGGCCCGCTGCGGATAAAAGAACTGTGCAGCAGGTCTTCGTAAAACTTAAAACCACCTTTGACACCCGCACCGCTACAGAAATTAAATTGACGTTCTATGGGTGCAAGCAGAGGCCGCAGGATAGCTTACGGGACTATGCCCTTAATCTTCAGGAGGCACTGCGGGCAATCAAGCAGGATGATCCAAACAGCATGCAAGATGAGGATAAACTCTTAAAGGCGCGGTTCATCGAGGGGCTCCTGTGCAATCACCAAAGGGCCCAACTGCACCTCCTGGCCATGCAGAATCCTGACCTGACCTTTGCGCAATTTAAAGACAAGGCCATCCAAGTGCTACAGGAGTGACAGCCCAGCCGTGCAGTACTTCCTAGGTGTCAAGCCCTCACGTACCACCAGGAGGTGGCGCCAGATCCTCAAGTTTCTGCCGAGGCCGATGCCCATATCCTGGAAGACGATTCCCCTGCAGGACTACGCCTCCAGATGCAGGAGCTGACCAAGAGCATTGCTGCCTTAGCTCAGACCGTGCAGTCCCTACAGGAGGCCCCCAAGGAGAAGATCAAACTGGCTTCCAGACTGGAGGATGTTCCCTGGCGACGACAGAGGAGGATCCCGCCGACCAGAGGCAGAGACGACGATCGCTTTCATCAGGACGGATGATCCATCTGCCGCTGCTGCAACCAGGCAGGCCACATTGAAAGGTACTGTCATTTAAACGAGCAACCCCTGGGGCAGAGGGCCAATCCCCAGGAGTAGGACGACCAGGCCCGCAAAACTGGAGAGCCAAGTACATTGGAGGACGACCTGTTCTCCCCATTGTGATCGATGGTATCCCCATGAACGCTCTGTTGGACACCTGTTCTCAGGTGACAACTATGCCTTACATCCTTTATAAACGTTATTGGGAGGACACTGACATTACTCGTGGCCCTGATGATGATTTCACCATAGTAGCCAGTAATGGTCAGCCATTGCCACAAGTGGGGTACAAAGAGGTCACCATTAAAGTGGGGCGGGTAGAATTGAAGGCCCAAAGAATTGTGATTGTTGATATTGACCGACATGAATGTAACCCCATGATGACCATGATGACTAATGTCATAGAAAATTGTCTTGCAGAGGTTATTGTCTTGTTATAGCAGGGGGCAGAAACAGCTGGTTACAGTGAACAACGTGCCCTGCAGAAAGAAATCTGAGCTCTGATGCAGAGACAGCAGGTAGAACTGACTGGTGGAGAAATTGGCCGTGTCACCGTGAGTGATTCAATCCCCATTGCAATACCCCCCAGGAGCGAAATGTTAATATGGTGTCGGGCAGCAATAGGCCTCAGAGGTAAAGACTATCAAGCCCTGGTAGAACCTGTGTATTCAGATAGTAGGCCCACCCTCCTGACAGCCAGAGGGGTGGTTGAAGTCCGCAAGGGGAGGGTGCCAGTACGTGTCCTTAACTGTGGAGAGAAAGAGGTCCACCTAACCAAATATGCCACACTTGCCAAATTGTTTGCTGTTGATAATAGTGTGATACAGGCAACAGAACCCTTGGTCCCATCCAACCAGGCGGAGGACAATGGATCTGCAGGACAAATGGAAGATTGGTGTCAGAAATTACACGTGGGCACTGACTCTACCCCATCGCACCAACAACAAGGGTTTTACAGGGTGGTTCATGAGTGTGAGCGGGTATTCAGCAAGCATCCCCTAGATTTTGGGCAGGTAAAAGGGACTCAACATCATATCCCCACGGGAAATCATCCACCCATTAAAGAGAGATACCGTTCTGTACCCCCAGCTCATTATCAGTGTGCCAAAGACATGTTGCGAGAGATGAAGGAGGCTGGGGTAGTTAGAGACAGTTGTAGCCCCTGGGCAGCTCCATTAGTCCTCGTCAGGAAGAAGGCTGGCACGATGAGGATGTGTGTTGATTATAGGCAGATAAACCACATTACACATAAAGATGCATACCCACTGCCCAGAATAGAAGAGTCCTAGGCTGCTTTAAAATCTGCTAACTACTTCTCTACCTTGGATCTCACCAGTGGGTACTGGCAGGTTCCTGTAGCAGAGGCGGACAAGGAAAAGACAGCCTTCACCACACCGATGGGTCTCTGTGAATTCAACTACATGCCATTCGGACTGTGCAACTCCCCAGTGCAGCCGCGATACGCGTTGGGACCTCCTGCCTGACGGTCCTGTTCTTCATTTTGCTGCTTTGGTACTTTCTTGAATAAAGGTGACTATTTCAGTGCCTGGCACACAGATATTTCCCTGAATATGCTTACCTGTTCAGGGTCATTTTGGTCCTATTGTCTCCCTACTTGGGCAGTCTAATTTCATTTGCACTATTATGTGCTGGAGCCCTTCACGGGTTTAGGATCTGCGGTTCTTTCACCATTCCCCTTGTGGGGTGTTTGTTCCACACTATCATGTGTTGTAACCAGCTATAAGCTATCTGGTCATAGCTATTCTTCCATACTGGATCATTTGGCTTTGTCATTCATGGGCAGCTTATATTAGTCTGCTATGGCCTGATCAGTTGGAGGGTTATATCTGTGGTTATATATCGCGGGGTTATTACTGTGTGTTTATTTGGCACAATTGTTCATTTATTGCATTTAGCATTTTATTATGTCATGTATGCAGCATGTTATTATTATTATTTTTTGAACGGGCCTGATGGGGGAGTCGTTTTGTTACTCTTTTAAATGTTTTTAATCCTGTTTTCACCATTAAAGTTGTTCCTTTTTGATTAATTACCTTGGGTGGTGTGCATCAAGTTCTTGAGCGGCTGCTGTCCTCTTCTGTTTGGTTACATTATTATAAGCCGCTTATTTTTGCACCCCTCTTTTTTGTATGGATATGTCCATTGGGTTGTGCGCCAGCCACTTTTGTTGTTTTAGTGTTGTTTTCTATACATCAATAATTTGATGGTTTCAGGCTTGGCAGCACACGGTTTATAAGGACTATTTGGTTAAATCTTTATATATATTTTTTATGTTCAGGTGAACGTCTGTGCAGTCTTTCGCTATGGATTAGGAGGCGAGAGAGGCCGCATGGAGGGTGTCGGCCGCTGCTGCCTTTACGGACAATGTCCAGAGCTTTCCAGACTCTGATTTCACACGTGTTACTACTAAACTTATGGCAGCTCAAAAACAGGGGATTCAACTATTATGGAACATTCGAAGTTTAGAGGAATACCTTAAGCTAAATCTGGTCCCTAGGGGGCTAAGGGTCCCCATTTTCCCTGCGTGGGAGCCCTCTGACAATTTTCGTACCACTTGGGAGGGAGGTCTCCTACGGTGTTCACATATCCTGATCAATCTATTGATCACGCACGATAGGGATCTTTTGAGTCAGGTTAAGATGGAGATCAAGGGCCTCGAGAATGACCTCAATAAATTTGATGAAGCGTCACAGATCCAGCCCTTCAGGGCTAAACTCAAAGAGGTTCTAGATAAGTATGATAAGGAAATTATGGACAAAAAAAGGTCCAAATTCCTGAGGGACAAGTCTGACTTCGATCAGAAAAAGGTGTTCAATTGGAAACATCAAGGCAACCAGCGATGTGGCAGGAATATAAAACCTCATGACTCGACACACAATAACTCGGCCCCGGATGGACAGTTGTCGAGTGATTTTTTATCCTCTGCGGAAAGCGAGCCCGACACAGGGCCAGGACCAGACGGGGACGGAGGAGGCACAAGCTTGTTCACGCGTGTCACCAGGAACAGAATTCACAGGCCAATATATTACAATCAACGGAGGGGGAACCGCAGATAGCCCTACAATCTACCATCAATGCCCATGAGTATGACTGCTCTAACTGTGAGTCTCTTCAGATTATTAATCTTTCTGAACATCAATTGAGTGCTGCTGAGACTTCTGTTTTGAAGAAGGGTATGACGTTTTCACCTGCACAGGTGATGGACAAGTTTACACTTATCAAAGACCTTTTTCTTTTCTGCAGAAAAATCATTTTACATGTTTTGCACAACCAGTCACACTCGGCTTCTCCTACTGAGGAAACAGATCAAAGGGCATTGCAGGATCTTTTGGATCTACTGGACGAAGGGGACACCCCCAGAGGTAGGCCGTCATTTCCACACAGGAATAGGTCCACTACTTGTCCTCCTTTATCTACGGTTCCAGCCGTAAAAATCTTCTTTGAGCTGGTTAAACAGGACATTGAGGCATTGCCCTCTGGCATGGGTGTGGGCACCAATCTTACCGGCCAGGAGCGTAGAGCCTTATATGACCTCAGTAATAACAAGGATTTTGTGATTAGAGAGGCTGACAAGGGGGGGAACATTATTTTATGGCCCCATCATATGTACTTGGAGGAAGCACACAGACAGTTGGGAGATTCACGGTTTTATCGCAAATTACCCTCTGACCCCACTGGGGTGTTTTCCACCAAATTGAGGGCTTTACTTGACAGAACTTTTGAATTAGGGATTATTAACATCCACGAGCGGGACTTTATTTGGGTAGATCAACCAATCACGCCCACTTTCTACATGCTACCCAAAGTCCACAAAAGTACTGTCAAACCCCCCGGACGACCTATAGTCTCGAGCATAGGTAGCCTTTGTGAGAGGGCGTGTTCTTATGTTGATTTCTTTTTACAGCCTCTTGTGACCACGCTCCCTTCCTATACAAAAGACTCTTCACACTTTATCAGCCTCAACAAGGGGACCACTCTTACTCCGGGTGACCTTATGGTCACATGCGATGTTGAATCGCTGTACTCCAACATCAATCATGACGATGGCATGCAGGCGGTCTTATTTTTCCTTGACCAACAGGTAAATTCAGACAGATTACATGATTCTTTCATTATTGATTTGCTTGATTTTGCGTTGAGGCACAATTTTTTCCTGTTTGATCGGAATTATTATTTACAGACCTCTGGTGTGGCCATGGGGGCGCGTTGTGCCCCCTCGTTTGCTAATCTTTTTTTGGGGTGGTGGGAGTCTTCGGTGGTCTTTATTTCTGATCTTTTCTTGAGCAAGGTGCGACACTGGTCGCGTTTCATTGACGATGTTTTCTTTATTTGGTCTGGTTCAGAGGAGGAGCTTTCCCAATTTATGGGGGCCCTCAATAACAACTCTTTGAATATTTTTTTGACTTTTCATTTTTCTTCTACTACAGTGAATTTCTTGGACCTGGAGGTCAGGTGTAGTGACGGCGTTCTTACTACGTCTCTCTATCGGAAGCCAACTGCTGTCACGGGTTTTCTTGATTACCGGAGTTTTCACCCGAAACATACGAGAGATGGGATCCCGACGGGCCAATTCCTTAGAGCGAGGCGCAATTGTTCTCTGGACTCTGACTTCAGGAAAGAGGCCCGGGACCTCACGGAAAGGTTTAAAGCCAGAAACTACCCTAAGAACTGTATTTCCCAGGTCTACCAGAGGGCTAGCCGGCATACGAAGGATTCATTGCTCATCACCAACAGGAGGAGACCAGATAGCTATGTGCGTTTCATCACGGGTTATCATACCCACTGGTCCAAGGTGAGCAAAATTCTGAATGATCATTGGAGGATCCTAGCCACTGACACGTTGACCTCACAGGTCATCAGCGCTAGGCCTTTGATCACGGCCAGGAGGGCTCCAAATTTTAGGGATATACTTACCCAGAGTCATTACAAGAGACCTACACGGAGGCTGAACCGTGGTATTACTCTGAGGGGTTCTTTGTGGTGACTGCAGTATTTGTACATACATGTATCCAGTTCGGGATGTGTTTTGCAATCCTATTGACCAGATGCAGCACAAGCTTAGATTTTACATTAATTGTAAAACCTCTCATGTTGTCTATGCCTTGATCTGCCCTTGTCCTTGTATCTACGTAGGTCAGACCTCGCAAGAGCTGCGACGGAGAATACAAAGCCACGTGTCTACCATTAATACGGCAGCTATGGATAGTCGAAAGGGCAAAACACTGAGTACGGTGGCCGCACACTTTTTATTTCATCATGGTGGCAAGTGTGCGAATACGAGGATTATTGGTCTAGAACGCATCATGGGATCTGGTAGAGGTGGTTCTCTACACAAAAGACTCCTGCAAGTAGAATCTCGTTGGATCTACCTACTTCATTCCATAGCGCCACAAGGAATCAATGAGGACCTGCACTTTACGGGCTTTTTGGGCTGATTTTTCATCTGCGGTTCTCTTTACCTCCCCTCGGTTGGACTAAGCTCTGGAATTGGACCATACATCTGGCTCATGTCATGAATATGAGGGGCCGTTACATCTAGGACTTCTTGGGATGGGGCCGCCCATTGGCTATTGGACTTATGGGTGGGATCTTACCCACCATATCAGATGTTTTGCATATGGGTTGGACACTATACCTTGTGTATATGGGTTTAATATTATACTTTGTATTATGTATTTTATGCATATGTCCGGCAAATCTGCAGACATTTGTACTGTGCATTTTATATATATGTTCATTTATATGTCCTTCTCCTAGTGAACGCTCATGTCCGGTATCTGTATGTATAAGCCCTTTTGTTCCATTCACTTTATGCGTTCTCCTTCTGCTTCTCTAAGTGGTTGTAAGCACTATATGTACTTGGGCTGTGGGCATGTACTGCAGCCTATGCGTATATCTTTTGTCATGTTCTAGCGATCCATCTTTATCAGGCGCTAGGTGGTATATTCCTCCTCCCCTGTTTCTGTCATTACTAGTTCTGCGTTTCAATGTGTCACGTATTTCCGTCTATGTGATTGGCTCTGCGGCATTCCCCCTGGTTCTATTGTGGACCGCCGGTTTATTACCGGCGCGTGCGCATTGGGACAGTTGGGCAGAGACGTCTGCCCACATTTAGTATACCGCTCCATCTGCGCATGCGCTAGCGGCATTGCGTAGTTTCCGGCTGCCTCACTTCCTGTTTTCCGGCCCTCCGGCTTCCGTTCCCTCCATGGCACCTGTCAGCGATTACCGGCCGTTGTGCCATGTATTTAAGGATGACAGCCCTAGTGGTGAGTACTTCCCCAGACGAAGCGGCCTTTGCAGCCGCGATACGGGTTGGGACCTCCTGCCTGACGGTCCTGTTTTTCATTTTGCTGCTTTGGTACTTTCTTGAATATAGGTGACTATTTCAGTGCCTGGCACACAGATATTTCCCTGAATATGCTTACCTGTTCAGGGTCATTTTGGTCCTATTGTCTCCCTACTTGGGCAGTCTAATTTCATTTGCACTATTATGTGCTGGAGCCCTTCACGGGTTTAGGATCTGCGGTTCTTTCACCATTCCCCTTGTGGGGTGTTTGTTCCACACTATCATGTGTTGTAACCAGCTATAAGCTATCTGGTCATAGCTATTCTTCCATACTGGATCATATGGCTTTGTCATTCATGGGCAGCTTATATTAGTCTGCTATGGCCTGATCAGTTGGAGGGTTATATCTGTGGTTATATATCGCGGGGTTATTACTGTGTGTTTATTTGGCACAATTGTTCATTTATTGCATTTAGCATTTTATTATGTCATGTATGCAGCATGTTATTATTATTATTTTTTGAACGGGCCTGATGGGGGAGTCGTTTTGTTACTCTTTTAAATATTTTTAATCCTGTTTTCACCATTAAAGTTGTTCCTTTTTGATTAATTACCTTGGGTGGTGTGCATCAAGTTCTTGAGCGGCTGCTGTCCTCTTCTGTTTGGTCCCCAGGAACATTCCAGAGGATGATAGAGTGCTGTCTTAGACACAAGAATTTCGAAACCGTCCTGCTGTACTTGGATGATGTTATCGTCTTCTCTAAAACCTATGAGGACCACCTGAAGCACCTGGCAGACGTGTTCGAAGCTCTGTTCAACTTTGGCCTAAAGGTAAAACCGTCCAAATGTCATCTATTAAAGCCCAAAGTGCAGTACCTGGGCCATGTGGTGAGTGCTGAAGGAGTGGCCCCAGACCCTGACAAGGTCACTGTGATCAGAGACTGGCCGAAGCCCAGCAACCTCCTTGAAGTCCGACAGTTCCTTGGGTTGGTAGGCTACTACAGAAGATTCATCAAGGACTTCACCAAGAAAAACGCACCATTGCAAGACCTGTTAGTAGGCCAATCCAAGAAAACCAAGGGTAAGAATACCCCATTTGACTGGAACGATGGACTGGAGGGATCCTTCACTTGTTTGAAGTTGGCGCTGATGAGAGAAGAGGTACTGGCCTACCCTGAATATGACCAACCGTTTGTGCTGTATATGGATGCCAGCAACATGGGACTGGGTGCCGTATTGTCCCAGGTCCAGAAAGGCAAAGAGAGGGTAATTGCTTATGCCAGCAGGAAACTTCGTCCCACTGAAAGGAACCCTGATAACTACAGTTCCTTTAAGCTGGAGTTCCTCGCCATCGTTTGGGCAGTGAACGGAGAGGTTCAAGCACTACTTTTGCATAAGTTGTTCATAGCATTTCAAAATTGTATGTCTTTTGCTAATATGTATTGTTGTTCTTCTTTTCCCAGTCCCGGAGTACTGGATTTAACAGGGGGGGAGTGCGGTGCCCCAGTGTCCTGGCCATCGCAGTGATGTCATTATCCTTTCAGGGGAGAAGTGATGTCATGTCTGAAGGCAATGAAAGACAACCACATTCAGGTATCACACACATGCAACATGTTCACACTCCAGACCAGAAGGGGGAGCTCTAAGCCTGTTTAGGGTGAACTCCCCTATTTAACATCCTGATCTGGAGGGAAAAAGGAGTTCAGTTCCTGTCAGGCAGATAGAAGGAGAGAAGCTCTGCTGGCATGAAGTGCTGCAACTCCTGGGAAAAGGACACTAAAAGGTGAACATACTGCAGAGAGTGTGCAGGAAAGCAGAGCACAGGAGAGAAATACCAGAAGGAGATCAGCCAGAAACAAGCTGCTCCTTTCTGAGGCCAAAAAAGAAGAGAATGTCCAGCTTCACCGAATCTGTATAAAAGAGTTTGCCATGATTAAGGGAGCTTAGTCTCCAGAAACGCGTTGAGATTCTTACCCATATGGCTCGTGCTGAAGTCTGTATCCTCTATGCTTAAAGTTTGTGAATAAAGAAAACTCTTTTTTACGGATTCGGTGAAGCTGGACATTCTTTTCTTTTTTTGGATTCTATACGCCTGGACACAGCCGGTCCGTGCTCCCGAAGATTGGTTTATGCATCACGGGTGAGCTGGTTTATATTCCTTCTTCCTTTCTGAGGCGCAGTAGCCAGGAACACCGAGGGAGCAATTGTCTCTAAGCCTTGCTCCAGAGACTGGCAGGACAGTCAATTCCAAGTTGGCTGCCCGACCTTAATACCTAAGAAGACACGGTGGCAACTTGTGGGGGTCGGGGCGTCTCTAGGGTCCCTATAAACAAGCCTCAGGCCATCAGTCATACGGGTTTGTCCTATCCATACCATCTGGGGGACAGAGAGGAAGAAATAACATCCAGAACATCTACAGGAGTTGTGAGGACCTTACCGAGAAGCTCAGCAGGGAGGTACTACAACACACAGGCGCTAGAAGGAAGGCTACTGATTTCCACCTGGATAAGGGGACTCTGGAATTGCCTTCAGACCGACCGGACTCTGTCTGCCCTGTCATCTGGTGCTCTGGGCTGAGGATACCATCTGAAGTCTTCAGTAAACAAGGAAAAAGACTGCAAACCTGTCTCCTCGTTCTTTACTGCACCTTGCCCATATATAAACTCTTTTACTGGACACCCCTGAGGGCCACGGAGCGGGTCAGCCACTGTGACATCCCCCAAACCGCAGGACCCGGTGCCGAGTACCCCATTGCCCTACTCTGGGGGCGATCCATTACTGTATGTCAGCACAACTATGTCACCTTTATATTAAGTAATTTATTTTGGGTGCTATTGGTTTTCTATATGAGGTATTAGAATGGGCTTACCTCTGCATTTACCTTTGTAAGCAGAGGTGGGTATTTATCAGGTAGATATCACATTAGCTATATTAAGAGACTGGAGGAGGTGAATGGTTGTTTCCCTCTAGTAGCTCATAGCCCAGACTATTGAGGCATTCATACTGAGGGGGTATCTTGATTGTGTGTTTCTATTATTATTACATGGAATAAAGGTTATATTTTAATAGGGTTTTTTCTAGTTAGCTATTGTGTAAAAGCGCCAAAACATAAAAAACTATATATTTAAGGTACCGTATATATTCGAGTATAAGCCGACCCGAGTATAAGCCGACTCCCCTAATTTTGCCACAAAAAACTGGGAAAACTTATTGACTCGAGTATAAGCCTAGGGTGGAAAATGCAGCAGCTACCGGTGAATTTCAAAAATAAAAATAGATGCTCCATACCGTTCATTATGGCCCCATAGATGCTCCACATAAAGCTGTGCCATATATAATGCTCTGCACCATTCATTATGGCCCGATAGATGCTCCACATAAAGCTGTGCCATATATAATGCTCTGCACCATTCATTATGGTCCCATAGATGTGCCATAGAAAGCTGTGCCACATATACAATGCTCTGCACCATTCATTGTTGCCCCATAGATGTGCCATAGAAAGCTGTGCCCCATATACAATGCTCTGCACCGTTCATTGTTGCCCCATAGATGTGCCATAGAAAGCTGTGCCCCATATACAATGCTCTGCACCGTTCATTGTTGCCCCATAGATGTGCCATAGAAAGCTGTGCCCCATATACAATGCTCTGCACCGTTCATTGTTGCCCCATAGATGTGCCATAGAAAGCTGTGCCCCATATACAATGCTCTGCACCGTTCATTATTGCCCCATAGATGTGCCATAGAAAGCTGTGCCCCATATACAATGCCCTGCACCGTTCATTATTGCCCAGAAGATGTGCCATAGAAAGCTGTGCCCCATCTATAATACTGCTGCTGCTGCAATTAAAAAAAAAATGACATACTCACCTCTCTTGCTTGCAGCTCCTCAGCGTCCCGTCTCGGCATCTCTCTGCACTGACTGTTCAGGCAGAGGGCGGCGCGCACACTAGTACGTCATCGCGCCCTCTGACCTGAACAGTCAGAGCAAGAGGACAGGAAGACGGAGTGGCGCCCGGCGTGTGGAAGGGGACAGGTAACTATGTAATACTCACCTGCTTCCGGCGTCCCTGGCTCCTGATCCCGGACAGATGGTCTCCGGGTGCCGCAGCCTCTTCCTCTGTCAGCGGTCACCGTTACCGCTGATTAGAGGAATGAATATGCGGCTCCACCCCTATGGGAGTGGAGTCCATATTCATAACTTTAATGAGTGGTCCCACGTGACCGCTGAACAGGGGTTGAGCTGCGGCACCGAAGACCGTGGGACAGGCAGGGGGAGCGCCGGGACTAGGTGAGTATGCGACAGTCCTCTCTCCCCCTCACCCGCCGACCCCGATCATGACTCGAGTATAAGCCGAGAGGGGCACTTTCAGCCCAAAAATTTGGGCTGAAAATCTCGGCTTATACTCGAGTATATACGGTATCTCTGTAATCGTACTGACCTGAAGAATAAAACTGCCTGGCACAGGGTCCTTCTCCGGTATCACACAAACAACAGAGCAAGAGAATAGTGAACAATTCCAAGAACTTTATTTAGGCAAAAGTACGAAAGGTCCATATAATCCACCACACAAAGGATAAAATATTCCAGAACACAAATGCAGTTCATTTACAGGATAAAAATCCAACAATCCAGCACAGAGGATAACAGTCCATATTCCCTTCTTTCTCTCTCTGAGGTGCTGTGTTCACTTCATAGTTCCAAACAAGACTGGTCTGTGTCTCACCTCCCCATTCACAGGTTAGGGGGGTGGGTCGCAGGGGCTCATTGTTTCAACAAGCTAGGTCAACATGTCATTAGCATATTAGCAAACATCATTATTCACTGACCCTGTGGAGAGATAGCATTACAGGACTGTAATATTACAGAATATCAGATGGCAAATAACAACTCAACACCATGAAGATAAGTAAAATAGAAATATGCACAAAATGATACCCACATAGCATATGACACCATCACAACCTCTCCCCCCTCATAATAAGTGAGCACACCATTAGGTCTACACAGACCTCTGGCCTGCTCACTTTAGTTCACTTTGCTTCACTGTTTATAGTTCCTTGTACAGTGGCAGGGGTTGCAATAATGATGAGCACTTGTCCATAAATTCCCAGGTCCTGGCTTTATGGTCATACCAGGCTTTTTGACTGGACTGGACCGTTCGCTGATGTTCATTAGTCAAGGTAGCTAGCTGGGCGAGACAGTCTCTGAACTCTAGAACGTAGGGAATGATGGGCGTTACGGTATCTGCGATATCTCCCTCCGATTGTTCTTTCATAAGGAGAGGCCCACGGACCTTCTGCTCCCACAAAATGAATTTGCAACTCCCCAATGTCATTTCCAAGGAGGATATCTGCAGGAAGTCCTCCCATAACTCCAATCCAACACAGTTTTTCTCCAAAACCAAAATCCAAACGTACCAAATCTCTCTGTATATATTTGCGGACACCCCCCACCAGGACAATGGGAATTCCCGGGCCCTGGTGAATTGCCTCGGGTCGAACCACACGGGGGTCAGCGATAGTCAGGAATGCCCCCATGTCTCTAAATCCCGACACTTTGCATCCATCAATTAAGACATCCTGCAGGAGGCAATGCCGTTGCTGTGTATTTCTGATGGACAAAGGCCGGAGTCCGTACACTCCAGGAGGAGTATCTATGGTGCTGTGGTCAGTGGTCCACTCTGGTGGGGGTGGTGGTAGCTCTTCCTCAGGCGGGATGGAGTGCACAAGATGCACTGGATGAGGTGGAGCTGCGTGGGGCTCCCTCCAAATCCTTGAGGGACAGCCAGACTGCAAATGTCCAGGTTGCCCACACCCGTAACATCTCCTCTCTGTGATACCTACAGGTCATGGTCAGAACTGTTGGGGCCCAGGATTGTGAGCTGTGATTGTCATCTGCCTGCGGCTGGGTGGAGGGGCAGATATAATCGGAGGGGGACGGGGCGTGGTCGAAGGCCGTGGTTCATTGTCCAGAAGCCTCCTCCATTGCGGTCGGATAGTAAGGGCTTCATCAGCCAGGGCTGCAGCTCTATCCACGGTGCATGGCGTGCGCTCCCGGACCCATTCCCATACCTCTGTGGGGCACTTGGCAAGAAATTGTTCTATAAGGAACGCCTGTATAACATCTTCCACAGTAAAGGTGTTTTCTGCTTCCAGCCATCTCCGACATGCCTGGGACATCTTATGTGCATACATCCTAAACGATCCCCCCGAAGTGCATGGGAGGTCTCAGAACCTGGCCCTATATGAGTCTGGGGTGATAGCATGGTAATCCAGGATAGTCTGCTTTACAATGTTATAATCCTGGTTCTGCTGGGAGTCAATGGTTTGGTAAGCCTCCGCCAGGCTACTGTTCAGGAGTCCCACTAACAAACGCATCCAGCCAGAGTGGGGCACCTCCATCACAGCACACTGCTGCTCAAAGTCCTTGAAGAACCCCTCCACATCTCCGGAAGCCTCATCAAATGGCTTAAAGTCTGTCCGGGTGATCCGTACAGGCTCCCGGATCGTTGGGTTTACATTCCACATTGCGTTACTCTCTCTTTCAAGCTCCATTGCTTCTTGTCTCCATTGTGCCCGGTGGGTAGCCTCCTCCTTGTACTCCTGAGAGACGCCTGGGCCCAGAACTGCCATCTCTTCTTCATACCAC
Source organism: Ranitomeya variabilis (assembly GCF_051348905.1). NCBI lineage: Eukaryota > Metazoa > Chordata > Amphibia > Anura > Dendrobatidae > Ranitomeya > Ranitomeya variabilis. Next base: position 353,035,265 of record NC_135237.1, on the reverse strand, counting down.
ACCACCCACGGGCTTTTTGGAGTGGGGGTCCTCATCTCCAGTGCTCGTCCTTCAGACATATTAGAGGAGGTGGTCTGGTTAGCACCCACCAGTAGATCAATTAAGGCCTCTTTAGTCAGTCCCTGGTAGTTCAGGCCCAGGACTCTGGCTCTCTCCTGTAAACTGGATACAGTCCAATTTCTGTACTCACTCTGTGGGTGGTTCTCCATTAGATTATGCTCTGTTGATCCTGCTGCTTGCCACCAGTTGTCACAGGGTCCTGCTCCGGTATCACACAAACAACAGAGCAAGAGAATAGTGAACAATTCCAAGAACTTTATTTAGGCAAAAGTACAAAAGGTCCATATAATCCACCACACAAAGGATAAAATATTCCAGAACACAAATGCAGTTCAGTTACAGGATAAAAATCCAACAATCCAACACAGAGGATAACAGTCCATATTCCCTTCTTTCTCTCTCTGATGTGCTGTTTTCAATTCATAGTTCCAAACAAGACTGGTCTGTGTCTCACCTCCCCATTCACAGGTTAGGGGGTGGGTCGCAGGGGCTCATTGTTTCAACAAGCTAGGTCAACATGTCATTAGCATATTAGCAAACAACATTATTAACTGACCCTGTGGAGAGATAACAATACAGGACTGTGGGGAGAATATCAGATGGCAAATAACAACTCAACACCATGAAAATAAGTAAAATAGAAATATACACAAAATGATGCCCACATAGCATATCACACCATCACACTGCCTTATCAATTTGACCACACACGAAATGGCATAAACCCCCCCAAAAAGAAGAAATTCTTGAATTGCTGTTTTTTGTTCATTCTGCCTCCCAAAAATCAGAATAGAAAGCGATCAAAAAATGTTATGTGCCCAAAAATGGTACCAATAAAAATGTCAACTTGCAAGCAACAAGCCCTCACATGGCTCTGTAGGCTAAAATATGGAAAATTATAGCTCTCAAAATGTGGTGATTCAAAAACTATTTTTGTATTAAAAAGTGATTTTTAGTGTGTGACAGCAGCCAAAGATAAAAACTCGATAGAAATCTGGTATCACTGTAATCGCACCGACTCGAAGAATAAAGTCGCCTAATAGCCTATACAACATGAGAAACGGTGTAAAAAATAAATAAAACCAATTCTTCACCTACTGTTCATTTTTTCATTCTGCCTCCCAAAGATCGCAGTAAGGCTCTTTGCACATTTATCCGTGTAAATCTCTGAAATACGTGATTCAGATGGAACCTCTGGTGGAAGATTTCCTATAATAAGGCAGTGCTGTCAGCCACAGTTTTGTGTACTTCTGAAAGAAGGACTCTAATGAACAGAGGCCAGATGGAGTCCAGAGTAACTCTGCAGCCTCATTAGAGTGAATGGATCCCTCAGGGGTTTCATCTGAATCAATCACTCAGAGATTTAGATGCAAACCCCAATGTAAGTGCTCAGCGTAGAGCACCAGATAAATGTGATCCCAAACGTTATGTAAAATGTTACAAATAAAAGCTTCAACTTAATCCACAAAAAAGCAAGTTCCCACTCAGGTCTGTCATTTGTTAACTGAAATAGAGGTGTCTTATATGTTAATGGTAGCACAAAGGCTCTGGAAAAGCGAAATGGCTCCATAATCATCCAAAATAAATTCAGCAAATTCTGTGCTCCCAATTCCCAATGCCCCCCTCCCTTCTGAGCTCCACAGTGTACCTAAACCACATATAACATCCACATTTGGCTTTTCTAAAGCAATGAAAGCCCACCTAACTTACGGGTACATGCCTCCAGAAGCACGAGCTGGGCATAACGTACTGGTCACTACAGCGTACTGGTCACTACAGCGGCATTTTGCAATTTTCACTTGGCAACATTCATTGCTGCTTGTTTCTGGAAAATACCCATGGAGTCAAAATTAGCAATACACCTGTAGATAAATTCTTAAAGGGGTATAATTTCCAAAATGGGGTCACTTAAGAGGGGATTCTGCTCTTCAAGCAATTAAGAGCTCTGTATATGAGGTCCGCAAACTCTCCTAGGAAAAGCTGCGCTCCAGGAGGCAAATAGCGCTCTGTTCCTCCTAAGTCTCTCCTTATGGCTAAGTAGTAGTGTACAGCCACATATAGGGTATTGCCACGTTCAGTAGAAATTGTGGAACAAATTTTGGTGCCATTTTTATGCACTTCTTGTGTGAAAATGTAAAATCTGGGGCTAAAACTAAATTTTGATGGTAAAAATGTAGTTATTTTTTCTTCACTGCTCAATGGTATAAAATTCTTACACACCCGTGGTGTCAATATGATCACTGCACCCCTAAATAAATTCAAAGGGAGGTGTAGTTTGTACAATGGGGTCACTTATGGGTGTTTCTGCTGTTCTGGCACCTCATGGGCTCTCCCAGTGGGTCATTCTACTGCAAACCATAACAGTTAAATCTGGCGCTCCTTGCCTTCTGAGCTTTGCACTGTGCCTGAAAAATATTTCCCGATTACATGTAGGGAATTGGCGTACTTCGTAAAAAATAGACCTTAGATTGTTGTAAAAAAAAATTTGCTATTTACCCTTAGAAAAATTAAAAACTTGGGGCTAAAACAACATGTTTGTGAGGAAATTTGTGATGTTATTATTTTTACAGCTCAACGTTGTAAACGTCTGTGAAGCACCTGGGGGTTCAAGGTCCTTACCATGCATCTAAATACATTCCTTGAGGGGTCTATTTTCCAAAATGGGGTCACTTGTTGGGGGTTTCCACTGTTTTGGCACATCAGTAGCTCTCCAAACGGGACATGACGTCCTCTAATGATTCCAGGAAATTTTACATGCAAAAAGTCAGTTGACGCTTCTTCCTTTCCAAGCCCTGCCATGCGCTCAAACAGTAAATTGCTCCCTCACTTAGGGTATCGGCATACTCAGGAGAAATTGTACTACAAATTTTATGGTGCAATTTCTCCTGTTACCCTTCTATAAATGCAAAATTTGGGGCTAAAATAACATTTATGTGAGGAAAATGTGATTTTAGTATTTTAGTATTATAGTATTTAGTAGTATAGTATTTTTAGTGATTTTTAGTATTTTCACAGCTCAACGTTGTAAACATCTGTGAAGCACCTAGGGGTTCAAGGTGTTTACCACACATCAAAATACATTCCTTGAAGGGTCTAATTTCCAAAATGGTGCCGTTTGTGGGGGATTTCCTCTGTTTAGGCACATCAGGGGCTCTCCAAATGGGACTTGACGTCCTCTAATGATTCCAGGAAATTTTACATTCAAAAAGTCAAATGATGCTCTTTTCCTTCCGAGCCCTGCCGTGTGTCCAAACAGTAATTTTCTCCCTCATATTGGGTATTGGCGTACTCAGGAGAAATTGCACAACAAATTGTATGGTGCAATTTCTCCTGTTAACCTTATGAAGATGCAATATTTTGTGGGGGAAATTTAATTTTTTTTAATTTTTATGGCTCCACGTTATAAACGTCTATGAAGCACCTGAGGGTTTAATGTGCTCACAACACATCTAGATCAGTTCCCTGAGGGGTCTAGTTTCCAAAGTGGTGTCAATTGTGGGGGATTTTCACTGTTTAGGCACATCAGAGGCTCCCAAATGCGACATGGCATCCGCCAATTGTTCCAGCAAATTTTGCATTCAAAAAGTCAAATGGTGCTCTTTCCCTTCTAACCTCTGCTGTGCGCTCATCTATGTAAAAAAAAAAACAGAAAAATTACACATATTTGGTATCGCCGAGTCCGTAACAACCCGCTCTATAAAACTGTCCCACTAGTTAAACCCTTCAGTGAACACCTTAAAAATAAATTACCGTATATACTTGAGTATAAGCCGACCCGAGTATAAGCCGACCCCCCTAATTTTGCCACAAAAAACTGGGAAAACTTATTGACTCGAGTATAAGCCTAGGGTGAAAAATGCAGCAGCTACCGGTAAATTTCAAAAGTAATAATAGATACCAATAAAAGTAAAATTAATTGAGACATCAGTAGGTTAAGTGTCTTTGAATATCCATATTGAATCAGGAGCCCCATATAATGCTCCATACTGTTCATTATGGCCCCATAAGATGTTCCATATTAAAATATGCCCCATATAATCCTGCATAAAGGTTAATAAAGGCCCCATAAGATGCTCCATAGACACATTTGCCCAATATAATGCTGCACAAATGCTGATTATGGCCCCATAAGATGCTCTATAAAGATATTTGCCCCTTATAGTGCTGCACAAACATTATGGCCCTATAAGATGCTCCATACAGACACTTGCCCCATATGCCGTAGTGCCCTACAAAAGTTAATTATGGCCCCATACAGAAACTTGCCCCATATAGTGCTGCACAAACATTATGCCCCTATATAGTGCTGCAGAAACGTTATGGCCCCATATAGTGCTGCAGAAACGTTATGGCCCCATACAGTGCTGCAGAAACGTTATGGCCCCATATAGTGCTGCAGGAATGTTATGGCCCCATATAGTGCTGCAGGAACGTTATGGCCCCATATAGTGCTGCAGGAATGTTAAGGCCCCATATAGTGCTGCAGGAATGTTATGGCCCCATATAGAGCTGCAGGAATGTTATGGCCCCATATAGTGCTGCAGGAACGTTATGGCCCCCATATAGTGCTGCAGGAATGTTATGGCCCCATATAGTGCCGCAGGAACGTTATGGCCCCATATAGTGCCGCAGGAATGTTATGGCCCCATATAGTGCCGCAGGAATGTTATGGCCCCATATAGTGCCGCAGGAATGTTATGGCCCCATATAGTGCTGCAGGAATGTTATGGCCCCATATAGTGCTGCAGGAACGTTATGGCCCCATACAGTGCTGCAGGAACGTTATGGCCCCATATAGTGCTGCAGGAATGTTATGGCCCCATATAGTGGTGCAGGAACGTTATGGCCCCATATAGTGCTGCAGGAACGTTATGGCCCCCATATAGTGCTGCAGGAATGTTATGGCCCCATATAGTGCTGCAGGAATGTTATGGCCCCATATAGTGCTGCAGGAACGTTATGGCCCCATATAGTGCTGCAGGAACGTTATGGCCCCCATATAGTGCTGCAGGAATGTTATGGCCCCATATAGTGCTGCAGGAATGTTATGGCCCCATATAGTGCTGCAGGAATGTTATGGCCCCATATAGTGCTGCAGGAACGTAATGGCCCCCATATAGTGCTGCAGGAATGTTATGGCCCCATATAGTGCTGCAGGAACGTTATGGCCCCATATAGTGCTGCAGGAACATTATGGCCCCATATAGTGCTGCAGGAATGTTATGGCCCCATATAGTGCTGCAGGAATGTTATGGCCCCATATAGTGCTGCAGGAACGTTATGGCCCCCATATAGTGCTGCAGGAACGTTATGGCCCCATATAGTGCTGCAGGAACGTTATGACCCCATAGATGCTCCATACAGACACTTGCCCCATTTGCTGCGATAAAAAAAATCACATACTCACCTCTCCGTCGCTCAGGCCCCCGGCACTTTCAATAGTCACCTGCTCCTCGTTCCGGGCGCCGATCTGTCTCCAGCACTGACGTTCAGCAGAGGGCGCGCACTGACCACGTCACCGCGCCCTCTGACCTCAGCGTCACTGCTGGAGACAGATCGGCGCCCGGAACGAGGAGCAGGTGACTATCGCGCAGCGCTGCGCTCCCCTCCCCGTATACTCACCTGGTCCTGTCGCTGTGTAGATCCTGCTTCCCCGACGCCGCAGCGCTTCATCCTGTACTCAGCGGTCACATGGTCCCGCTGATTACAGTAATGAATAGGCAGCTCCACCCCTATGGGAGGTGGAGCCGAATATTCATTTACTGTAATGAGCGGGACCATGTGACCGCTGAGTACAGGAAGAAGCTGAAGCTGGCAGCTGCTGCTGCCGGCGCCGGGGAAGCAGGGACTGCGCCTGGACTAGGTGAGTATTTTTAGACAGCCCCCGCTCCCCCTCCCCTGCCGACCCCTGGTATGACTCGAGTATAAGCCGAGAGGGGCAATTTCAGCCCAAAAAAGTGGGCTGAAAATCTCGGCTTATACTCGAGTATATACGGTAAAAAAAACTTAAAAAACAATGCTTTGCCATCATATCGCTGAACGAAAAGTGCAATAAAAAGTGATCAAAAAGACAAATGTAAATAAAAATGGTACAGCTAAAAATATCATCTTGTCCCTCAAAAAACAAGCTACCATACAGGTCTATCAGCAGAAAAATAAAAAAGTTATAGCTCTCATTAAAAAAGGGATGCAAAAATAGTTATTTTTTTTCAATAAAATAGTTTTTATTGTGTAAAAGCGTCAAGACATAAAAAATATATATAAATGGGGTAGTGCTGTATTCGTATTGACCCGAAGAATAAAGCTGCCTTATCAATTTTACCACACACAGAACGATATAAAACAAAAAACAATTCCTGAATCGCTGGTTTTTGTTCATTCTGCCTCCCAAAAATCAGAATAGAAAGCGATCAAAAAATATCATGTGCCCTAAAATGGCACCAATAAAAACATCAAACCGTCCGGCAAAAAACAAGCCATAACATGACTGTCGGCTGAAACATGGAAAAATTATGGCTCTTGAAATATGGGGATGGAAAAGCTATTTTTGCAATAAAGGTGTCTTTTAGTGCGTGACCGCAGCCAAACAAATAAAACCCGATATATATCTGGTATTGCTGTAATCACACCAACCTGAAGAATAAAGGCATCTAATTGCTTATACAGCACGAGGAATGGCGTAAAAAATAAATTACATCAATTTTTCACCTGCTTGTTGATTTGTTCATTCTGCATCCCAAAGATCGCAGTAAGGCTCTTTGCACATTTATTCTGCACTCTGCGCTGAGCGCTTACACCAGGGCTTACACCGGATTACCCCCGTAATCCGAACCTCGCACCTCCGTCTCCAAGACTTCTCTCGTGCTGCGCCAGCTCTCTGGAATGCACTTTCCCAGACAATCAGACTGATACCTAGCCCCGACCTACTCAAGTGCGCTCTAAAAACCCATCTCTTCAAACAAGCCTACCACATCAACTAGTCAGTAAACTAACTTTGCTCTGTTCCCTCCTTCCAAATATTATTCTAAATCTGCACCCTACTATTCATCTGTCTCCACACCCTCCATGCACATAACTGCACTTGTACTTGACTATTGCACTTAAACACACGGGCTGATGACCGGATCATGCAGCTTTATATGAAAATCCCTCTCTCTATATATAATTGTCTAAGGGTTTTTCTGTCTGTCTATCTGTCCGTCCTGGAAATCCCGCGTCTCTGATTGGTCGAGGCCGCCAGGCCTCGACCAATCAGCGACGGGCACAGCATGGCGACGATGATGTCATAAAGGTTGCCTCGACCAATCAGCGACGGGCACAGTCTGCCTCGATTTCGCCTCGACCAATCAGCGACGGGCACAGTATCGACATAGATGTCATAATGGTTGCCATGGCGACGATGATGTCATAAAGGTTGCCTCGACCAATCAGCGACGGGCACAGTCTGCCGTGAATTCTGGAATCATCATTGTCCATATACTACGGGGACATGCATATTCTAGAATACCCGTTGCATTAGAGTCGGGCCACAGTCTAGTTTATTATAATTGCCAGACCTGAAATAACAAGCACTTTTCACCTATTGTGTCCCCCCCATTTCCTTGTAGATTGTAAGCTTGCGAGCAGGGACCTCACTCCTAATGTCACTGTTTAAATTGTCTTAACTTGTATTGAATTTGTCGGTATATGTCCCTGCTTAATTGTAAAGTGCTGCGAAATATGTTGGCGCTATATAAATAAAAATTATTATTATTATTATTAGGGCTACTGTGCAAATCACTGAAATACGTGATTCAAATGGAACCTCCGGCGTAAGATTCAATATAATGAGGCAGATGAAGGAACTGTGGAAGTTATTGATTCGATGGTGTACGACTTTTTAGGATTGCATAAAAGTGCCATCGGCGACAGTTTTGTGCACTTCCAAAAAGAAGGACAATGCTGAATAGAGGCCAGACTGAGTCCAGAGTAACTCTGCTGCCTTATTATAGTAAATGGATCCCTCTGGGTTTCATCTGAATCAAGGAACTCAGAGATTTAGATGGAAACCACAAAGTAAGTGCTCAGCGTAGCGCGCCGGTTAAATGTGATCCCAAATGTTATGTAAATGTTCCCAATTAAAGCTTCAACTCAATCCACAAAAAAAGCAAGTCCCCACTCAGGTCTGTCATCTGTTAATGGAAATATAGGGGGCTTTCAAGTTACTGGTAGCAAGAAGGTTCTGGAAAAGCAAAATGGCTCCTCACCCTCCAAAACAAAGTCAGCAAATTCTGCCCTCTCAAATCCAAAGGCCCCCTCCCTTCTGAGCCCCAGTGTGTCTAAACCACATATAGCATCCACATGTCTGGCCTTTCTGAAGCAATGAGAGCCCGCGTAATGTATAGGTGCATGTCTCCAAAACCATGGGCTGGGTATAACATACTGGTGACTGCAACCTACTGGTCACTACAGCGGCAGTTTGCCATTTTCAGTCAGCAACATCCACTACTGCTTGTTTCTGGGAAACACCCATGGAGTCAAAATCGTTACTACACCTGTAGATAAATTCCCAAAGGGGTAAAAAAAAGTATTTAGTCAGCCACCAATTGTGCACATAATCATATAATCAAAAACTCCGGCACTCAAAAAAATCGTCTGCAATTAAGATTTATTCAGATGCAATCCAAAATTCATTCATATGACGTTTCGGTCAATAACTTAGACCTTCCTCAGACGGATTGCTGTGAAGGAAAGGGTATCAGCTTACATAGCGCGTGGTGTAGGATAAGCTCCTATGAGTAATGGCGCTCCTGTGAGACCTGTAATTGACATCATAGGTAGACCACAATTATGAGAGTCAAAATCGAGAAAACAAATCCAGAAAATCACTTTGTCTGATTTGGCAAGATTTATTTTGCAAATTATGGTGTAAAATACCTATTTAGTCATTAACAAAAGTTAATCTCGATATTTTGTTATATATCCTTTGTTGGCAATGACAGAGGTCAAACGTTTTCTGTAAGCCATTATTTGGCTACTTGGGGTTGTTTTTGGGGATATTATCTAAAAAAAGCACATGAGCACTTTTTCCTAAATGGTTTTTATATACATTTTATAAATGGTACGAACATGTTTATAAGAATCACAGCTTAATATATAATTCTTGCACTTATTATATATGTGCTGACATAACGCACCGTGTCCTATGCTGGCTTCCCTCCGGTCTTGATTTGCCGTCCGTCCTGTGTGATCATGATGCGTGGCTAGGCGCCAGCCCGCTCATGTGATCATGGGGGGAGGTTCTTCAACAGACTTGGTCGGTATGACGACGGGACGCCGTGCGCATGCGCACTTCAACTTGGCACTGATAGGTAGCCGGGCGGTCATGTGACCGGAACGGCTTACTATTTATACTGCACTGATACATCACTTTAGCCACGCCCCCTGAGGAAGCGACACTACGAGCACGCGAAACGCGCGTTGGGGTAACTGTGACGCAGGCCAGAACGTGACTGGGACTTAATCATGGGTAACTATTGCCACTGTTTAATTATATATATGTAGGAACTATGGGCACATAAGATATAGGTACCGCTGTTGTATGAGTAAGATTAATGGCATGTTTAGCCTATCACACAGCAATTGAGAGCAGTGACATCACCTGGTATATCTTGAAAAATAGAGTAAATGTGTTCATTGTTTCGGTCCCGCACATTCCGCTCTGGGTCATATTTAAACACTTTGGTGTAATTCACAAAATACTGTTTGAGACCCGTGTAATTCATTAATGGTTATGTGTTTTGTTACTGAATAAAAAGATTTGTTTAGTTTAACTACATGTTGTTGGTAAACTTTTTTGACTCATTTCTTCTCCTGAAAAATAATTTACTGATGAGTTATTTTACCTACATGGGTATAATATAAGTTGTCTGGTGTTGTATAGAATAGTTTTCTGTAAGCCTTCACAAGGTTGGCACACACTGTTGGTGGTATGTTGGCCCATTCCTCCATTCAGATCTCCTCTAGAGCAGTGATGTTTTGGGTCTGTTGCTGGGCAACACGGACTTCCAACTCCCTCCAAAGGTTTTCTATGGGGTTGAGATCTGGAGACTGGCTAGGCCACTCCAGGACCTTTATATGCTTCTTACGAAGCCACTTCTTCATTGCCCTGGCGGTGTGCTTGGGATCATTATCATGCTGAAAGACCCATCCACATTTCATCTTTAGTGCTCTTGCTGATGGAAGGAGGTTTGCTGTTATGGTTCTCAATGGCAAGAGAACATAGCCCAGCAAACATAAGAACTAGCTCTTGGAAGGATGGAAACTAAACTGACCATGAACTAAACCTGCCGCACAACTAACAGTAGCCGGGTAGCGTAGCCTGCGTTTTATCCCTAGACGCCCAGCGCCGGCCGGAGGACTAACTAATCCTGGCAGAGGAAAATATAGTCCTGGCTCACCTCTAGAGAAATTTCCCCGAAAGGCAGACAGAGGCCCCCACAAATATTGGCGGTGATTTTAGATGAAATGACAAACGTAGTATGAAAATAGGTTTAGCAAAATTGAGGTCCGCTTACTAGATAGCAGGAAGACAGAAAGGGCACTTTCATGGTCAGCTGAAAACCCTATCAAAACACCATCCTGAAATTACTTTAAGACTCTAGTATTAACTCATAACATCAGAGTGGCAATTTCAGATCACAAGAGCTTTCCAGACACAGAAACGAAACTACAGCTGTGAACTGGAACAAAATGCAAAAACAAACAAGGACAAAAGTCCAACTTAGCTGGGAGTTGTCTAGCAGCAGGAACATGCACAGAAAGGCTTCTGATTACAATGTTGACCGGCATGGAAGTGACAGAGGAGCAAGGCTAAATAGCGACTCCCACATCCTGATGGAAACAGGTGAACAGAGAGGATGATGCACACCAGTTCAATTCCACCAGTGGCCACCGGGGGAGCCCAAAATCCAATTTCACAACAGTACCCCCCCCTCAAGGAGGGGGCACCGAACCCTCACCAGAACCACCAGGGCGATCAGGATGAGCCCTATGAAAGGCACGGACCAAATCGGAGGCATGAACATCAGAGGCAGTCACCCAAGAATTATCCTCCTGACCGTATCCCTTCCATTTGACCAGATACTGGAGTTTCCGTCTGGAAACACGGGAGTCCAAGATTTTTTCCACAACGTACTCCAACTCGCCCTCAACCAACACCGGAGCAGGAGGCTCAACGGAAGGCACAACCGGTACCTCATACCTGCGCAATAATGACCGATGAAAAACATTATGAATAGAAAAAGATGCAGGGAGGTCCAAACGGAAGGACACAGGGTTAAGAATCTCCAATATCTTGTACGGGCCGATGAACCGAGGCTTAAACTTGGGAGAAGAAACCCTCATAGGGACAAAACGAGAAGACAACCACACCAAGTCCCCAACACAAAGCCGAGGACCAACCCGACGCCGGCGGTTGGCAAAAAGCTGAGTCTTCTCCTGGGACAACTTCAAATTGTCCACTACCTGCCCCCAAATCTGATGCAACCTCTCCACCACAGCATCCACTCCAGGACAATCCGAAGATTCCACCTGACCAGAAGAAAATCGAGGATGAAACCCCGAATTACAGAAAAAGGGAGACACCAAGGTGGCAGAGCTGGCCCGATTATTGAGGGCAAACTCCGCTAAAGGCAAAAAAGCAACCCAATCATCCTGATCTGCAGACACAAAACACCTCAAATATGTCTCCAAGGTCTGATTCGTCCGCTCGGTCTGGCCATTAGTCTGAGGATGGAAAGCAGACGAGAAAGACAAATCTATGCCCATCCTAGCACAGAATGCTCGCCAAAATCTAGACACGAATTGGGTACCTCTGTCAGAAACGATATTCTCCGGAATACCATGCAAACGGACCACATTTTGAAAAAACAGAGGAACCAACTCGGAAGAAGAAGGCAACTTAGGCAGGGGAACCAAATGGACCATCTTAGAGAAACGATCACACACCACCCAGATGACAGACATCTTCTGAGAAACAGGAAGATCCGAAATAAAATCCATCGAGATGTGCGTCCAGGGCCTCTTCGGGATAGGCAAGGGCAACAACAATCCACTAGCCCGAGAACAACAAGGCTTGGCCCGAGCACAAACGTCACAAGACTGCACGAAGCCTCGCACATCTCGAGACAGGGAAGGCCACCAGAAGGACCTTGCCACCAAATCCCTGGTACCAAAGATTCCAGGATGACCTGCCAACGCAGAAGAATGAACCTCAGAAATGACTTTACTGGTCCAATCATCAGGAACAAACAGTCTACCAGGTGGGCAACGATCAGGTCTATCCGCCTGAAACTCCTGCAAGGCCCGCCGCAGGTCTGGAGAAACGGCAGACAATATCACTCCATCCTTAAGGATACCTGTAGGTTCAGAATTACCAGGGGAGTCAGGCTCAAAACTCCTAGAAAGGGCATCCGCCTTAACATTCTTAGAACCCGGCAGGTAGGACACCACAAAATTAAACCGAGAGAAAAACAACGACCAGCGCGCCTGTCTAGGATTCAGGCGTCTGGCGGACTCAAGATAAATTAGATTTTTGTGGTCAGTCAATACCACCACCTGATGTCTAGCCCCCTCAAGCCAATGACGCCACTCCTCAAAAGCCCACTTCATGGCCAAAAGCTCCCGATTCCCAACATCATAATTCCGCTCGGCGGGCGAAAATTTACGCGAGAAAAAAGCACAAGGTCTCATCACGGAGCAATCGGAACTTCTCTGCGACAAAACCGCCCCAGCTCCGATCTCAGAAGCGTCGACCTCAACCTGAAAAGGAAGAGCAACATCAGGCTGACGCAACACAGGGGCGGAAGAAAAGCGGCGCTTAAGCTCCCGAAAGGCCTCCACAGCAGCAGGGGACCAATCAGCAACATCAGCACCCTTCTTAGTCAAATCAGTCAATGGTTTAACAACATCAGAAAAACCAGCAATAAATCGACGATAAAAGTTAGCAAAGCCCAAAAATTTCTGAAGACTCTTAAGAGAAGAGGGTTGCGTCCAATCACAAATAGCCTGAACCTTGACAGGATCCATCTCGATGGAAGAGGGGGAAAAAATATATCCCAAAAAGGAAATCTTTTGAACCCCAAAAACGCACTTAGAACCCTTCACACACAAGGAATTAGACCGCAAAACCTGAAAAACCCTCCTGACCTGCTGGACATGAGAGTCCCAGTCATCCGAAAAAATCAAAATATCATCCAGATACACAATCATAAATTTATCCAAATAATCACGGAAAATGTCATGCATAAAGGACTGAAAGACTGAAGGGGCATTTGAAAGACCAAAAGGCATCACCAAATACACAAAGTGGCCCTCGGGCGTATTAAATGCGGTTTTCCACTCATCCCCCTGCTTAATTCGCACCAAATTATACGCCCCACGGAGATCTATCTTAGAGAACCACTTGGCCCCCTTTATGCGAGCAAACAAATCAGTCAGCAGTGGTAACGGATATTGATATTTAACCGTGATTTTATTCAAAAGCCGATAATCAATGCACGGCCTCAAAGAGCCATCTTTCTTAGCCACAAAGAAAAAACCGGCTCCTAAGGGAGATGACGAAGGACGAATATGTCCCTTTTCCAAGGACTCCTTTATATATTCTCGCATAGCAGCATGTTCAGGCACAGACAGATTAAATAAACGACCCTTAGGGTATTTACTACCCGGAATCAAATCTATGGCACAATCGCACTCCCGGTGCGGAGGTAATGAACCAAGCTTAGGTTCTTCAAAAACGTCACGATATTCAGTCAAGAATTCAGGAATCTCAGAGGGAATAGATGATGAAATGGAAACCACAGGTACGTCCCCATGCGTCCCCTTACATCCCCAGCTTAACACAGACATAGCTTTCCAGTCAAGGACTGGGTTATGAGATTGCAGCCATGGCAATCCAAGCACCAACACATCATGTAGGTTATACAGCACAAGAAAGCGAATAATCTCCTGGTGATCCGGATTAATCCGCATAGTTACTTGTGTCCAGTATTGTGGTTTATTGCTAGCCAATGGGGTGGAGTCAATCCCCTTCAGGGGTATAGGAGTTTCAAGAGGCTCCAAATCATACCCACAGCGTTTGGCAAAGGACCAATCCATAAGACTCAAAGCGGCGCCAGAGTCGACATAGGCATCCGCAGTAATAGATGATAAAGAACAAATCAGGGTCACAGATAGAATAAACTTAGACTGTAAAGTGCCAATTGAAACAGACTTATCAAGCTTCTTAGTACGCTTAGAGCATGCTGATATAACATGAGTTGAATCACCGCAATAGAAGCACAACCCATTTTTTCGTCTAAAATTCTGCCGTTCACTTCTGGACAGAATTCTATCACATTGCATATTCTCTGGCGTCTTCTCAGTAGACACCGCCAAATGGTGCACAGGTTTGCGCTCCCGCAGACGCCTATCGATCTGGATAGCCATTGTCATGGACTCATTCAGACCCGCAGGCACAGGGAACCCCACCATAACATCCTTAATGGCATCAGAGAGACCCTCTCTGAAATTCGCCGCCAGGGCGCACTCATTCCACTGAGTAAGCACAGCCCATTTACGGAATTTCTGGCAGTATATTTCAGCTTCGTCTTGCCCCTGAGATAGGGACATCAAGGCCTTTTCCGCCTGAAGTTCTAACTGAGGTTCCTCATAAAGCAACCCCAAGGCCAGAAAAAACGCATCCACATTGAGCAACGCAGGATCCCCTGGAGCCAATGCAAAAGCCCAATCCCCTCTCTGAAAACTACAGCTGTGAACTGGAACAAAATGCAAAAACAAACAAGGACAAAAGTCCAACTTAGCTGGGAGTTGTCTAGCAGCAGGAACATGCACAGAAAGGCTTCTGATTACAATGTTGACCGGCATGGAAGTGACAGAGGAGCAAGGCTAAATAGCGACTCTCACATCCTGATGGAAACAGGTGAACAGAGAGGATGATGCACACCAGTTCAATTCCACCAGTGGCCACCGGGGGAGCCCAAAATCCAATTTCACAACAGTTAGCACTTAAAATCTCACTCACGATATATGGCTCCATTCATTCTTTCAAGTACACGAATCAGTCGTCCTGGTCCCTCTGCAGAGAAACAGCCCCAAAGCATGATGTTGCACCCCCAAGCTTCACAGTAGTTATAGTGTTCTTTGGCTGCAACTCAGCTTTCTGTCTCCTCCAAACATGACAAGTTTTGTTTCTACCAAATAGTTCTACTTTGGTTTCATCAGACAATATGCTATTCTCTCAATACTCTTCTGGATAATCAAAATGCTCTCTAGCAAGCTTCAGACGGGCTCAGACATGTACTGGCTTAAGCAAGGGGACATGTCAGGCACTGCAGGATCTGAGTTCCTGGCGGCGTAGTGTGGTAGCCTTTGTTACAGTGGTCCCAGCTCTATGCAGGTCATTCACTAGGTCCCCCCATGTGGTTCTGGGATTTTTGCTCACCATTCTTGTGATCATTTTAACCCCACGGGGTGAGATCTTGTGTGGAGCCCCAGATTGAGAGAGATTATCAGTGGCCTTGTATGTCTTCCATTTTTTTATTCTTGCTCTCAGAGTTGATTTCATCACACCAAGCTGCTTGGCTATTGAAGATTCAGTCTTCCCATCCTGGTGCAGGGCTACAATTTTGTTTCTGGTGTCCTTCGACAGCTCTTTGGTGTTCACCATAGTAGAGTTTGGAGTGTGACTGTTTGAGGTTGTGGACAGGTGTCTTTTATACTGATAACAAGTTCAAACAGGTGCTTACTAATGATAATGAGTGGAGGACAGAGGAGCCTATTAAAGAAGTAGTTACAGGTCTGTGAGTGAGAGCCAGAAATCTTGTACGTTTTTAGGTGACCAAATACTTATTTTCCATCATAATTTTCAAAATAAATCTTGCCAAATCAGACAAGGTGATTTTCTGGATTTGTTTTCTCAACTTTGACTCTCATAGTTGTGGTCTACCTATGATGTCAATTACAGGCCGCTCTAATCTTTTTAAGTGGGAGAACTTGTACAATTGGTGGCTGACTAAATGTAACACCACGGAAATGTCACCTAGAGTGGACCCTCTGGGTTGGAACACCAGAGCCCCCTGAGCAAGCTGGCCAAGGGAGGACATCCCCTATACAGGGAGCATTAGGGGCAGGCCCAGATTCAGTAGTATCTCAACAGCGAGTACCAAAGGGTGGCTCTAGAGAACAAGGTGTAAGGCTGAGAGAAGACAGCAAGCACAGGGTGCCAGGAGTACAGGCTGGGAGCTAACAGGAAAGTGGGGTAGGTAGAGAGGGATGGAAATACCAGGACAGGTCCTGTAGACCCAGGGTCAGGGAGGTGATGCAGGATCCAAGAACTGGCAGGAGCCGAGGAGGAGGCAGGCACTAGAAAACAAAGAGCAGAGCAGGGTAAATACTAGTAGGGATTGCGCAGGAAGGCAAACCAGGGATCTGACTAAAGATGAGAGACACCAGACCCAACAATGCAGATGACCTGGAGGCTGCTATCAAAGCAACCTGGGCTTCCATAACACCTCTGCAGTGCTGTAAGGTGGAAGACCGGGCTGCGGGTACCTTTGTGATGCCGAGTCTGGAACTGTTGAGGCTGCATCCAATGTTGCCGGGGGGAAGGAATGGGTAAGTAGACAGGACCCATGACCTGGTGAGCGAGGGCGTGGTAAGACCAGGCAGGAAGCAGGAAGTGCGGGTAAAAGGGAGAAGTTTCTTGCCGGCAGAAAAAGAATCAGTGGGGGTGGATGCGCTCCGCAGCAAGAGAGACAGTGTGGAGTTGTGCCTCAGCAGAGCTTGCGCGAGGGCCCCCGAGAGTTTGTGAGTGTGCAGAGCATCGGGAGCTCCACTAAGCAGCGCGATGTGCTCGCATTGAGAAGCGGGTGCCAGGTGCCGTATCCTCCGATGTGTTCCCCATCTTTCACAGGCATGCAGCAGAGCATGCATAGAACAGAGACCTCTGCAGCAGCCCTTTCCCACACTTTTGTTGCACAATTTAATGGACTAGGGCAGGCGTCCCCAACCTATAGCTCGGGAGCCACATGTGGCTCGTGAGACTGTGATGTGTGGCTTACGGCTGTCTGCCAGCTTGGTGCATTAACACCAGATGTACCAAACAGCTATTAAGAGTAGATCTCTAGATCATGACTTCTGTGTGTTGCCCCACACAGAAGAGCAGATCTGGCAGATCTGGAAGCACATATACTCGTCTTAGGGGTTTACAGATAATATAAGTATGGTACTCTGGGAACAGGATGGTACTAACTGTGAGAGGAGGTGCTTGAAGCTGGATGTGGTGGGAGAATTCTGAATAAGAGAATTGTGGAACCCCTTGACATACCACCTTGGTGTGACTTCTGTGGAAAAGTTTTGGCTGTTATTATACTGGTAATAGGGGGCTCTGGATCTCACCACTGTGAGGGAGGCAGGAGCTGGATGTAGCTCACAATCTTCTCTCACAGCTGAATGTGGCTCTCCATGTCAGGAAGGTTGTAGACCAGTGGCCTAGGGGCTCAGCGGGCAAAATTGGAGACCACCCGTTGCCACAAGAAGCTTGTTCATGAGTGGACTGGTGATGCTTTAAGACACTGTGCCGGCCGTTGCTGGGACTACCACCCCCACCGGACTACATGCGGCTGAGGAACATAGGAGTCATGATAAGTTCATAACAAGACTGTTGGGTTATATTACAATTTCCTTTATTAACTACTTTTTGTCTCCCTGCAAGGAGTTTTCCCTATTGTTATAATTAAACTGCATTACTGTTAACCCTTGCTCTGCATTCCCTGCATTACTGCATCCCGGGACCTGCTTACAGTGCCACAGGCTGATCGCCTCCATTCCACTCCGCATTGATGCAGTAATTGCTGCAAAAGGAGCCCCAACTGTTATGACCTGGTGGTTACGGAGAAGCACTGATATGACCTGGTGGGTAAAACGAAACATGGGACAAGCTCTGAGGAGGTGGTAACTTTACTGACCGCAAACCCAACTCCTAACACCAACACTAGAAATAGCCGTGGGACGTTCCTAACTCTCCCTAGACACCTCGTCACGGCCTAAAAACTAACTACCCCTTAAGATAGAAACAGAAAACTATCTTGCCTCAGAGAAATTCCCAAAAGGAAAGATAGCCCCCCACATATATTGACTGTGAGTGGAGAGGGAAAAGACATACACAGAAATGAAAGCAGATTTTAGCAAAGGAGGCCAATTTCTAATCTAGATAGACAGAAATAGGAAAGGATACTGTGCGGTCAGTATTAAAAACTAAAAATCCACGCAGAGTTTACAAAATGATCTCCACACCGACTCACGGTGTGGAGGGGCAAATCTGCTTCCCCAGAGCTTCCAGCTAGCCTGAATATATCATAATGACAAGCTGGACAAAAAGAAACATGACATGAGCTGAGCAATAAAGTCCAAAGCAGATGGACTAACAAGAACTAGCAAGAACTTATCTTTTGCTGAAATGGACAGGCCATGAGAAATATCCAAGGAGAAAACTGAATCCACCCTGAGACATTGACAGCTGGCAAGGACTACAGACCAGAGCCAAGTTACATAGCAAGGCCAGTGGAGCCGATTAGTGAAAGCAGCTGCTGCAGAACCTCAAGGAGCAGCAGTTCCACTCGAAACCACCAGAGGGAGCCCAAGGGCAGAACTCACAAAAGTACCATTCATAACCACAGGAGGGAGCCCAAGAATGGAATTCACAACAGTACCCCCCCCCCTTGAGGAGGGGTCACCGAACCCTCACCAGAGCCCCCAGGCCGATCAGGACGAGCCAAATGAAAAGCACGAACCAAATCGGCAGCATGGACATCGGAGGCAAAAACCCAAGAATTATCCTCCTGGCCATAACCCTTCCACTTAACCAGATACTGAAGCTTCTGCCTCGAAAGACGAGAATCCAAAATCTTCTCCACCACATACTCCAACTCCCCCTCAGCCAACACCGGAGCAGGAGGGTCAACGGAAGGGACCATGGGCACCACATATCTCCGCAACAAAGATCTATGGAACACATTATGAATGGAAAAAGAAGCTGGAAGGGCCAAACGAAAAGACACAGGATTGATAATTTCAGAAATCTTATAAGGACCAATAAAGCGAGGCTTGAACTTAGGGGAAGAAACTTTCATAGAAACATGACGAGAAGACAACCAGACCAAATCCCCAACACGAAGCCGGGGACCAACGCACCGACGACGGTTAGCAAAACGCTGAACCTTTTCCTGAGACAACGTTAAATTGTCCACCACATGAGTCCAAATCCACTGCAACTAGTGTTGAGCATTCCGATACCGCAAGTATCGGGTATCGGCCGATACTTGCGGGTATCGGAAATTCCGATACCGAGATCCGATACTTTTGTGGTATCGGTATCGGTATCGAAACAACATTAATGTGTAAAATAAAGAATTAAAATAAAAAATATTGCTATACTCACCTCTCCGACGCAGCCTGGACCTCACCGAGGGAGCCGGCAGCGTTCTGTGCTTAAAATGCGCGCTTTTACTTCCTTCCGTGACGTCACGGCTTGTGATTGGTCGCGTGCCGCCCATGTGGCCGCGACGCGACCAATCACAGCAAGCCGTGACGTAATTTCAGGTCCTGAATGCCTATTTCTGCATTCAGGACCTGAAATTACGTCACGGCTTGCTGTGATTGGTCGCGTCGCGGTCACATGGGCGGCACGCAACCAATCACAAGCCGTGACGTAATTTTAAAATGCGTGCGTTTCCTGCCTCCCGTGACGTCACGGCTTGTGATTGGTCGCGTCGCCCATGTGACCGCGACGCGACCAAACACAAGCCGGAACGCAATTTTAAAATCCTGAATGCCTAGAATTAGGCATCCAGGACCTGAAAATTACATCACGGCTTGCTGTGATTGGTCACGTCGCGGCCACATGGGCGGCACAAGCCGTGACGTCACGGAAGGAAGTAAAAGCGCGCATTTTAAGCACAGAATGCTGCCGGTTCCCTCGGTGAGGTCCAGGCTGCGTCGGAGAGGTGAGTATAGCAATATTTTTTATTTTAATTCTTTATTTTACACATTAATATGGATCCCAGGGCCTGAAGGAGAGTTTCCTCTCCTTCAGACCCTGGGAACCATCAGGAATACCGTCCGATACTTGAGTCCCATTGACTTGTATTGGTATCGGGTATCGGTATCGGATTAGATCCGATACTTTGCCGGTATCGGCCGATACTTTCCGATACCGATACTTTCAAGTATCGGACGGTATCGCTCAACACTAGCTGCAACCTGTCCACCACAGAATCCACACCAGGACAGTCCGAAGGCTCAACCTGCCCCGAAGAAAAACGAGGATGAAAACCGAAGTTACAAAAAAAAGGCGAAACCAAGGTAGCCGAACTAGCCCGATTATTAAGGGCAAACTCGGCCAATGGCAAGAAGGTCACCCAATCATCCTGATCAGCAGACACAAAGCATCTCAAATAGGTTTCCAAGGTCTGATTGGTTCGCTCCGTTTGGCCATTTGTCTGAGGATGAAATGCTGACGAAAAAGACAAATCAATGCCCATTCTAGCACAAAAGGACCGCCAAAACCTAGAAACGAACTGGGAACCTCTGCCAGACACAATATTCTCCGGAATGCCATGCAAACGAACCACATGCTGAAAGAACAATGGAACCAAATCAGAGGAGGAAGGCAACTTAGGCAAAGGTACCAAATGGACCATCTTAGAAAACCGGTCACAAACCACCCAGATGACAGACATCTTCTGAGAAACAGGCAGATCAGAAATAAGATCAATGGAAATATGCGTCCAAGGCCTCCCAGGGACCGGCAAAGGCAAAAGCAACCCACTAGCACGGGAACAGCAGGGCTTGGCCCGGGCACAGGTCCCACAGAACTGCACGAAAGAACGCACATCCCGCGACAAGGAAGGCCACCAAAAGGACCTGGCAACCAAATGTCTGGTACCAAAAATCCCAGGATGACCAGCCAATACAGAACAATGAATCTCAGAAATTACCTTATTAGTCCATCTATCAGGAACAAACAGTTTCCCCACTGGGCAGTGGTCAGGTTTATCAGCCTGAAACTCCTGAAGCACCCGCCGCAAATCAGGGGAGATGGCAGAAAGAATCACCCCCTCCTTGAGAATACCAGCCGGCTCAAGGACTCCCGGAGAATCAGGCAAAAAACTCCTAGAAAGGGCATCAGCCTTCACATTCTTAGATCCCGGAAGATATGAGACCACAAAATCAAAACGGGAGAAAAACAGAGACCATCGAGCTTGTCTAGGATTCAACCGCTTGGCAGACTCGAGGTAAATCAGATTCTTATGGTCGGTCAAGACCACAACGCGATGCTTAGCTCCCTCAAGCCAATGTCGCCACTCCTCAAATGCCCACTTCATAGCCAATAATTCCCGATTGCCGACATCATAATTACGCTCAGCAGGCGAAAACTTTCTGGAGAAGAAAGCACACGGTTTCATCAAAGAGCCATCAGAACTTCTCTGAGACAAAACGGACCCTGCCCCAATCTCAGAAGCGTCAACCTCAACCTGAAAAGGGAGAGAAACATCTGGCTGACGCAGTACAGGGGCAGAAGTAAACCGACGTTTAAGCTCCTGAAAGGCCTCCACAGCCGCAGAGGACCAATTCACCACCTTTCTTCGTTAAATCGGTCAGAGGTTTAACCACACTAGAAAAATTAGCAATGAAGCGGCGATAAAAATTAGCAAAGCCCAAAAATTTCTGAAGGCTCTTCACAGATGTGGGTTGAGTCCAATCATAAATGGCCTGGACCTTAACAGGGTCCATTTCAATAGCCGAGGGAGAAAAAATGAAACCCAAAAAAGAAACCTTCTGAACTCCAAAAAGGCACTTAGACCCCTTCACAAACAATGCATTAGCACGAAGGATCTGAAATACCATCCTGACCTGCTTCACATGAGACTCCCAATCATCGGAAAAAAACAAAATATCATCCAAATATACAATCATGAATTTATCCAGATAATCCCGGAAAATATCATGCATAAAGGACTGAAACACAGATGGAGCATTAGAGAGCCCGAAAGGCATCACAAGATATTCAAAATGGCCTTCAGGCGTATTAAATGCTGTTTTCCATTCATCGCCCTGTTTAATACGAACAAGATTATACGCCCCTCGAAGGTCGATCTTGGTAAACCAGCTAGCCCCCTTAATCCGAGCAAACAAATCAGAAAGCAAAGGTAAAGGGTACTGGAATTTGACCGTGATCTTATTGAGAAGGCGATAATCTATACAGGGCCTCAAGGAGCCATCCTTCTTGGCAACAAAAAAGAACCCCGCTCCCAACGGTGACGAAGACGGGCGAATATGCCCCTTCTCTAAGGACTCCTTTACATAACTCCGCATAGCGGCATGCTCTGGCACAGACAGATTGAAGAGTCGACCCTTAGGGAACTTACAGCCTGGAATCAAGTTAATAGCACAATCACAGTCCCTATGAGGAGGTAGGGAACTGGACTTGGGCTCATCAAATATATCCTGGAAATCTGACAAAAACTCAGGAACTTCAGAAGAGGGGGAAGAGGAAATTGACATCAAAGGAATATCACAATGCATCCCTTGGCAACCCCAACTAGTCACAGACATAGATTTCCAATCCAGCACCGGATTATGTAGCTGCAACCATGGAAAACCCAGCACAACAACATCATGCAAATTATGCAACACCAAAAAACGAATATTTTCCTGATGTGCTGGAGCCATGTACATGGTCAACTGTGTCCAGTACTGAGGTTTATTCTTGGCCAATGGTGTAGCATCTATCCCCCTCAAGGGAATAGGACTCTGCAAAGGCTCCAAGGAAAAACCACAGCGCTTGGCAAATTCTAAGTCCATTAAGTTCAGGGCAGCGCCAGAATCCACAAATGCCATTACAGAAAAGGACGACAATGAGCAAATCTGGGTAACAGACAAGAGAAATTTAGGCTGTACAGTACTAATGGTAACAGACCTAGCAACCCTCTTAGTACGCTTCGGGCAATCAGAAATAGCATGAGTAGAGTCACCACAGTAAAAACACAGCCCATTCTGACGTCTGAATTCCTGCCGTTCTGCTCTAGTCAAAATCCTATCACATTGCATAGGCTCAGGACTCAGCCCAGAGGACACCACCATATGGTGCACAACCTTACGCTCGCGCAGGCGCCGATCAATCTGAATGGCCAGAGACATTGATTCGTTCAAACCAGCAGGTATGGGGAACCCCACCATAACATCTTTAAGGGCTTCAGAAAGACCCTTTCTGAAAATAGCTGCTAGGGCATCCTCATTCCATTTTGTGAGCACAGACCACTTTCTAAATTTCTGGCAGTATACTTCTGCTGCTTCCTGACCCTGTCACAGAGCCAGCAAGATTTTTTCTGCCTGATCCACAGAATTAGGTTCGTCATACAGCAGTCCGAGTGCTTGAAAAAATGCGTCTACATTGAGCAATGCAGGATTCCCTGGCTCTAGGGAGAATGCCCAGTCCTGCGGGTCTCCACGCAGCAGAGAAATGACGATCTTCACCTGCTGAATGGGGTCACCAGAGGAACGAAGTCTCAAAGCAAAAAACAATCTGCAGTTATTATTAAAGTTCAGAAACTTAGATCTATCCCCAGAAAACAAATCAGGAATAAGAATTCTAGGCTCTAGAACCGGAGTCTGAACAACATAATCTTGGATACTCTGTACCCTTGCAGCGAGCTGATCAACACGCGAGAACAGACCCTGAACCTCCATATCAGCACCAAAATCCGGAACCACCCAAAGATTAAGGGGAAAAAAAGACAAAACAAGCTGCAAAGGAAAAAAAATGGCTCAGAACTTTCTTTTCCCTCTTTTGAGATGCATTCAACACATTGTGGGCCAGCTGTACTGTTATGACCTGGTGGTTACGGAGAAGCACTGATATGACCTGGTGGGTAAAACGAAACATGGGACAAGCTCTGAGGAGGTGGTAACTTTACTGACCGCAAACCCTACTCCTAACACCAACACTAGAAATAGCCGTGGGACGTTCCTAACTCTCCCTAGACGCCTCGTCACGGCCTAAGAACTAACTACCCCTTAAGATGGAAACAGAAAACTATCTTGCCTCAGAGAAATTCCCAAAGGAAAGATAGCCCCCCACATATATTGACTGTGAGTGGAGAGGGAAAAGACATACACAGAAATGAAAACAGATTTTAGCAAAGGAGGCCAATTTCTAATCTAGATAGACAGAAATAGGAAAGGATACTGTGCGGTCAGTATTAAAAACTAAAAATCCACGCAGAGTTTACAAAATGATCTCCACACCGACTCACGGTGTGGAGGGGCAAATCTGCTTCCCCAGAGCTTCCAGCTAGCCTGAATATATCATAATGACAAGCTGGACAAAAAGAAACACGACTTGAGCTGAGCAATAAAGTCCAAAGCAGATGGACTAACAAGAACTAGCAAGAACTTATCTTTTGCTGAAATGGACAGGCCATGAGAAATATCCAAGGAGAAAACTGAATCCACCCTGAGACATTGACAGCTGGCAAGGACTACAGACCAGAGCCAAGTTACATAGCAAGGCCAGTGGAGCTGATTAGTGAAAGCAGCTGCTGCAGAACCTCAAGGAGCAGCAGTTCCACTCGAAACCACCAGAGGGAGCCCAAGGGCAGAACTCACAAAAGTACCATTCATAACCACAGGAGGGAGCCCAAGAACGGAATTCACAACACCCAACCAAGTCTTGAGTGCATTTCTTGAACATACATTTCAGTAGGCCAACATTTTGGATTTTAAAATAATTTTTCAAGCTGGTGTTATAAAACTTTCTAATTTACTGAGATAATAACTTTTGGGTTTCCTTTGGCTGTAAGCCATAATCATCAACATTAACAGAAATAAACACTTGAAATAGATCACTCTGTTCGTAATGACTATATAATATGAGTTTTACTTTTTGTATTGAAGAACTGAAATAAATAACCTTTTGATGCTTTTCTTATTTAGTGAGAAGCACTTGTAAATGTTAACAAACTGCCGATCAGTAAAGACCATCTGGTCCTGGCAAACTATCAACATCGGTTACATGTGACCTGCACAGGCGTAGCGCTCTCCAAGTCCAAATACCCAGCAAGGACCCTCATGTTCATGTAACATGTCAGGGTGCAAGCGACCAATGTCTCTCTCAGTTATCACCCCACAGCATGTTACAGACTGACGATTTATCACGCCCGTTGCACTACAAATAATTTGTGTGTAGCACTGGTCTTAAAAACACCATGGAAAATGTTAATATATGTGCAGCTTGCACTTCTGGATACTTGTGGATGTACCAAATAAAATTATTTTAGCTACTTTGCATATTTATTGGTGTTTGTGTATAGCAAAATATTTACATTGTTGATTCAAAACACAGAGTAGCATACAAAAGATATATCTGTGTGTGCTCTGTTCAAGGTTTATCATGAGCAACCAACCACAGTGGCCCCATAAGAAGAGTGAGCCACAGTCCACTGTAGGAGCAGCCAAATAGTGGCTACTTAGAAAAAGACCTACTCATGTGCTAAGGTCAGTATAAAGAAAAGCCATTGTCAGCTTCTTCCTGACTAGTTTACAGAAAAGAAAAAAAAACTTAGGAGCAGCTACATCCTATATGACTTTTTCTTTGGAGCGTAGACTGGTGGTTGGAGACCTGATTTTTTAAGTTCCTTTGATGGTAAGGGGTTGGCCTTTGTATGTTTTAACCAATGTGTTGGCGACATGATTTTGTGACTTTCGCTAATATATACAGTATTACATGCTCTCCTCCTACACTTGATAAAGCATCCTTCCTCACAGACTGCACAGCTCAGTCGGTCGCAAAATTGCAGTTGGTGGAGAAACATGTGAGCAGTATTGTCCATTAGCTTCCTCCAAATGAAAAATGGAAAGTATTGGGCAGGACTGGTCACATACTCGTCCATCACCAGCCACTGAGAATGGCTGCACTTATAAGTGTAGGAGAACCTGATCTTTTTATTTATAAGTATAAGCCAAAACATAATTCCCCCAACATAATTGTTAAAATAAAAATAAAGTACCAGTAGTTATTTTTTTATGACCCTCATACACATTGGGTTAAAGGCTAATTTCCCAACTCTCCCATGACAGATGATAATAAGGTTCAATCAACTTGTATTAAAATACCAAACACTTTTGTTCTCCATAAGGTAGCGCTGTCTGGGAGCTTTTTTCTCTTCTCTTCCCATTAAAAACCCATAAACACACAGCAAACCCACCAATTTGGGGGAGGGAATCACTGAAAATAAGGTGTATGAGGGTGTCCCGATTCTCTCTAGAGGGAAAATGTTGAGTGAAAGGATTGGGCATATCCGATTTCAATATATTCAATTATTTGTTCTCACAGGAGATGAGAAATCACTAAGACACCACCATTTCCCCCTTTCTCTAACGAAACTCAAACTTGGGCATGTGCGTCTTGGAAAAGCTTTTGAAAAAAACCCTAAAGACGTATGTGAACGCATATAAGATAAGTCAGTGTAAGGCCTCCTTTACATGCCAATGGAAGATCCATCATCCCAGACTGTTATATTAAATGAAAAAACTATGTGTGGCTCAAGTGAGAGGAGAAATATTCCCTAAGGAAATATTCCATGAGGATATATTTGGAAATGTTTACTTTCTCCCTTTTACCATGCTCTGATCCTTCATTTGGTGTGAAAAAAGTGCAGGTGATCTGAGATTATGGTAGTTTTCCCTATACATATTCGTCTATATTACCTGTCAGACTCGCAATAATTATTTTAAAATAAATTAGATATTTTGTATTAGTGTCCCTGGCAACTGCGTAATGGGATGGCATGCAATTACATGTCAGAATGAAATGTATACTAATATCAGTTGCATTGTTCACTTAATACATTCTTTCTTGCATACTCCTGTCTTTTTCCACTATAGTCTATACAGAGACTATGCTGCACATTCTCCAGCTGTTGCAGACACATGAATTTTGACACCTCACACGCCCTTCCCCCAGTGACAAGCTTATGTGCACACTTCACCATTTGTCAGGAACCCAACTCCAGGGAACTCTTTCATCTGCTGTGATGAGTGTGCTCTTTCCAACAAGGTATCATGTTTATTGTATTTACACAATTAATACAAACTTAAAGAAATATTATTAACCTTGGTAGTAAATTCATGGTAAAAGCCCCCCAAAATCAGATTAAAAAAATACTTTTATGCCAAGTTCACTTTCATGAACTTGAAAAGCAAATATTTTTTGCTTGACATTTTATGAACCTTTTTGAATGGCATAAATAAACATTTATGTCCTTATTACAACAATGTGATCCAAGTGTATTGTAAATATTAAAGCATCTCAAGATGGTAACATTCAATTTAGTTATCACATATCTAAATGAGATTCTTTGCTTGGACAATCCTGAATTTTTTTGCAATGGTTCCTTTAAAAAAACAAGCAGGTATAAAAGGTCCCCGGGCAGGGACCACCATTGATCAGCTGCGTTCTGAGGGAAACCTTGATGTTTTGCATTTTATATTCCATTTTTTATGATATCAGGGGGAAAACGTAAAGAAGAATAAGAAAAGTGCATCTAATTTTTTACTTTTTTCATAGATATATATATATATATATATATATATATATATATATATATATATATATATACACATATATACATATATACATACAAGTAGAACAAGAGAAGGCAGCAATCCAGATACTTTTCAAAGTGAAAAAAGTGAGGTTTATTCAGCCCACATCTCTGTGCGACGTTTCGGCTCACACTGAGCCTTTTTCAAGCAGTGAGTGGTACCAACAACTGTGATTTTATACTCATAATCTACAATCATTTGCATTTACATAATTGTTCATAAAATATTCCACATACATAAATATTGCACTGTGTACATATATATAATATAATCTGTGCCATCATTAAAGTGCATAGTGCCAACGTATTTTGGTATTGGTTATTTAGTAGTATCATATATAGTTAGTAGCATGCCACATCCAAGATGGTGCCTCGGCAAGGATGGAGGCCGAGAGCGCATGCGCAAGTGGAATTCAGTATAGGAGGCTCTGGATTGGCTCACAGGCTATGACAGAGTGTTATGACGCTGAGACATGCGCAGTAGGAACAAGGGAACGCCGATATTAGCGGTCGGCGTCCTCCATGTGGAGTGCTCTGTGGGCGGCAGGGTAAGAAAGTACAATAAGTATGAAATATTAAGAACAGACATATAACAAAAATTAACTGAAGTATGTGCAAAGTAAGAGAGCTATAAATTAGACATGGGGGCATATAATGATATTAGCACGTTGGCACTATGCACTTTAATGATGGCACAGATTATATTATATATATGTACACAGTGCAATATTTATGTATGTGGAATATTTTATGAACAATTATGTAAATGCAAATGATTGTAGATTATACGTATAAAATCACAAGTTGTTGGTACCACTCACTGCTTGAAAAAGGCTCAGTGTGAGCCGAAACGTCGCACAGAGATGTGGGCTGAATAAACCTCACTTTTTTTCACTTTGAAAAGTATCTGGATTGCTGCCTTCTCTTGTTCTACTTGTATACATTTGGGTGGAGGAGTGGACTACTCAACCCAGGAGGCTAGGCACCCACCGGTGAGCATTGTGCTGTTCCAATTTTACTATATATATATATATATATATATATATATATATATATATACACTACTTAAAGAGTAAAGGGAACACTTAAACAACAGAATATAACTCCAAGTAAATCAAACTTCTATGAAATCAAACATCAAACTGTCCACTTAGGAAACAACATTGTTTGACAACAATTTTACATGCTGTTGTGCAAATGGAATAGACAACAGATGGAAATTATTGGCAATTATCAAGACACACTCAAAAAAGGAGTGGTTCTGCAGGTGGGGATCACAGACCACATCTCAGTACCAATGCTTTTTGGCTGATGTTTTGGTCACTTTTGAATGTTGGTAGTGCTTTCACACTCGTGGTAGCATGAGACGGACTCTACAACCCACACAAGTGGCTCAGGTAGTGCAACTCATCCAGGATGGCACATCAATGTGAGCTGTGGCAAGAATATTTGCTGTGACTGTCAGCGTAATGTCCAGAGGCTGGAGGCGCTACCAGGAGACAGGCCAGTACACCAGGAGACGTGGAAGGGGCCATAGGAGGGCAACAACCCAGCAGCAGGACCGTTACCTCAGCCTTTATGCAAGGAGGAACAGGAGGAGCACTGCCAGAGCCCTGCAAAATGACCTCCAGCAGGCCACAAATGTGCATGTGTCTGCACAAACAGTTAGAGACCGACTCCATGAGGATGGTCTGAGTGTCCAATGTCCACAGATGGGGGTTGTGCTCACAACCCAACACCATGCAGGACGCTTGGCACTTGCCACAGAACACCAGGATTGGCAAATTTGCCACTGGCGCCCTGTGCTCTTCTCAGATGAAAGCAGGTTCACACTGAGCACATGTGACAGAGTCTGGAGATGCTGTGGAAAGCGATTTTCTGCCTGCAACATCCTTCAGCATGACCGGTTTGGCTGTGGGTCAGTAATGGTGTGGGGTGGAATTTCTTTGGAGGGCCGCACAGCCCTCAATGTGCTCACCAGAGGTAGCCTGACTGCCATTAGGTACTGAGATGAAATCCACAGACCCCTTGTGAGACCATATGCTGGTGCAGTTGGCCCTCGGTTCCTCCTAATGCAGGACAATGCCAGACATCATGTGGCTAGAGTGTATCAGCAGTTATTGCAAGATGAAGTCATTGAAGCTATGGACTGGCCCAGCCGTTCCCCAGACCTGAATCCGATTGAACACATCTGGGACATCATGTCTCGCACCATCCACCAACATCGCATTGCACCACAGACTGTCCAGGAATTGGCGGATGCTTTAGTCCAGGTCTGGGAGGATATCCCTCAGGAGACCATCCACCGCCTCATCAGGAGCATGCCCAGGTGTTGTAGGGAGGTCACACAGGCATGTGGAGGCCACACACTACTGAGCATCATTTCCTTGTCTTGAGGCATTTCCACTGAAGTCGGATCAGCCTGTAACTTCATTTTCCACTTTGATTTTGAGCATCATTCCAACTCCAGACCTCCGTAGGATATTAGTTGTGATTTATGTTGATAATTCTTAGGTTTTATTGTTCTCAACACATTCCACTATGTAAAGAATAAAGATTTACTATGCAAATTGCCTCTTCTGAGAAAAAGAGGACTTAAGTCTACGTTCACATTTGCGGTCTGCGGTCTGGAAAAATTAGAGGAGTGAGCGGAAAATGAAAGATGTGAAAGGGAAAATGAGAAATGTGAGGAGGAAAATGAGAGGCATGATGGGAACATGAGAGAAGTGAGGTACTGCTGCAATATGAGGCTGTGTATAGGGAAGAGTGAGGCGCTGCAGGTGGAGGCTGTGTATAAGGCCACATTCAGTATTTGTAAGCCTCTGATTGTTTTAGTCCAAGTTTTAGCTTACAAATACTGAGGTAAAAATACTGACCAAATAACGTGTGAATGAGGTCTAAAGGAGAAAAGTGTGGTGCTGTTCATCTTTGCACCGGAAGGAAAAACCAAAAATGATGTTTATCCAGAGGCTCTTGAATGAGTTGAAAATAAAATACTATCAATATTTTGGTAATCATTTAGTTAATCTGTGTTGCAAATGATATGAAATGTTTTTATGTGCAATATCTACTATATAATTGTCTAAGCGTCACTTCCGTCTCTCTGTCCTTCTGTCTGTCACGGATATTCATTGGTCGCGGCCTCTGTCTGTCATGGAATCCAAGTCGCTGATTGGTCGTGGCAAAACGCCCATGACCAATCAGCGACGCGCACAGTCCGGAAGAAAATGGCCGCTCCTTACTCCCCGCACTCAATGCCCGGCGCCCGCATACACCCCTCCGGTCACCGCTCACACAGGGTTAATGACGGCGGTAACGGACCGCGTTATGCCGCGGGTAATGCACTCCGTTACCGCTGCTATTAACCCTGTGTGACCAAGTTTTTTTACTATTGACGCAGCCTATGCAGCATCAATAGTAAAAACATCTAATGTCAAAAATAATAAAAAAAATAAAAAAATGATTATATACTCACCTACGCCACCTTTCCCGCTCCTCGCGATGCAAGCAGAACATTCCGGTGGCAAGGATGGTCTGGCAGAAGGACCTGCCATGACGTCACGGTCATGTGACCGTGACGTCATTACAAGTCCTGCGTGCCTGCGCGGAAAGGACCTGCCGTGACGTTACGGTCATGTGACCGCTACTGTTATGATCTGGTGACCTTGGAGCCGCATGAGAGACTTTCTCAGGAGTAGGTGGTACCTGTACTGACCGCAAACCCTAAATTAACACCGCAACTAGAAGTAGCCGTGGGATGTACCTAACACGTCCTAGACATCTCGACACAGCCGGAGGACTAAATACCCCTATAGATGGAAATGGGAATTCTATCTTGCCTCAGAGCAGAACCCCAAAGGATAGGCAGCCCCCCACAAATATTGACTGTGAGTATAAGAGGAAAGACACACGCAGGCAGAAAAACAGGATTTAGCAAAAGAGGCACTTCTAGCTAAATAGAAAAGGATAGGACAGAATTCTAAGCGGTCAGTATTAAAATCCTAAAAATATCCACAGCAGATAATACAAATATTCCACATCTAACTAAAGACATAGAAAGTATATCTGCATCTCCTGAGAATCCAGCATGACTGAAAAATCCAAACAAAGTCTAAGCTGGACAAAAACACAATATATTGCACTGAATTGCAAAGCACACTGCATGTGTGCACAGAGACAAAAAACCAGACACTTATCTTAGCTGAATTTGCAGCAGGGCATGAGGAGCCAGAGAGAGATGCAATCCCTCCAAGTACAATGGACAACTGGCACAGACTCATGGATCCTGCAAACCTAAATACCTAATAGAGCTGCAATCAGCAGAAACACCTGCCAGGACTACAACCCCAAGACAACTGCACTACCACCAACAACCACTGGAGGGAGCCCAAGAGCAGAATTCACAACACGCTACACGGTCATGTGACCGCGACGTCATCACAGGTCCTGCACGACAAGGACCTGCCGTGATGTCACGGTCATGTGACCACGACACGGTTACGTGACCACTACGTCATCACACCCTGGGACCGGAAGCTGCCGCCTGCACCCCACACAGGCGACAGAGCTACAACGCGCCTGCGGAAGGTGAGTATATGTTTATTTTTTATTTTTTTAACCTGTGTCATACGTGGCTGGGCAATATACTACGTAGCTGGGCAATATACTACGTGACTGGCCAATATACTACGTGGCTCTGTGCTGTATACTACGTCACTGGGCAATATACTACGTAACTGGACAATATACTACGTAACTGGCAATATACTATGTGGCTCTGTGCTGTATACTACGTCACTGGGCAATATATATACTACGTCACTGGGCAATATACTATGTGGCTGGGCAATATACTACGTGGCTGGGCAATATACTACATGGGCTGTGCAATCTACTACGTGGCTCTGTGCTGTATACTACATCACTGGGCAATATACTACGTCACTGGGCAATATACATACTACATCACTGGGCAATATACTATATGGCTGGGCAATATACTACGTGGCTGGGCAATATACTACGTGGCTGGGCAATATACTACGTGGACATACATATTCTAGAATACCCGATGCGTTAGAATCGGGCCACCAACTAGTAATCATTATAATTTGTTATAACTAACCACAGTTAGTTAATATACCCGGGCAACGCAGGGCTCATCAGACCCCTGTTACAGCTAGGGGGCACTGCATGTTCTCCTCAGAATATGCACGGAGGCGTATTGAGGCCATGGGAATGCATGGCAGTCACAGGCATAACTGTGATGATGAGACAACGTCCGGCATTATTGTAAATGGCCAGTATGTGTTGCAGAGGAGATACTCTGCGCTGTAAGCCTGAAGTAATGTTGTTCTGGGACCTGTAGTCCCACAAGTATTGTTGTGTAGCTTCAAAGAGAGGCTTACAGGGTTAGTCGGAGAGCTGGGCGGGTCTGACTAACCACAGACACCTCCCACCTATGGGTGTGGTTACAGATATATAATGTGACTGAGGAATGGTCACATGTTAGAGAGAGTGTATGGACCTGATTGGTGTAAGGTCCTGGAGGGCCTATATGTTGGAGGTGCTAACTTTGTGAAGAGCACATGGTGAGGCTTTGGACCTGGTGGCCCGTGTGTTGGACGGTTCCAAGTGGGGACAGACATCCTGAACAGCACACAGAGAGGCCGTGTTTGCAGAGTCAATGATGGCACTGTGTTTGGGGGAGCTATCGTCCGTCTGAGGATCTGGACTGTCGGGAGTGCACTGGTCACAGGGACGGTGATCCTAGTTCGGCAGCTTCTTCAGGAGAGAGGACTGACAGGAGGTAAGTGTGTGGAGCAGGAGTTCCAGGAAGGTAACTCCAGCAAGGGGGTTATAATGGCAGAGAAGAATCTGCTATTCGAACTGACTGATGTGTGCCTGACAGGCAAGTTGGTGATTGTTATGTTCCTTTGATGCATATAATGAACTGTATGAATGTAACCACAGCTGAAATGGACTATATGTCGGTCCTGTGATGTTGAAATGCCCTACTGTGGTTTATGGAGGTATAATAAACCAGGCACGGACTTTTGTTAAAGAAAATACGGTCTTGCTGTGTGTTATATCGCTGCTGTGGCACCCCAGGAGTCCGGATGCACGGGGGAGATGATGTGATGCCTGGAAACAAGGAGGGATCCCTTAATCAGGTAACACCGACATGCAACACCGTCCTGACTCTGGACCAGAAGGGGGAGCACTAAACCCGGTTTCAGGGGAACTTCCCCATAAATTCTGGCCTGGGGGTTAGACAGTCTGTTAGAGGCAGTGAGCGGAGAAGAGGCAAAGGAGAGGAGCCTGGGGTCTGGAGCAGCGAGTGGGCTCACCCCAGAGGAAAGCGCAGAGAGACCGGACACCTTGGTCCATGGTGGTGTGGGAATTGCAGACCCAGCCATTGAACCCGGTGGGCAGGAGATTGCAAGTCTCTTGCCCCATCTAACACCTGTAAGTGCAGCGCCCCAGAGTCCTGGTCGTTGCAGTACTGTGGCTCCGCCGCTAAGGGGGGCTATGGTACGTCTGATGGCACTGAAGGAGTTCATCTGACCAGGTATCACATACACCAATACATTTCACAGTCGGGCCTCCAGGGGGAGCTAAGGGTACTATTTATTAGGCCACTCCTCACATACTGGTAAAACTGGGGGTCAGGCAGGAAGTTAGGAAGAACGCTGACTGGGTTTGAACCAGGCAACACCTTGTGGCAGAGGGTGTTGCAGGGGAAGATTCGGTAGGGTCCCTGTCAGGGGTGGGATCCTGACAGAGGCCTGGCAAACAGAGAGAAAGCTACGGGACCGCGCCTGCACTTCATAGCGGCGGTGCCCTAAGAAAGGACAAGAAGCGAGATTTATTGTGCTGAGTGAGAAACGAGATCAAAGCAAGAAGGAGAATACCAGTAGGAGTCGTGCTGTAAGATCGAGGCAACATCCTACTGAGGCGTAAACAACCGGCAGCCGGAACGCCGAGGAGGTACAGAGCTCTAAGCCATACTTCAAACCAACGGCAGGACAGTCAGTCCTGTCAGGCGGGCTGTCTCACCTAAATCACCTACGCAGACATAGGGGGCAACTTGTGGAGAGGGGCGACTCTAGGGTCCCGGAAGAGCTCCGAGCCTACCCGTCATACGGGTGCGTCCCAACCATAACACCTGGGAGGGACGGAAGATTAGCAGAAGATCATCTAATTGAGTTGTGAGGGAACACAAGAAACAGACACAACAGTTGTGGGGACTATCCCGTAAGCACAGCAGGGGAGGACCACAACACACATAGCGCTAGAAGGAAGGCACAGATTTCCACCTGCAAAGGGAACTCTGGAGGTGCCATCGGACCGGCCGGACTTGCGCAGCCTGGTTAACCGTATTCCGGATTGAGGACTTTGAGACCTTCAGTAAAGAGGTAAAGAGACTGCAACCTGGTGTCCTCGTTATTGTCTGCGGCCGGCACTACACTACCCCCATCATCCACATCTATTACTGTACGCCCCTCAGCAGGGTCACGGACCGGGTCTAGCCACCGTGACAACCCCAGAGCAGAGACTCAAAGGCCCGGTACCGGGTACCCCTCGGCCCTGCGGCAGTGGGGGCGCTACAACTTGGCGTCACGAACAGGATCTACTTAAGCCTGAAGAATCAGGTCATGTGTGCCTTGGAACTGTGATTTATTATACTTGGACTGTGATTTATTGCAAAGACTGTGTGTTGCCCTTTACTGCCAAAAGTTCCCGCCAAAAGCCGCCGCCATTGGAGCGCCACAGGGAGCACAGAGGAAGAAGGGCGTGCCATGGGAG
Source organism: Ranitomeya variabilis (assembly GCF_051348905.1). Lineage (NCBI taxonomy): Eukaryota > Metazoa > Chordata > Amphibia > Anura > Dendrobatidae > Ranitomeya > Ranitomeya variabilis. Next base: position 352,999,692 of record NC_135237.1, on the reverse strand, counting down.
GAGACTACCAAAGTGGCGCCAGAAGTAGCGACCGCCCCCTCCGACTCCTGCTGCGAGAGGACGACCTACCCAGCAGCAGAGGAGAACCGCCCCCTGATTTGCAACGGCGGGAACGAGGTGAAGAAGGAGCTCGACCTCGGAGAAATGGCGGAGCCAGGTGCATGCGTTGCCGCCGAATGCCAGACAGCGACGATGAGCAGCAAGTGCCCGAGCAACGGCGAGGCGATCCCAGCTTGCCCTCACCCATCAGAGGCGGACTCGCGTCCACCGCCCGTGAAGGACCTGAATTCCTGGGAGCCGCCAGTGGAGGAGCCGAGTCTACCTATCCCAGCCACGGAGCCATGGAGGGCGGAGCCATGTCAGGAGGCCACTCCGGATGAGCAGCGGTCCTGGCTGCAGCCGATTCCAGTGTCCTCGTCAATGGAACCGATCGACATCGGTGGAATCACATCAGGCGCAGGTATGGACGGCACCCCTACTCCCCTGGCCGACTCTGCTCTCCCGACCGATCCGGCTCCCCTGACCGATCCTGCTCCTGTGACCGGTCCTCACCCCAGCAACAATAACCGTGCCTTTACGGTGGAACGGGTGGTCCTCACCCCCGACGTGATGGGGAAGCTGGTACCTCCCCTACCGACCAAGATGGGGGAACCCATAGATGTGGGCCCAGACGGGGTGATCCTCCAGTGGGACACCCCCTGGAACGAGCCGTATGGAGCTCCGGGGGAGAGCCTCACCCTTGCTGTGCTCACTTGGGAACAGTATAAACAATGTCTAATCCAACACTGGAAAAACCGAGACGAAACAGAGCAATCTGATATGCCGAAGACGCAACGCAGGAAGCCTGCGCACAACAGGAACGACGTGGTAAAGCGGGGGACTGTGCTAGCCTTCCACCCGAAGAGGGGTTGGGGCTCCATACAGGAACCAGGACTACCAACTGACGTCTTCGTTACTAGCTACAACGTAAAAACTCCCTGCTGCAGTCGAGATGGTGACCCATTGCAAAGGGGGGATCAGGAGACCTACACTCGCCGCCGGAATGCACAAGGATGGTGCGCTCGGAACGTCCACCGGTGTGAGCCTGAGGGAGCGTCACCTGTTGCCGTGACCCCGATTGATCCAGATTTGACAGATCTCGTTACTATCACCACCGTCCGCCTTGTAGCAGCCGCCGAGCTTGCAAGCAGGGTTAGCCTTCAAATCCAGACGCCGGCTGATCTGATGGCACCTGAGAGACCAACTACCAGCACAGGTGCTGCATCGGCCGGGGATAGAAGACCACCTCCTGCACAGCCACAAGATGAGTAAGCAAAAATGCTTTAATGACTGTAAATAGTTCCTTGTTTTCCTCTGCTATTTTGCTGCTAAAACCCGTCTAGGGTTATTCTTAAAGGGATCCCTTTGTTGACCCGGGATCCCTATTGTTTTTGTTTGTTTTCTACGTTTGCACAAGTTATCCAGAACTGCTGAATCATGAACAATGCATGATACAAACTCCTTGTACATAGTTTGCACCTTCTTAAAGGTGCTCTCTACTGGTTTTACATAAAAGACGGACTCTTTGCGAAGACACGGTTCTTGGAACCTGCACTGGAGTCCTTGCTGCATACGGACTTGCAGCTTGAGAAGTTGCACTACCTCATAGAGACTTGGTCCCCTCTTAAAGGGGATGTTCACATCCTGCACTTATGAACAGTGTTGCCTTAAGATGGTTGAATGGCAATAATGTCTTGAAAAAGAAAGTATTGATGATGTTGATATGTGAAAGTTAAATGTAACCAACTAGTTGATTGTAAGAAATGTTTAATGATGTGTTAGAGAATGAGGACAGGAAGTGAACCCGTAGGGGTTAGTGGTGAGTCCTCTTAGGAGCCATATAGAGATGGCTCAGTGATCTCAAACTGAAAGAAAAACATGTTCTATACTGTGTATAATAGTGAAAGGACAGTAGGCTCGGGCAGAAAGGAGCGGTCCTGTAAAAGAAAGGAGAGGCAGCAGGCCTGGAGCGGTTAGGACAGGCGGTCCTGCAGACATAAAGTAGGAGAATGTAGCACAATTGCTTAAGCCTTATAATGTGTTATAAGAAGGTCTTTAGTGGATTCAGGGTGTACATCCTTAAAGGCAATGTTAAATTAATGTTAAAAAATTTTGCACTTAGTAGAATACCCGGTTGGGTAAGAAAAGTTATTTATAGTAAGTTATTTAAAAGTATTTTACCATGTTTGTAACGTTCAAGTGTTCTCACCTCCCATAAAGGGAAGCTCTGTTCAAATATGCTTATTGTTATTGCACTCACAAAAATTGTATGTCTTTTTGCTGACATGTATTGTTGTTTTCTTCCCAGTCCAGGAGTACTGGATTTAACCGGGGGGGAGTGCAGCGCCCCAGAGTCCTGGTCGTTGCAGTACTGTGGCTCCGCCGCTAAGGGGGGCTATGGTACGTCTGATGGCACTGAAGGAGTTCATCTGACCAGGTATCACATACACCAATACATTTCACAGTCGGGCCTCCAGGGGGAGCTAAGGGTACTATTCATTAGGCCACTCCTCACATACTGGTAAAACTGGGGGTCAGGCAGGAAGTTAGGAAGAACACTGACTGGGTTGGAACCAGGCAACACCTTGTGGCAGAGGGTGTTGCAGGGGAAGATTCGGTAGGGTCCCTGTCAGGGGTGGGATCCTGACAGAGGCCTGGCAAACAGAGAGAAAGCTACGGGACCGCGCCTGCACTTCATAGCGGCGGTGCCCTAAGAAAGGACAAGAAGCGAGATTTATTGTGCTGAGTGAGAAACGAGATCAAAGCAAGAAGGAGAATACCAGTAGGAGTCGTGCTGTAAGATCGAGGCAACATCCTACTGAGGCGTAAACAACCGGCGGCCGGAACGCCGAGGAGGTACAGAGCTCTAAGCCATACTTCAAACCAACGGCAGGACAGTCAGTCACAGGCGGGCTGTCTCACCTAAATCACCTACGCAGACATAGGGGGCAACCTGTGGAGAGGGGCGACTCTAGGGTCCCGGAAGAGCTCCGAGCCTACCCGTCATACGGGTGCGTCCCAACCATAACACCTGGGAGGGACGGAAGATTAGCAGAAGATCATCTAATCGAGTTGTGAGGAAACACGAGAAACAGACACAACAGTTGTGGGGACTATCCCGTAAGCACAGCAGGGGAGGACCACAACACACATAGCGCTAGAAGGAAGGCACAGATTTCCACCTGCAAAGGGAACTCTGGAGGTGCCATCGGACCGGCCGGACTTGCGCAGCCTGGTTAACCGTATTCCGGATTGAGGACTTTGAGACCTTCAGTAAAGAGGTAAAGAGACTGCAACCTGGTGTCCTCGTTATTGACTGCGGCCGGCACTACACTACCCCCATCATCCACATCTATTACTGTACGCCCCTCAGCCGGGTCACGGACCGGGTCTAGCCACCGTGACAACCCCAGAGCAGAGACTCAAAGGCCCGGTACCGGGTACCCCTCGGCCCTGCGGCAGTGGGGGCGCTACATAAGCACCACAGCAAGTCAGGAGCCTGGGGCTGCCAGAAAGAGAGGACAGTGCCCATGAAAGGTTCAGGCTGTCAGCCATACAGGTTGAGAATACAGACACTGAGAGGACTCGTACAGAGCTTCAGGCAGCAAGGGTCAGATATACAGTACAGAAGGAAGGCCTCCGAACCCACCTGGCTAAGTGGATCCCAAGCTGTTTCCAGGCTGCCCAGACCACACCATCACCTGTTACCTGTACCCTGGACTGTACCTGAATTCTACCAGTAAAAGGTAAAGGAAACTGCTATTCCTGTGTCCTGCAATTATTTCCTGCACCCTCATTCCTGCACCCCACCGTCATCCCTCTTACCAATTACACCGGGAGCCCTGGGGACCAAGCTCTACCTGTGGGGAGCTATACCATCTAAGCGGCAAAAGCATCAGCCCCAGAGGACCCCTTTAAGCAGCGTTGGCCACCCCTGGCCGAATACCACAGGTGGCGTGACAAACATTACTACATTAGACTTTATTTCCATTTTCATTAACCCCCTTTTACTGGACGCCCAAGGCCACAGACCAGTCACAATATATATATATATATATATATATATATATATATATATATATATATATATATATATATATTGGTATACAGTATATATATATATATATATATATATATATATATATATATATAAAACTTCACAACTACCAAGGACTGCTAAAAGCAATTTAGACTGACTGTGTCTGTCTTTTTTAGTTTAGTTTTTTTTTTAATACTTTTTACTATTTTGTTTTTCCTATTTTTTCATTTATTTCATCATACATTGTCGGGGCTGTCACTAGGAATTTTGCGGCCCCATACTGGCCAAATTTTCAGGGCCCCCTTGAAACTCCACCCAGGCTCTACCCCAGTCCCGCCTACACCCCTCGAACTGTCCATAGTCCCACTGCTCTCTCTTGGAAAAACTTCACTTCTCATCAATCACACATTAACAGTTCCCATCACCAGATCCCACACATAGCCAGCAGCTTTTGTTTTGGCCAAAAGTTTTTTTTAATCTGCCACGACGACAAGGTGGACTCTTTTGGCTGGGCCCTACTCTACTCTAACCTATTAAACATTTGTTAAAATATGCAAAACAATTTAGGTATATTTTTGTTTATTTTTCAATTTTTAAAATGACTAATAATACCACATACAAGTGAAAAATTCCACCACACCATGACCAGACACTATATTGCCACCACATGGTGACCTATAATGCCACATACAAGAAATAATTACCACCACACCATGTCCAGACAACATATTACCACCACATTGTGACTGAATACTACAATACTGATCATTAATAAAAAAAAAATACTATCACCATAAGTGCCATTATACACAGGAGATCAGTTCTTAGTATGCAGTGTCTGTGTACAGGTAATACAGTGATGATCACCGATGGCATTATACACAGGAGCTCTGTATATACTGTTAGTGTACAGGTAATACAGTGATCACTAGTGACATTAGACACAGGAGCTCTGCATATAGTGTATAGTGTACAGGTAATACAGTGATCACAGGTGACTTTATACACAGGAGCTCTGTATATAGTGTAAGTGTACAGGTAATACAGTGATCACTAGTGACATTACACACAGGAGCTCTGCATATAGTGTCAGTGTACAGGTAATACAGTGATCACTAGTGAAATTATACACAGGAGCTCTGCATATAGTGCGTATAGTGTACAGGTAATACAGTGATCACAAGTGACTTTATACACATTAGCTCTGTATATAGTGTAAGTGTACAGGTAATACAGTGATCACTAGTGACATTATACACAGGAGCTCTGCATATAGTGCATATAGTGTACAGGTAATACAGTGATCACCAGTGACATTATACACAGGAGCTCTGTATACAGTATACAGTGTATAGTGTCAGTGTACAAGTAACACACTGACTCACCAGTGATGTCTCTAGCTAAAGTCCTTCATCTTTGCGCTTCTTTTTAATCCAGCACAGACCGCCATCACTTCTTTCAGCCATGGCTCGTCTCTGCATAAAATAACAGTTATCAAGAGCACTGCTTCCAGAGCACATTCCCCACATTTTCCCTTTCTTCTACACTACACATCTGAATACAGACGTGCACCCACCATTAATATGTAATTGGTTATTATGCAACCCACCACTGTGCTTTCATTATCTATACATAGCCACTTTCTCCATTTAATATATAAATTAATTAGCACCTTTACTCTTTCCCCCAATTCATTACCAGTCACTTTATTCTTAACGCCCCCACTATGTACCTCCCGCTCTAACCTTTACCCCAATTCATTATAGTTACATGCCCCTTCTGCCTCAATTCATTGTCATGTCTTCACTCTCTCCCTCCCTCCCACACTCTATTCATTATCAACTGCTCTTCCTCACATTCACTACATCATTTACTCCCCCACCCTCAAAATTCATCATTATTTGCTTTCCCCACTCCCCACCTTCAATTCACCATTTTCTGTCCCCACCCCCACCTTCAATTCAATTGCTATCCCCGACCCTCACCTCACATCATAATTTGCAGTCCCCATCACCCCCACATCATCATTTGCAGTCCCCATCAGCCCCATGTCATCATTTGCAGTCCCCATCATGCCCACATCATCATTTGCAGTCCCCATCACCCCCACATCATCATTTGCAGTCCGCATCACCCCCACATCATCATTTACAGTCCACATCTCCCCCACTTCATTTGCTGTCTCCATCACCCCCACATCATCATTTCCAGTCCCCATCACCCCCACATCATCATTTGCAGTCCCCATATCATCATTTGCAGTCCCCATCACCCCAACATCATCATTTGCAGTCCCCATCACCCCCACATCATTTGCAGTCCCCATCACCCCCACATCATCATTTGCAGTCTCCATCACCCCACATCATCATTTGCAGTCCCCATCAACCCCACTTCATCATTTGCAGTCCCCATCACCCCACATCATCATTTGCAGTCCCCATCACTCACACTTCATCATTTGCAGTCACCATTACCCCCACATCATCATTTGCAGTCCCCATTACCCCCACATCATCATTTGCAGTCCACATTACTTCATCATTTACAGTCCCCTATCCCTCTATCATTTCATCATGTGCAGTACCCCCTCAAACACACTTCATCAGTGCAGTCTCACTCCCCCCACCTCACCCATTTAAAAAAACAAAAAAATTTTTTATACTTACCTCTGTCGTTCCCAGGGTGTCTAGTGTTTTCAGCAGTGAAGCAGCTAGAATGTATGAGCTGTTGTGATGAGCGAGTGTACTCATTGCTCGGGTTTTCCCGAGCACGCTCGGGTGATCTCCGAGTATTTGTTAGTGTTCGGAGATTAAGTTTTCATCGCCTCTGCTGAATGATTTACAGCTATTAGCCAGGCTGAGTACATATGGGGGTTGCCTGGTTGCTAGGGAATCCTCACATCTAATCAAGCAGGCTAGTAGCTGTAAATCATTCAGCTGCGGTGATGAAAACTTAATCTCCGAACACTAACAAATACTCGGAGATCACCCGAGCGTGCTCCGGAAAACCCGAGCAACGAGTACACTCGCTCATCACTAATGGGCTGTAGTCAGGACCTTAAAGGAGCCCATACATTCTAGCTACAGCCGAGCAGGAGCTGTGCAGCCGACTAGGTTAGACGGCCATGCACAGCTCCAAAAAGGCTCCCGGGCCCCACCGCCGACATGTGCGCCGCTGTGCACATTTTTTTAGTGCACGATGAGGCCCGATCAGCAGAAGCACACGAGTGGGGCCCCAGACCTGTGGGCCCCTCTGTACTGCGGCTCACCAGGCCCCATACAGCAGTAAGGGCAGTAAGCTCTGATGGCGGCCCTATACATTGAGCCCACACTGAAAGTCTTAAAGGACCTTTTTTTGGGGTGGGGCAATTTTAACATATTCATACATTCTTTTTTTTCTGATTTCTCTTGTAATTGGGGCTGGTATATTAGCCCCAGGTGCAAGGTAATTTTAGCCTGCAGGCTGCATTGCAGAGATGTCCGGTTTTCCAAGGACCCAACAGCTCCTGTTCCCTCAATGCATCCATTGTTCATATGATCACTGGGTTTGGAGGAGAAACCAGGGTAAGTGCTTCCTAATCTATATATCATCTTTTTCAGACCATAAGATGAACTTTGGTTTTAGAGGAGGAAAATAGAAAAGAAATTGAAGCAAAAAATGTGGTCATGACACACTGTTATGAGGGATGGTCTATTGCTGACACTGTTATAGGATAATCTCTCCTAATTCTGTACTAATATCCCCCATCCTGGTATATATGATTCCCATCCTGGTATATATGCCCCTCCCATCCTGATATATATGTCCCCATCCAGGTATATATGGCTCCTCATCCAGGTATACGTTGCCCCCATCCTTATCCTGGTACACATGGCCCCATCCTCATCCTGATATATTGCCCACATCTCCATCCTAGTATACATGGTCCACATCCCCATCGTGGTACATATGGCCCACATCCCCATCCTGGTGCATATGGCCCATTTTCCCATCCTGGTATATATGGCCCCTATCACGCCGCACGCAGAAAAAAAACCTATTCTACTCACCTTCCCTCTGCTCCCTCACAGCGCAACTTCCTGTTCTGATGATGCTGGCAGCTGATTTCAGCGTGTAAGCAGCGCATGATGTCACTGCCATGCGCATTCCTCATGCCGAGGACAACTGATGGAATATTCACTGCTCTCCACACCTGGGACTGTGGGAGTGGGGAGCAGTGAATATTAATTTTCATTAGTAGCAGACACACATGATCGCCCAGCAGCAGCAGGATGCCACCAGTTGTGGCTACACTTGTGCCCGTTATTAAAAAGAATGAATATTCATGGCTCTCCACTCCCATAGTCCCATCAACCTCTCGGGGGCTTCAGTGCATAGAGTTGGCCATTTTCTTTAATAGTGGACACACGTGATTGTCCAGCAGCAGGAGCTGGTGGCTGCAGCTATCGTGTGCCCACTATTAAAGAGAATGAATATTCACTTCTCAGTAATTTCTTGGTCCTTTTTGCTATCCGTACCTGTCGACATTCAGCCCAGACCTCGCGGTCCCACGTGATCCTCTACATCACGCCAGGTCCTGCTCCATTCATCGTTCACCATGAGGAGGCAGTGACCGCTCTCGGTGACCAGGATCTACAACAGACCGCCGGACACATCTGCCGCTTGCATCGTGAAGGACGAACCAGTGCCTCTCATCATCACACTAGCTCAACGCAAGGTAAAACGGCACCCAGACAGCAGATTTCCGACCTGGCTAATCTGACTAATGCGTGCCACATCGGCATTTTAGCAGAAGCTTTGCCACCAGCCAGGGCAGCTTCTTGTTGTGCAAACTGCATGAAATACATGCATGTTCTACAACTGACTTCATAAGCATTTTCATCTATGACACTAAGGGGTCCGCCACATAAAGGATTGTGAACCATCGCATAAGACTCTAATAGGACTATGGACTATTTTAACACTCCTATAGCATTGCTTAGTTATCTCTCTTGTTCTGGTTAAAACATATCTATTTCTTCGTTGCAGATCTTATAATAATATCTTATTTTTCAGATACCGTATAGACATCCAGATTGTTATTAACCCTTGTCTGTTGTACACATTCTTCCACAGCTGGGCAAAGTGCATGTATTAAGTTGGGTAATGTGCAGTCATTGAATGGGCAAAGTGCAATCTGTTCCTCTATTCCAGCTCACTTGTAACCCTTGTCTGCTGTACATATTTTTTCCACAGCTGTTTATAGTGCACTAACAAAAGTTGGGTAAAGTGCAATCATCGAATGGGCAAAGTGCAGTCTGTTTTAGTTCACTTGTACACTTACATATTAGGCTAGGTAAACACCTCTTTTTCTCCAAGGTCTTTATTTGCAAATTTATCACCATTACAACATTTACTTCTCCACTTGCTCATAGTGCCACCCACCTCTCGGGGCTGGCTTCAGCGCATAGAGTTGTGTTGTGAACTCTGTTTTTGGGCTCCCTCTTGTGGTCACAATTGGTACTGTGTGAGTGCTGTCTTTGGGCTCCCTCTGGTGGCTCTTTGTGTCATTCTGCAGGTCTGAGGCTGGATCAGCTGTCTCGTTATCTGTTAGCTGGTTTCCTATTTAGCTCACCTGGACTATCAGTTGTTGCCTGCTGTCGATGTATTCAGTGCTATTTTGATCTTTCCTGAATTCCTTCATTATCAGTCTCGCCAAGAGAGGCTGGGTTTCTGTTTGGTTATTTTTTGCTCGTCAGTGTTCGATGTGTTTCTTGGTTGTTTGTTTGTCCTTGTCCAGCTTGCTAATATGTGATTTCCTTGCTTGCTGGTAGCTCTAGGGGGCTGAGTTTCTCCCCTCACACCGTTAGTTGGTGTGGGGGTTCTTGAATTCTCAGCGTGGATATTTTGTATAGGGTTTTTTACTGACCGCACAGTTCCCTGCCTGTCTTCTGCTATCTAGTATTAGTGGGCCTCATTTGCTGAATCTGTTTTCATTTCTACGTTTTGTATTTTCCCCTTACCTCACTGTTATTATTTGTTGGGGGCTTCCTATATCTTTGGGGTCATTTCTCTGAGGCAAGTGAGGTCTTGCTTTCTCTATAGGGGTAGCAAGTTTCTCAGGCTGCGTCGAGACATCCAGGAATTTAGGCACGTTCACTGGCTACCTTTAGTGTGTTTGGTTAGGATCAGGTTTTGCGGTCAGTCCAGTTACCACCTCCCTAGAGCTTGTTCTATGTTCAGTAACTTAGCTAGTCCTATCTGTGATCCTCAGCCACTAAGGATCATAACAGAGTTGGGAGGGATTATGGGCATGGGGAGCAGTGAATATTAATTTTATTTAACAGCGGGCACACAAGTAAGCTGCAGCCACAGGCTCCTGCCTCCTGTGACCTGTTGCTCCATCGTTCCTCCCCCCCTCAACCCCACAGCTGAACTATAGATACATCTGGACTATGAGACTCAATCTCCACTTTCCTCCAAATTTTTGGGGGAGAAATGTACGTCTTATAGTCTGCAAAATACGGTACACAGTTCTGGTTCAGCACTGTGTATACAGAGATTGAAGAGGTGAACATGGCAATAAATAATGTTTATCTTCTCTTTGAGAAGTATGGCTGAATGTGAAGGCCAGCATCCCTCTCCTACAACTTTATAATCTAGTGAAAGCTGTTTAGAATGCACTGATGTTTTAGAATTTCTGTGCAGGAACAAGAGAGGACTGCCTAGATGGTTAAAGTCTATTGTCAATCCAGAAGCAGTTTAAGGAATTATGTCAGACATTGACTTTATTTAATCCCTTTGCATTTACATCACAGTCAGGTAGTGATGAGCAAGCATACTTGCCACTACTTGGTGCTCGTCCGAGCATCGCAGTGCTTGTGATGCTTGGAGCTCGCTGAGTATTTCCATGTTTGCTCGGCGGGACCTCGGGTCACCGCCCTGCATGTTTGGGGCTCTTTAGAATATGAATGAACATTCAGGGATTGTCTGCCACACACTGTAATGCCGCAGCCATGTTGGTTGTAGCATTACAGTGATTGGCTGGCGGCACAGCGTCAACAGGTCTATATCAGACCTGGTGCCGCCCTGCTAGTCACAGTCTGCTCCGGAATCTGGCAGTGTAGGGAGAGTTGCTGCTGATCTAGGGAGAGATTTGCTGGCTTCATACTTAGTGTTGGTGTACCAAATCTAATACACATATCTCTCAACAAACAGTCCTTCTGAGGACTAATAAAGCAGCATAGATATCAGTGCTAGACAGGCAGGCAGTGTATGTGACAGACTGCAATGCATATAGTAAGAGGATCCATTGCAGTTCTGTCTGCTGCTGCTATAACAGATATTTGTAGAAATAGCCCCTGGTATCAGGGGCCAGGAATATTTTTTTATCTGAATCCTGATTATTTGCTGAAAAATCAATCCAGAGAACACTTTTTCTGCTTCATCCTTTCCTTATTACAGCATAAAAATCCAGCTATTTTAAACAGGGGTTTGTCCGTCACACGGATCACATCTCACTGCGCTGAAAATCTGCCATTTCTGGCCTACTGTTAAATTTTGTTACAGTGTCTTAGCCAAGTTATTGACACCAGTTTGCTGAAAAAAAAAATAGTTACCTACAGGCCAGCTATTTTAAACATGGGTTTGTCCGTCACACGGATCACATCTCATAGTGCTGAAAATTCTGCCATTTCTGGGCTACCGTTAAATTTTGTTACAGAGTCTTATCCAAGTTATTGACACCAGTTTGTTGAAAAAAAATAGTTACCTACAGGCCAAGAAATAGAAAAATAGAGCAGCACATTCAGCATTGAAAGAATCTGGGTGCAAAAGAGCTTCCATAGGCATGTACCAAACCTTGAATGAAGTAGTCCAAAAAGGGAAGCAGCACACGACTATCTGTGAATAAGGAGCTACTTTATCTCATTGCGCTGAAAATTCTGCCATTTCTGGGCTACTGTTATATTTTGTTGCAGTGTCTTGGCCAAGTTATTGACACCAGTTTGTTTAAAAAAAAGTTACCTACAGACCAGCTATTTTAAAAAGGGGTTTGTCTGTCACGCGGATCACATATAAGTTCGCTCCAAAGTCAGCCATTTGTAGTGAACATGGAAAATATTGTCCTCCATTTAAATTGGCAAGGCATGTGGCAAGGGGCAGGGAACTGAACGTGATGGTGCATGCATAGGCCGAGGCAGTGGGCAAGCGCCCAACCCTCCTGTCCCAAGAACTAGGGGACTGCAGAGCACGCCACTATTGAACCCAGAACAATGTCAGAAGGTTGTTAGTTGGATAGTGGAAATTGCTTCCAGTCACTTTGCCACCACCACCACCACCCTGTCTTCCACATAGTCAAGTCTCAGTAGCTGTGAGTCTGGACTGCATATTCCTCACCCTGATCCGCCTTCCTCCCACCATGCCGAGTGCCCGGAGACAACTGATCCCACACTTGGACACTCCGAAGAGCTGTTTACTTTTCCATTTAGAGATTTGTGCCTCTCGCCCGGTCTACTTGATGCGGGGCAGGAGGAGATCGCATGTAGCGATGCCCAAATATTTGAGCAGCCACACTCACATGAAGGCAACGGGGGGAAAGTGTCACAAGTGGTGGATAATGATGAGACACAATTGCCAGAAAGCAAGGAGGAGGACCAGGGTGCGGAAGTGAAAGACGAGATGGTGTAACTGACCCAACCTGGCAGGGGGACATGCAGAACAAGAACAGTAGCACAGAGGGAGAGGGAGGCATAGCACCCCAACAGGCAGGAAGAAGCAGTGTTGTGGATGCAGACAGAGGGCGGGCAACCATTCCCCATAACACCAACATGACAGAAGTTGCCAGTACAACTGTTAGGTCTTCCCAAGTGTGGTTGTTTTTTAAAGACTCTGCTGATAACCCCAAAAAGGCCATTTGCACCACCTGCCAGGCCAGCATCAGCAGGGGTAGCAAAACAACCAGCCTGACCACCACGAGCATGATCAGGCACATGGCAGCAAAGCACCCGACTTTGTGGGCCGAACCCCAGGGTTCAGGAACAGTGTCTGCGGATGACACCACTGCTTCTTCTGCTGTTGTGCATGCAAGCCATTCCCTTGTCCATGGTGCATGCAAAGATGCATCCTGCCCTGCACCAGTCGTTGCACACACTCAACTAGCACCATCAGCAAGCACGTCCACGTCCTTGTCCCAGTGCAGTGTTCAGTTGTCCATACCCCTGTCCTTGGAACACAAGCGCAAATATGCAGCCAACGCCCCACAGGCCATGCTACTAAATTCACACATTTCGTGACTGCTTGCATTTGAAATGTTGCCTTTTAAGCTCGTAAAGATGGAAGCTTTCCGCAATCTGATGGCGGCAGCCGTCACCCAGTACTTGGTCCCCAGCTGCCACTATTTCTCCCGGTGTGCCGTCCCCATATTACACAAGCACGTGTCCCACAACATTAGCCGTCCCTCAACAATGCAGTTACTGGGAAAGTCCACCTAACCATGGACACGTGGACAAGTGCTTGTGGGCAGGGATGGTACATCTCGCTGACGACACACTGGGTTAACATAGTGGTCAGATCTTGGGATGGAACACATCCTCCCGACACCGAGGTTTGCGAGCCCTTGGTCAATCAGGGTTGCCCCCACAGTCTACAGCTCCTGCACCTCCTCCTCCTCCTCTTCAGCCTCCTTTTCTGAAATGACCACATCAATCACAAGCTGGAAGCACTGCTTCAGCCAAGTAGCAACAAGCCATGCTGAATCTAATATGCTTAGATGACAAACCACACGAAGAGTTGTGGAGAGCTCTGAAAGAGCAGGCAGATCTTTGGCTGACACCACTAAACCTACAGCCAGGTATGGTTGTGTGTGACAATGGCCGTAACCTGGTGGCGGCTCTGAGGCAAGGTGAGATCACACACATATCATGCCAGGCCCATGTGCTTAACCTCATGGTTCAGCGGTTTCTCAAAACCTACCCGGAGCTGCCGGATCTACTTATCATAGGGCACCGCCTATGTGCCCATTTTAGAAAATCAGCTACAGCTTACGCTGCCCTTGCCGTGCTTCAGCAGCGTTTGCAGCTTTCGGTTCACCGACTGGTGTGTGATGTCCCCACGCATTGGAACTCTACACTGCAGATGTTGGGAAGGATTTGTGAGCAGAAGAGGGCAGTTGTTGACTACTAGCATCAACAAGGCCATCGGTATTCATTTCAGACTTCACATATAAGACCTCAGGAGTGGACATGGATGTCAGACATATGTACCATCCTCCAAAACTTTGAGGACTCCACCAAGATGGTGAGCAGCGATGATGCCATAATTAGCATCACCATCCCACTTCTCTGTCTACTGAAATGCTCTCTGCTCACAATCAAAGATGATGCATTGCAGCGGAGCACGATGAGATGGAGCAAAGAACCCTGCAGGGTGATTACACACAGCCCAGCCTCATCTCATCCCAATGTGGATTGGGTGACAATGAGGAAGAGGAGGAGAAGGAGGAGGAAGAACTCTTGCTAGTTTAATGTGCTATAGATGGTACTACCTGTACATCTGTCATACCATCTGTTCAGCTTGGATGGCCTGAGGACAGGGACGATGAGGAGGAGGAGGAGAACATCGTCAGTCATCCTCTTGGTGAGGACACAGAAGTCTTGCCTGTTAGCAGTCTGGCACAAATGGCTGAGTTTATGTTACGCTGCCTTGACCGCGACCCTCGCGTTCTCATTGGAACTCTACACTGCAGATGTTGGGAAGGATTTGTGAGCAGAAGAGGGCAGTTGTTGACTACTAGCATCAACAAGGCCATCGGTATTCATTTCAGACTTCACACATAAGACCTCAGGAGTGGACATGGATGTCAGACATATGTACCATCCTCCACAACTTTGAGGACTCCAACAAGATGGTGAGCAGCGATGACGCCATAATTCGCAGTGCTTGTGATGCTTGAAGCTCGCTGAGTATTTCCATGTTTGCTCGGCGGGACCTCGGGTCACCGCCCTGCATGTTTGGGGCTCTTTAGAACATGAACATTCAGGGATTGTCTGCCACACACTGTAATGCCGCAGCCATGTTGGTTGTGGCATTACAGTGATTGGCTGGCGGCACAGCGTCAACAGGTCTATATCAGACCTGGTGCCGCCCTGCTAGTCACAGTCTGCTCCGGAATCTGGCAGTGTAGGGAGAGTTGCTGCTGATCTAGGGAGAGATTTGCTGGCTTCATACTTAGTGTTGGTGTACCAAATCTAATACACATATCCCTCTCAACAAACAGTCCTTCTGAGGACTAATAAAGCAGCATAGATATCAGTGCTAGACAGGCAGGCAGTGTATGTGACAGACTGCAATGCATATAGTAAGAGGATCCATTGCAGTTCTGTCTGCTGCTGCTATAACAGATATTTGTAGAAATAGCCCCTGGTATCTCAGGGGCCAGGAATATTTTTTTTATCTGAATCCTGATTATTTGCTGAAAAATCAATCCAGAGAACACTTTTTCTGCTTCATCCTTTCCTTATTACAGCATAAAAATCCAGCTATTTTAAACAGGGGTTTGTCCGTCACACGGATCACATCTCACTGCGCTGAAAAATCTGCCATTTCTGGCGTACTGTTAAATTTTGTTACAGTGTCTTAGCCAAGTTATTGACACCAGTTTGCTGAAAAAAAAATAGTTACCTACAGGCCAGCTATTTTAAACATGGGTTTGTCCGTCACACGGATCACATCTCATAGTGCTGAAAATTCTGCCATTTCTGGGCTACCGTTAAATTTTGTTACAGAGTCTTAGCCAAGTTATTGACACCAGTTTGTTGAAAAAAAATAGTTACCTACAGGCCAAGAAATAGAAAAATAGAGCAGCACATTCAGCATTGAAAGAATCTGGGTGCAAAAGAGCTTCCATAGGCATGTACCAAACCTTGAATGAAGTAGTCCAAAAAAGGATGCAGCACACCACTATCTGTGAATAAGGCGCTACTTTATCTCATTGCGCTGAAAATTCGGCCATTTCTGGGCTACTGTTATATTTTGTTGCAGTGTCTTGGCCAAGTTATTGACACCAGTTTGTTGAAAAAAAAGTTACCTACAGACCAGCTATTTTAAAAAGGGGTTTGTCTGTCACGCGGATCACATATAAGTTCGCTCCAAAGTCAGCCATTTGTAGTGAACGTGGAAAATATTGTCCTCCATTTAAATTGACAAGGCATGTGGCAAGGGGCAGGGAACTGAACGTGATGGTGCATGCATAGGCCGAGGCAGTGGGCAAGCGCCCAACCCTCCTGTCCCAAGAACTAGGGGACTGCAGAGCACGCCACTATTGAACCCAGAACAATGTCAGAAGGTTGTTAGTTGGATAGTGGAAATTGCTTCCAGTCACTTTGCCACCACCACCACCACCCTGTCTTCCACATAGTCAAGTCTCAGTAGCTGTGAGTCTGGACTGCATATTCCTCACCCTGATCCGCCTTCCTCCCACCATGCCGAGTGCCCGGAGACAACTGATCCCACACTTGGACACTCCGAAGAGCTGTTTACTTTTCCATTTAGAGATTTGTGCCTCTCGCCCGGTCTACTTGATGCGGGGCAAGAGGAGATCGCATGTAGCGATGCCCAAATATTTGAGCAGCCACGCTCACATGAAGGCAACGGGGGGAAAGTGTCACAAGTGGTGGATAATGATGAGACACAATTGTCAGAAAGCAAGGAGGAGGACCAGGGTGCGGAAGTGAAAGACGAGATGGTGTAACTGACCCAACCTGGCAGGAGGACATGCAGAACAAGGACAGTAGCACAGAGGGAGAGGGAGGCATAGCACCCCAACAGGCAGGAAGAAGCAGTGTTGTGGATGCAGACAGAAGGCGGGCAACCATTCCCCATAACACCAACACGACAGAAGTTGCCAGTACAACTGTTAGGTCTTCCCAAGTGTGGTTGTTTTTTAAAGACTCTGCTGATAACCCCAAAAAGGCCATTTGCACCACCTGCCAGGCCAGCATCAGCAGGGGTAGCAAAACAACCAGCCTGACCACCACGAGCATGATCAGGCACATGGCAGCAAAGCACCCGACTTTGTGGGCCGAACCCCAGGGTTCAGGAACAGTGTCTGCGGATGACACCACTGCTTCTTCTGCTGTTGTGCATGCAAGCCATTCTCTTGTCCATGGTGCATGCAAAGATGCATCCTGCCCTGCACTAGTTGTTGCACACACTCAACTAGCACCATCAGCAAGCACGTCCACGTCCTTGTCCCAGTGCAGTGTTCAGTTGTCCATACCCCTGTCCTTGGAACACAAGCGCAAATATGCAGCCAACGCCCCACAGGCCATGCTACTAAATTCACACATTTCGTGACTGCTTGCATTTGAAATGTTGCCTTTTAGGCTCGTAGAGATGGAAGCTTTTCGCAATCTGATGACGGCAGCCGTCCCTCAGTACTTGGTCCCCAGCTGCCACTATTTCTCCCGGTGTGCCGTCCCCGTATTACACAAGCACGTGTCCCACAACATTAGCCGTCCCTCAACAATGCAGTTACTGGGAAAGTCCACCTAACCATGGACACCTGGACAAGTGCTTGTGGGCAGGGATGGTACATCTCGCTGACGACACACTGGGTTAACATAGTGGTCAGATCTTGGGATGGAACACATCCTCCCGACGCCGAGGTTTGCGAGCCCTTGGTCAATCAGGGTTGCCCCCACAGTCTACAGCTCCTGCACCTCCTCCTCTTCAGCCTCCTTTTCTGAAATGACCACATCAATCACAAGCTGGAAGCACTGCTTCAGCCAAGTAGCAACAAGCCATGCTGAATTTAATATGCTTAGATGACAAACCACACGAAGAGTTGTGGAGAGCTCTGAAAGAGCAGGCAGATCTTTGGCTGACACCACTAAACCTACAGCCAGGTATGGTTGTGTGTGACAATGGCCGTAACCTGGTGGCGGCTCTGAGGCAAGGTGAGATCACACACATATCATGACAGGCCCATGTGCTTAACCTCATGGTTCAGCGGTTTCTCAAAACCTACCCGGAGCTGCCGGATCTACTTATCATAGGGCACCGCCTATGTGCCCATTTTAGAAAATCAGCTACAGCTTACGCTGCCCTTGCCGTGCTTCAGCAGCGTTTGCAGCTTTCGGTTCACCGACTGGTGTGTGATGTCCCCACGCATTGGAACTCTACACTGCAGATGTTGGGAAGGATTTGTGAGCAGAAGAGGGCAGTTGTTGACTACTAGCATCAACAAGGCCATCGGTATTCATTTCAGACTTCACACATAAGACCTCAGGAGTGGACATGGATGTCAGACATATGTACCATCCTCCAAAACTTTGAGGACTCCACCAAGATGGTGAGCAGCGATGACGCCATAATTAGCATCACCATCCCACTTCTCTGTCTACTGAAATGCTCTCTGCTCACAATCAAAGATGATGCATTGCAGCGGAGCACGATGAGATGGAGCAAGGAACCCTACAGGGTGATTACACACAGCCCAGCCTCATCTCATCCCAATGTGGATTGGGTGGCAATGAGGAAGAGGAGAAGGAGGAGGAAGAACTAGAGCTAGTTTAATGTGCTATAGATGGTACCACCTGTACATCTGTCATACCATCTGTTCAGCTTGGATGGCCTGAGGACAGGGACGATGAGGAGGAGGAGGAGAACATGGTCAGTCATCCTCTTGGTGAGGACACGGAAGTCTTGCCTGTTAGCAGTCTGGCACGCATGGCTGAGTTTATGTTACGCTGCCTTGACCGCGACCCTCACGTTCTCATTGGAACTCTACACTGCAGATGTTGGGAAGGATTTGTGAGCAGAAGAGGGCAGTTGTTGACTACTAGCATCAACAAGGCCATCGGTATTTATTTCAGACTTCACACATAAGACCTCAGGAGTGGACATGGATGTCAGACATATGTACCATCCTCCAAAACTTTGAGGACTCCACCAAGATGGTGAGCAGCGATGATGCCATAATTAGCATCACCATCCCACTTCTCTGTCTACTGAAATGCTCTCTGCTCACAATCAAAGATGATGCATTGCAGCGGAGCACGATGAGATGGAGCAAGGAACCCTACAGGGTGATTACACACAGCCCAGCCTCATCTCATCCCAATGTGGATTGGGTGACAATGAGGCAGAGGAGGAGGAGGAGCTGGAGCTAGTTTAATGTGCTATAGATGGTACCACCTGTACATGGTCAGTCATCCTCTTGGTGAGGACACGGAAGTCTTGCCTGTTAGCAGTCTGGCACGCATGGCTGAGTTTAAGTTACGCTGCCTTGACCGCGACCCTCGCGTTCTCAAAATTTTGGGTGACAGTCATTACCAGTTGGTGATACTTCTAGACCCATGCTACAAGGAGGACTTTCTATCTCTTATTCCCAAGGTGGACAGGTCTACTAAAATGGGGCAGTACCAGAAGGCCTTTGTTGTGGAATTATTAAACAAATTCCTATCTGAAAACGCTGGTGACGGAAGTCACAGTTCTTTGGACAACCAAGGAGTACAGGCGAGAGAGACACAAGTTTAATCCAGCAGAGGCAGGGGAACACTGTCAAAGTTCTGGGAGAGTTTTCTCAGACCCTCCCATCGCACAGGCCCTAAGGCTCGGGGTACTCTCACAAGGACTGCAAAGTTTGAGAAGATGCTGAGGGAGTACCTAACTGACTGTACCAACGTCCTCCGTGATTCCTCTGTGCCTTATAATTATTGGGTATCCAAGTTGGACATGTGGCATGAACTGGCTCTCTACGCCTTGGAGGTCCTGGCCTGCCCTGCTGCTAGCTTTTTGTCAGAGCGGGTTTTCAGTGCCACTGGTGGAATTATAACTGATAAGCGCATCCGCCTGTCAACTGAAAATGCTGACAGGCTGACTCTTAAAAAATGAACAAGGGCTGGATTGGGCCAGACTTCTCAACACCACCGATTGATTGCAGCGTAACAAACTCAAATCTAGTGTCTTTTTCTAGGAGGTCTATTCTCATGCGCCCCTTCACACCCACACATGTGTTACTCTTCCTGATTTTGGCTATTTTTTGATGTCCTCCTCCTTCTCCTCATCATCCACCATCACTTTATCACCAGGGTGACCATGGTCCGTGATGCAACACCTACATCATTTTTTTAAAAGGTGTTTATGATGCCCGTAACAATTTTTTTTATACAGTATGTTCATGTATACCCCACAGGGGTAAATGTTTTTCAGCCCACACAATTAGGGCATAGGCATTACAAGTGTAGGAGACCCGTTCCTTTCTAATGGGAACATGTTTTTTTAATGAGGCCCTCCTCCACGTCTCTTCCAAGGGGCATTGGAGTGCTTCAAAATATTTTGGCAGCCCTTTCATTTACTGCATAGGCAAACACTATGGGAGACCCACTTCCTAATAATGGGAACATTTTTTCATAAGGCCCTCCTCTAAGGCCCCTCGTTGGGTGAAGAGTTCACACTGCAGGCTGGATATGCATAATATGAACTATGGTGTCTCATGATACAGACCATCTGCTCGGTGGTCAGGGGACAATGGGTGGCTATATGTCCTGGCCCATGGCACATCCAGCAAATAGCATCACTCGTAGGAACCTTGGGCATCACCTCCCCGCCCTATTGGACCTTGGGAGCGCCACCCCTTTTGGGGCCTCTGCCCCCTATTGGGACCCCTATTATTGAGTGGGCTGCTTTCCCACAGAACCTTCCATCCCCTGGTATCTCTTGACCAGTCCGACCAGTCCGATCATCGGCATTCCGGGGATCACCCTGGGCAACCCAAGTCTGTGCGGGCCTCAGCAGGGAGTGCAGAAACCAGTCCATCACCACCCGTTCTACCATCTGCGCAGGCATAGAGGACTCTGGCTGCAGCCACTTCTGGACCAGGTGCAACAGGTCAAACATTTGGGAGTGCAGTGGTTTGTCCCGGTGATATGCCCAATGGTGAACCTGCTTGTGCCCTGAGAGTCATTTTTACCCCCAAGTGTGCAAGAATCTCTGTTTTAACTTGCCGTATTCTTTAGCGTCCTGCAAAGCTAAATCATAGTATGCTTTCTGGGGTTTCTCCATCAAGTATGGCACCAGTACCCCTGTCCACTGCTCTGGCGGGAGTTTCTCACACTCTGTGACCCTTTCAAACACCGTCGGGAAAGCCTCAATATTGCAATTCTCCATTGTAGATTCTTCAGCTTCAACAATGCAGTTCTCCACTGCACATTGTTCAGCTTCAACAATGCAATTCTCCACTGCAGGTTCTTCAGCCTCCACACTGAAATTCTCCACTGCAGGTTCTTCAGCCTCATCACTGCAATTCTCCACTGCAGGTTCTTCAGCTTCAATATTGCAATTCTCCTCTGCAGGTTCTTCAGCCTCCACACTGAAATTCTCCACTACAGGTTCTTCAGCCTCAACACTGCAATTCTCCACTGCAGATTCTTCAGCTTCAATAATGCAATTCTCCACTGCAGGTTCTTCAGCCTCAACATCATCCCAGGGAGTCATTTTCTGCAAAGCCCATCTTACTGCCTTCCGAACAAGGGCGTCATCAGCCGGACCTGGTGTTGGGGTGCTCATCCTGCCCTGAATGGCAGTCACCTGAAGCTGCATCTGCTGCCGCTGCTCCTGCAGGCTCTGTTGGATCTGTTGTAACAACAGCCTGTTTGTTTCTTGCTGCTGCTGCGATTGGACCAGGTGTTTCAGCAGGTCCTCCATTTTGTCTGGCGATGCTTGCTGTCTTGCGACAGACTTGACCCAGGACATGCAGTTCTTCCTGTAACAGTCTTACATCTCTGCTGGGAACGATGTCCACATTTTCCACCAATTGTAGGGGTTGTACTCGCTAAGGTTCGTCGGGACTAAAACAGGAGGCATGTTTCTTTAAAAGTTCATTTGGGTTTATTTCTTCATAAACCCCAGAAGCACAAACAGAAAATAAATAGACTTTAGCTCAGGCAAAAAAAAGGTATAAATGTCCATATCAGGGCTCTGCTCCTCCAGGCCTGTGGGCACATGGGCTGGGATAATGTCCAGTACTTCAGGCTCGGTCTGGAGCCTCTCACACACAGGAGGCCTTCTCCCTCCCAACACACAGACCATGTGCCAAACAACAGCCTCTATTATAGTATATAGGCTTTAACCACACCCAGAGGTGAGGTATGTGTGTAGCCAGACCCACCCATCTCTCATAGCTATTCACAGCCCGGACCCATGTACAACAAACGAACCTCTTCGTGCTTTCATGCACTAGAGCAGGGGTGGGGAACCTCAGGCCCCAGGGCCATTTACTGCCCTCGATGACCTTTTATCAGGCCCCGTAGGCAGATTCCCAGGGACCGCATTCTTGGGTAGGGAGCTGTATTAAGATTGCCACAAGCTCATTAATTTCTTCTTGCTCTGTTAGCACACACATGCCGTGATCACTACTGAACACTGAAGGGCATGCAGTGAAAGATTACTTCCTGACACCAGTTCCACAGTCAGGATGTACTTTGTGGGCGGAGGATGGTATAAATATCCAAATGACCCTTGGCAGAAAATAGATTCCTCACCCCTGCACTAGAGAAACACTGCGGGCTACATCACAGAGACAAGCCGTCTCTGTGACACATATCTCCCATCGACTATGCGACCCGTAGCCACACTACAGAACATTGCTTTATGAGGCCCTCCTCCACGTCTCTTCCAAGGAGTATTGGGATGCATCCCAATTTTTGGCAGCCCCTGCATTCTCTGCATAGGCAAACAGTATGGGAGACACGCTTCCTAATAATATGAAAATTGTTTTATGAGGCCCTCCTCCACGTCTCTTCCAAGGGGTATTGGGGTGCGTCTAAATTTTGGCAGCTCTTGCATTCACTGCATAAGCAAACAGTATGGAAGACCCACTTCCCAATAATGTGAACATTGTTTTCATTAGGCCCTCCTGTACGTCTCTTCTAAGGGGTATTAGGGTGCGTCTAAATTTTTGGCAGCTCTTGCATTTTGGGTATTGGGGTGCGTCTAAATTTTTGGCAGCTCTTGAATTTTCTGTATAGGAAAGCAGTATGGGAGACCCACTTCCCAATAATGTGAACATTGTTTTTGTTAGGCCCTCCTGTACATCTCTTCTATGGGGTATTAGGGTGCGTCTAAATTTTTGGCAGCTCTTGCATTCTCTGCATAGGAAAGCAGTATGGGAGACCCACTTCCTAAGTATGGAAACATTGTTTTCAGGAGGCCCTCCTGTATGTCTCTTCAAAGGGGTATTGGGGTGCGTCTAAATTTTTGGCAGTTCTTGCATTCACTGCATAGACAAACAGTGTGGGAGACCCACTTCCTAAGAATGGGAACGTTGTTTTCAGGAGGCCCACTTGTCTGTTTCTTCAAAGGGGTATTGGGGTACGTCCTATTGTTGTCAGTCCTGCCACTCACTGCATACACCATAACAGTATAGGAGACCCAAAGTTTAATAATAGGAACAACAAAGCATAGCCGTCTGATGGATCTTTAAGAATAGTGAGGGCCGACTGCTCTCCCTTTAAGAATAGTAAAGGCCACCTGATGGCCCTATAAAAATAGGCTTTGTGACTTTCAGAGTCCCTCCTTCATAAATGAAACAGGATGAGTCTGATGATGTGTCACACACCACATGGCCAGATAAGGTTGCAAAATGTTAAAATGACATTTCCCAGTGAATGCATTTGTCTTGGTTGAAATTGAAAGCAATGCTAAAGTTAAAAATGCATCAAAAACACTATGTGTGAACATAGCCCAAGATGTGGAGGAGCATTTTTGTTTTTGGTTATTTATTTTGCCTTATATACAATTCAATACCCTGGAGAGGATGTTCCTTAACATATTTCCCTGGAAAATCAATTTTGGTTTAGTTTTTGTATGTTTTATTGTGAGTCTGTAAAAGTGGCGTAAGAGACAACATTGTTCACAGCAGTGACCTGGGAGTTATAAATGCTTCCATGGGTCTTCCTGCTGCTGTTCCCATGTCATTTGAGCACTGTTCCCATCGATTTCCGCAATTTCTAGTCCCTCTAAAGACCCCCGGGGGGGCTGTGGTAAAATGCTTGAGTTTCCCATAGACTTACATTGGGCTCGTTGCTCGGGTCGAGCCCCCGAGCATTCCAATTTGCTCGATCTGAGCAACAAGCACCCGAGCATTTTAGTGCTCGCCCATACCTTTCTGGAAAAGTATAATGTTACAGGGTATATACACTAGATTCCTTGATAAGGCGTTGATCCAGGGAACTAGTCTGATTGCCGTATGTGGAGTCGGGAAGGAATTTTTTTCCCCATGGTGGAGTTACTCTTTGCCACATGGGTTTTTTTTGCCTTCCCCTGGATCAACATGTTAGGGCATGTTAGGTTAGGCTATGGGTTGAACTAGATGGACTTACAGTCTTCCTTCAACCTTAATAACTATGTAACTATGTATCACTACACTACAGGGTATGTGTGTATGGAACGGGCTCAGGATCTGTGCCTGCTCCTTTACAGGCACATGTGTCATGAATCCCAATGGCTAGGGATAGCACAGGACAAGCAAGGTACAAATATATAACGGACGAGCTCTAGGGTGATGGAACCTGGGCTGACCGCTGCCCTACGCCTGACAAACGCAACTAGAGATAGCCAGGGAGCGTGCCTACGTTGGTTCTAGACGCCACGCACCAGCCTAAGAGCTAACTAGTACTGCAGAGAAAATAAAGACCTCACTTGCCTCCAGAGGAACGAACCCCAAAAGGTATAGTTGCCCCCCACATGTATTGACGGTGAAATGAGAGGAAGGCACACACATAGAGATGATATATATAGGTTTAGCAAATTGAGGCCCGCTGTAAACTAGAAAGCAGAACGATACAAAAGGGGTCTGAGCGGTCAGCAAAAAACCCTAATCAAAAAACCATCCTGAGATTACAAGAACCCATGTGCCAACTCATGGCACATGGGGAGAACCTCAGTCCACTAGAGCTACCAGCTAGCATAGAGACATAATAAGCAAGCTGGACAAAAAACCAAACAACTGAAAATCAGCACTTAGCTTATCCTGAAAGATCTGGGAGCAGGTAGGCAGGAACAAAACAGAGCACATCTGAATACATTGATAGCCGGCAAGGAAATGACAGAAAGGCCAGGTAAAATAGGAAACACCCAGCCTCTAATGGACAGGTGGAAACCAAAGGCCGCAACCCACCAAAGTCACCCAGTACCAGCAGTAACCACCAGAGGGAGCCCACAAACAGAATCCACAACAGTACCCCCCCCTTGAGGAGGGGTCACCGAACCCTCACGAGAACCCCCAGGGCGATCAGGGTGAGCTCTATGGAAGGCGCGGACCAAATCAGTCGCATGAACATCGGAGGCGACCACCCAGGAATTATCCTCCTGACCATAACCCTTCCACTTAACCAAATACTGGAGTTTGCGTCTGGAAACACGAGAATCCAAGATCTTCTCAACAACATACTCCAATTCTCCCTTCACCAGCACCGGAGCAGGAGGCTCAACCGAAGGAACAACGGGCACCTCATACCTCCGCAACAACGACCGATGGAACACATTATGAATAGCAAATGATGCTGGGAGATCCAAACGAAAAGATACAGGGTTAAGAATCTCCGAGATCCTATAAGGACCGATGAACCGAGGCTTGAACTTAGGAGAAGAGACCTTCATAGGGACAAAACGAGAAGACAACCACACCAAATCCCCAACAAGAAGTCGGGGACCCACGCGGCGACGGCGATTAGCAAACTGCTGAGTCTTCTCCTGAGATAACTTCAAATTGTCCACCACCTGATTCCAAATTTGATGTAGCCTGTCCACCACCACGTCCACTCCAGGACAATCCGAAGACTCCACCTGACCAGAGGAAAAACGAGGATGAAACCCCGAATTACAAAAAAAAGGAGAGACCAACGTGGCAGAACTAGCCCAATTATTAAGAGCAAATTCGGCCAGTGGCAAAAAAGCAACCCAGTCATCTTGGTCAGCAGAAACAAAACACCTCAAATAAGTTTCCAAGGTCTGATTAGTTCGCTCCGTCTGGCCATTCGTCTGAGGATGGAATGCAGACGAGAAAGACAAATCAATGCCCATCTTGGCACAAAATGTCCGCCAAAATCTAGACACAAACTGGGATCCCCTGTCAGAAACGATATTCTCCGGAATCCCATGCAAACGAACCACGTTCTGAAAAAATAAAGGGACCAACTCAGAGGAGGAAGGCAACTTAGGCAAGGGCACCAAATGAACCATCTTAGAAAAGCGGTCACACACAACCCAGATAACGGACATTTTCTGTGAAACCGGGAGATCAGAAATAAAATCCATGGAAATGTGCGTCCAAGGCCTCTTCGGGATGGGCAAGGATAACAACAACCCACTGGCCCGAGAACAGCAAGGCTTAGCTCGAGCACACACTTCACAAGACTGCACAAAGGTACGCACATCCCTAGACAAGGAAGGCCACCAAAAAGACCTGGCCACCAAGTCTCTAGTACCAAATATTCCAGGATGACCAGCCAACACAGAAGAATGGACCTCGGAGATGACTCTACTGGTCCAATCATCCGGAACAAACAGTCTTTCTGGTGGACAACGATCCGGTTTATCCACCTGAAACTCCTGCAATGCACGTCGCAAGTCTGGGGATACGGCGGACAATATTACCCCATCCCTAAGGATACCAGTGGGCCCAGAGTCTCCAGGAGAGTCAGGCACAAAACTCCTGGAAAGAGCATCTGCCTTCACATTCTTTGAACCTGGCAGGTATGAAACCACGAAATTGAAACGAGAAAAAAACAACGACCAACGAGCCTGTCTAGGATTCAAACGCCTGGCAGACTCAAGGTAAATGAGATTCTTGTGATCAGTCAAGACCACCACACGATGTTTAGCACCCTCAAGCCAATGACGCCACTCCTCAAATGCCCACTTCATGGCCAAAAGCTCCCGATTACCCACATCATAATTGTGCTCGGCGGGCGAGAATTTTCTAGAGAAGAATGCACATGGCTTCATCACCGAGCCATCAGAACTTCTCTGTGACAAAACCGCCCCCGCTCCAATCTCGGAAGCATCAACCTCAACCTGAAAAGGAAGTGAAACATCTGGTTGACACAACACAGGAGCAGAAGAAAACCGGCGCTTAAGTTCCTGAAAGGCCCCCACGGCCGCAGGAGACCAATTAGCAACATCAGCACCCTTTTTAGTCAAATCAGTCAAAGGTTTAACAATACTGGAAAAATTTGCAATGAACCGACGATAAAAATTAGCAAACCCCAAGAACTTCTGTAGGCTCTTAACAGATGTAGGTTGTGTCCAGTCACAAATTGCCTGAACCTTGACGGGATCCATCTCAATAGTAGAAGGAGAAAAAATGTACCCCAAAAAAGAAATCTTCTGGACTCCGAAGAGACACTTTGAGCCCTTCACAAACAGAGAATTGGCCCGCAGAACCTGAAACACCTTCCTGACCTGTAGAACATGAGACTCCCAGTCATCAGAAAACACCAAAATATCATCCAAATACACAATCATAAACTTATCCGGATATTCACGGAAAATATTGTGCATAAAGGACTGAAAGACTGACGGAGCATTGGAGAGTCCAAAAGGCATTACCAAATACTCAAAATGGCCCTCAGGCGTATTAAATGCGGTTTTCCACTCATCACCTTGTTTTATCCGCACCAGATTATACGCACCGCGAAGATCTATCTTAGTGAACCACCTAGCCCCCTTAATGCGAGCAAACAAGTCAGTCAATAATGGCAATGGATACTGATATTTGACTGTAATCTTATTCAGAAGGCGATAATCTATACAGGGCCTCAGGGAACCATCTTTTTTTGCCACGAAAAAAAAACCTGCTCCCAGAGGGGACGAAGATGGACGAATATGTCCCTTTTCCAAGGACTCCTTAATATAATTCCGCATAGCAGTCTGCTCTGGCAGTGACAGATTAAATAAACGACCCTTAGGGAACTTACTGCCAGGAATCAATTCTATAGCACAGTCACAATCTCTATGAGGAGGGAGCGAATTGAGCTTAGGCTCCTCAAAAACATCCCTATAGTCAGACAAAAACTCAGGGATCTCAGAAGGAGTAGATGAAGCGATTGAAATCGGAGGTGCATGATCATGAACCCCCTGACATCCCCAGCTTAACACAGACATTGTTTTCCAGTCCAGGACAGGATTATGAGTTTGTAACCATGGCAGCCCCAGCACTAGTACATCATGTAAAGTATACAGTACAAGGAAGCGAATCACCTCCTGATGAACGGGAGTCATGCGCATGGTCACTTGTGTCCAATACTGCGGTTTATTCATAGCCAATGGTGTAGAGTCAATTCCCTTCAGAGGAATAGGAACTTCCAGAGGCTCCAGACTAAAACCGCAGCGTTTAGCAAATGACCAATCCATAAGACTCAGGGCAGCGCCCGAATCCACATAGGCATCAACGGAAATGGAAGACAGTGAAAAAATCAGAGTCACAGACAAAATGAACTTAGGCTGCAGAGTACCAATGGCAAAAGATTTATCAAGCTTTTTTGTGCGTTTAGAGCATGCTGATATAACATGAGCTGAATCACCACAATAAAAACACAATCCATTTTTCCGCCTATAATTTTGCCGTTCACTTCTGGACTGAATTCTATCACATTGCATAGTCTCAGGTGCCTGTTCAGAAGACACCGCCAACTGGTGCACGGGTTTGCGCTCCCGCAAACGCCGATCAATCTGTATGGCCATAGCCATAGACTCATTCAGACCTGTAGGTGTAGGGAACCCCACCATAATATCCTTAATGGCCTCAGAAAGACCATTTCTGAAGTTTGCAGCCAGGGCGCACTCATTCCACTGAGTAAGCACCGACCATTTCCGAAATTTTTGACAATATATTTCCGCTTCATCATGCCCCTGAGAGAGGGCTAACAAAGCCTTTTCAGCCTGAATCTCCAGGTTGGGTTCCTCATAGAGCAATCCCAATGCCAGAAAAAATGCATCCACACTGAGCAATGCAGGATCCCCTGGTGCCAATGCAAATGCCCAATTCTGAGGGTCGCCCCGCAGGAAAGATATTACAATCCTGACCTGTTGAGCAGGGTCTCCAGAGGAGCGAGATTTTAAAGAAAGAAACAATTTACAATTGTTCCTGAAATTCAGGAAGGTAGATCTATCTCCAGAGAAGAACTCTGGAATAGGAATTCTAGGTTCAGACATGGGAGTGTGAACAACAAAATCCTGTATGTTTTGAACTTTTGCCGCGAGATTACTCAGGCTGGAAGCCAAACTCTGGACATCCATGTTAAACAGCTAAGATCAGAGCCATTCAAGGGTTAAGAGGAGGTAAGAAGCAGCTAGACAGCAATTAAGGGCTAGGCAGCAAAACTCTGAAGGGAAAAAAAAAAAAAAAAAAATTTCCCTTAAACACTTCTTTTTCTCCTGCTTCAGCCCAAACAATTAACACCTTGTGGGCCGGCTATACTGTCATGAATCCCAATGGCTAGGGATAGCACAGGACAAGCAAGGTACAAATATATAACGGACGAGCTCTAGGGTGATGGAACCTGGGCTGACCGCTGCCCTACGCCTGACAAACGCAACTAGAGATAGCCAGGGAGCGTGCCTACGTTGGTTCTAGATGCCACGCACCAGCCTAAGAGCTAACTAGTACTGCAGAGAAAATAAAGACCTCACTTGCCTCCAGAGGAACGAACCCCAAAAGGTATAGTTGCCCCCCACATGTATTGACGGTGAAATGAGAGGAAGGCACACACATAGAGATGATATATATAGGTTTAGCAAATTGAGGCCCGCTGTAAACTAGAAAGCAGAACGATACAAAAGGGGTCTGAGCGGTCAGCAAAAAACCCTAATCAAAAAACCATCCTGAGATTACAAGAACCCATGTGCCAACTCATGGCACATGGGGAGAACCTCAGTCCACTAGAGCTACCAGCTAGCATAGAGACATAATAAGCAAGCTGGACAAAAAACCAAACAACTGAAAATCAGCACTTAGCTTATCCTGAAAGATCTGGGAGCAGGTAGGCAGGAACAAAACAGAGCACATCTGAATACATTGATAGCCGGCAAGGAAATGACAGAAAGGCCAGGTAAAATAGGAAACACCCAGCCTCTAATGGACAGGTGGAAACCAAAGGCCGCAACCCACCAAAGTCACCCAGTACCAGCAGTAACCACCAGAGGGAGCCCACAAACAGAATCCACAACACACATGCTGTCTGTAAAACATAGCAATCAGTGTTAACTACGATTTCTGCTATTTAAAAGGGTTCTCAAAAAAATGTAATAAAATACTCCTCCCCCATCACGTAATTCAAACGGCAGCCCATCCTAGTCACTTGTCAGGACAGACTGCAGTCTGAAGAAACACAGCTCCAAAGACCTGTGTATGAACTGTCAGAAGACCAGTATTGTAAACACACATACAGTGTTGCTGGAGATGTGTGTGACAAGATAAGAAATAAATCTCCTCAGCTGACTGAGCACAGGGGGCTGAGGCTGAAGAAAAAATGCTTTTTGCTCAAATGGTCTGGAAAAAGAGTTCTCTTCTTTGTGTAGTTAAACTGCATCCGGTCCTGACAGATGACTAGGATGTGCTATTGTTTGAACTACTTTACAGGGGTAATTTTATTACATTTTTAGAGAACCCTTTAAATAGCTGCCATCACGCACATCTCCTGAGCTCACACCATACATGCACATGGATCACCCACCAGGGCAGTGGGGTACTCGGTACCAGGTCGCTCTTAAAGGGGATGTCATGGTGGCTGCGATCCGGTCCGTGGCCCTGGGACTCAATTAAAAGGGAATGTTTTTTTAAGGGGTATCGTGAAAGTCTATTTTCGTGATGCCACCTGTGGTTCTCGGTCAGTAGGGACCGACGCTGCTTAAAGGGGTCCTCTGGGGTGATGGTATGGCGGCTGGATGGTGATGCTTCCCACAGGTGTAGTGGAGTCCCCAGGGCTCCCAAGGTATATGGCAGGGATGATGTGTTGCCGGCAAATAACAGAGGACTCAGGGTTGCAGTCTTTACCTGGTTTACTGTTGGTAGCAGGCCACAGTCCAGGGCACCGGCAACAGGTACAGAAGGAGTCCAGGCAGCCCGGAAACAAGAAATCCCCTTCGCAGGTCAGGTTGGGAGCCTTCCACTTGGCGCTCACTATTAGTCCCTTGCTGCCTGAAGTATCCTAACAAGGTCCTCATTCTTTCCTGTCCTGGGACAGTACCTGTATGGTAGGCAGCTTGAGCTGTTCCTTCTGGGGTCTCTGCACGGTGACTCCAGGCTCCGAAATGCTGCTGTACCGCAGGCTTAATACGGGCAATTTATGTATAGTTCTTTGCTCTCTGGTTCTGTCGTGCGACTTATATTCTCCCACGACCTCGGGCTCACGGTGTTCAGCCTCTGAGCTCTGTCTCTGAGGTTGCCCGGTAGTAGTTCCCCTCTGAGCCTTCCTTCCTTCTCACTGTGCTCTTCTCCTGTCTCTGTCCACTCTCCGACCCCACTCAACTCGACTGACTAGACTCCTCCTCCAGACCAGGATGGATATCCAGGAAGTTCCCCTAAAACAGGGTTTTGAGCTCCCCCTCCTGGCCTAGATTCAGAAGGTGTTGTGTGTGTGGTTACCTTCCAAAGAAATCCCTTTTGTTTCCAGGCAGAGCACTACCCTCCCCGAGAGGAAGGCAGTACTACTGTGGTACCCGAACTCCTGGGGTGCCACACACACACACTGACAGTAATATATATACAAAACCGTTTAACAAGAGGTAATTTTCTGATGATAAATTCCCTTTATTTAGATGCTGGCATTTAAATGGCGCTGTCGATGATATGTGCCTTCAATGGCATCCACAAGAACCCCATATTACAATAGAGGGGCGCCTATGGATTCTCATGGCACTCGATGGGCTGCTTAAGGTTGCCATCGCTCCCATTTTGGTACTCTTATATATGCCTCCTATAAACTGAGCATCAAGAGACCACAATTTATACTGTATACTGCAACACTGCAGTATATAGTTAAGTCATCAAACGATCACAGGTTAAAGTCTACTATCAAGACTAAAATATAAGTTGAAAAAAAAGTTTTAAAAAATAATAAAGAAATATAAACATTTAAATCATTTTCCCGGTTTTAAAACAAAGAAAGATAATTGTTACCATAGTTACCCTAACAAAAGGCAATAACAACTGATCAATATGCCATGTCTACCCAAAATAGTAGCCATAAAAACATCCAGTGTCTCTTGTTGATACTTGTTATATTCTAACCAATCTATCTGCTATTGTGTACTTTTTGGCAATTTCACAGCCATTACTCTGCCACCTGTATGATCTGGCATCTTCACAGAACAGTTTATGCATTCCAGCAGCGGGTGTCCACTTTTATGGCTTGATTTCATTACAGTTATCATTGGCTTGATTGTGCTTGGTCCCCTGATCATATCAATCAAAATTTACTTGACATTAACGGCATTCTTTTGTAATGTTACTTGCAACATGATGTACACACTATTATTTTCCTACCTATGTGGTCCTTGACCTACTGTTATCTTCTATTATGTTTTGTATATTTTATATGTGAGTGCGGGCATTCTTCTTCAGTAGTGCCACCATCTACCATATCTGTTTAATAAAGGTGTTTTATCTTTTTTGGCCATATGTTCTGTGTTATTTTTTAAGTTTTTTTCTTGCTCCCTTATCAGTAGCTTAGCTACCGGCGGACAGAGGGTGCGGCGGCCCCAGGCCGCGCGCTCTGAGGTACCCACCTGTAGCTAGGCACCGATACAGTTAAAATCTGCAGCAGAGCAGGGAGACATGATCTCCCTGCATAGCTGCAGGACCACTATGGGGCCTATGAGCCATGAGACCCCGCAAGTTCAACTGTATCGGCATCTGCCAATACAGTTGAAAGCAATGATGGAGAAGGGAGCGTCAGCTGACTCTTCCTCTCCCATCATTCTTCCTTGGTATCTGACATCTCAGTACAATTATGTCATTATATGGGGCCCTTTATGCTGAGATTTTCGATTTTTCAGAAGACAAGCTGCGGAGACCGGTGCAGCAGGGAACCAGGAGGAGAGGTGGGTATTGTATTTTATTATTTTTTTAGAACATTGTGATGGCCATAAAACTGCATTGAGGACTATGTGATGCATTATACTGTATGGACTATGGGGTGTGTTACACTGTATAAATAACTATGGGGTGCATTATACTGTATGGACTATGGGGTGCATTATACTGTATGGATAATTATGGAATGCATTATACTGTATAGCCTATGGCATGAATTATACTGTATAGAATATGGGGTGCATTATAATGTATGGAATATAGGATGAATTATACTGTATGGACTGTGGGGACTATGTCATAGGAAGAAGCAAGAAAGTCAGCTCACCCATCCAAGTATCCAGGACTCCGAGCATGGAAACTGCAGTGCAGCAGGAAAATCAATCAATCCAATAGGTAATCCAGCTCAGGCAGTCTGTTAAAAACTTTCACATTTTATTAGGAACATTCTTTAAAATAAGTAATCCATACAGCATAAAAGTCACAAGCCCCCAATGTGGGAAGAGTTCTATGGGCAGATGCATTTTGAACTTAGCGGTATGCAAGGTTCGAAACGCGCCTACCTATGGGATTGATGGGGCCTATGGGGTGCATTATACTGTATGGACTATGGGATGCATTATACTGTATGGACTATGGGGTGCATTACACTCTTTGGACAATGGGATGCATTATAGTGTATGGACTAAGGGGTGCATTATACTGTATGGACTATGGAGTGCATGATATTGTATGACTAACTATGGGTGCATTATTTTGTATGGACTATGGGATGTATTATACTGTATGAATAACTATGTGGTGCATTATACTGTATGGACTATGGGATGCATTATAGTGTATGGACTATGGGGTGCATTATACTGTATGTACTATGGAGTGCATTATATTGTATGAATAACAATGGGATGCATTATTTTGTATGGACTATGGGATGTATTATACTGTATGAATAACTATGCGGTGCATTATACGGAGGGGAGGAACGGCCATGTCTGATCCCGGAAGAGCGGAGGCGGCGGTCGCAGGCGCAGACTTAGAGGCACCTCCGAGCTCCGCAGTCGGTGCAGCCGCAGGCCTTGTACCATTACTGGGTCCCGCAGAGCTTGCCGCCCCCAGCAGCCAGCCGGATACTGCCACAACTACGGCAGCCATAATGCCCTTCTCCATGCCGTACCTACCTAGAGCAGCCTGGCTCCCGTGATATTCTGGAGAATCACATACATTAACTGACTTTAAAGAGGGGATCTGCAGCCTGCTTGAGTTTTATCCCCTGACAGAGCCTCAGAAAGTTCATATGATAACAGGCCAACTCTTTGGAGCGGCTCTGAGAGAAGTGAAGTCCTGGCCCGCCGCGGATAAGAGAACTGCGCAGCAGGTCTTTGCAAAGCTTAAGACCACCTTTGACACCCGCACCGCTACAGAAATTAAATTGACGTTTTATGGGTGCAAGCAGAGGCCACAGGATAGCTTACGGGACTATGCCTTTAATCTCCAGGAGGCACTGCGGGCCATCAAGCAGAATGACCCAAACAGCATGCAAGATTAGGATAAACTCCTGAAAGAGCGGTTCGTCGAGGGGCTCCTGTGCAGTCACCAAAGGGCCCAACTGCACTTCCTGGCCATGCAGAATCCAGAACTGACTTTCGCGCAATTCAAGGATAAAGCCATCCAGGCGCTACAGGAACAACAGCCCAGCCGTGCAGTACTTCCCAGGCGTCAAGCTCTCACGTACCACCAGGAGGTGGTGCCAGATGCTCAAGTTTCCGCTGAGGCCGATGCCCAGATCCTGGAAGATGATTCCCCTGCAGGACTATGCCTCCAGATGCAAGAGCTGACCAAGAGCGTTGCTGCCCTAGCCCGGACCGTACAGTCCCTACAGGAGGCCCCCAAGGAGAGGATCCAGCTGGCTTCCAGACAGGAGGATGTTCCCTGGCACGACAGAGGAGGATTCTGCCGACCAGAGGCATCCATCGGGACGGACAACCTATCTGCCGCCGCTGCCACCAGGTGGGCCATCTTGCAAGGTACTGTCATTTAAACGAGCAACCCCTGGGACAGAGGGCCAACCCCCAGGAGTAGGACGATCAGGCCCGCAAAATTGGAGGACCAAATACATTGGAGGGTGACCTTTTCTTCCCATTGTGATCGACGGTATCCCCATGAGCGCTTTGTTGGACACTGGTTCTCAGGTGACGACCATGACTTACATCTTTTATAAACGTTATTGGGAGGACACAGACATTACTCGTGGCCCCTGGGCAGCTCCGTTAGTCCTCGTTAGGAAGAAAGATGGCACAATGAGGATGTGCGTGTTGATTATAGGCAGCTAAATCGTATTACACATAAGGATGCATACCCACTGCCCAGGATAGAGGAGTCCTTGGATGCTTTAAAATCTGCTAACTACTTCTCTACCTTGGATCTCATCAGTGGGTACTGGCAGGTTCCCGTGGCAGAGGCGGACAAGTAAAAGACGGCCTTCACGACGCCGATGGGTCTCTGCGAGTTCAACTACATGGCCTTCGGATTGTGCAATGCCCCGGGAACGTTCCAGAGGATGATGGAGTGCTGTGTAGGGCACAAGAACTTTGAAACCATGTTGCTATACCTGGACAACGTCATCGTCTTTTCCAAGACTTATGAGGACCATCTGAAGCACCTGGCCGAGATGTTCGAAGCCCTGTCCAACTTTGGCCTAAAGGTAAAACCGTCCAAATACCATCTGCTAAAACCCAAGGTGCAGTACCTGGGCCATGTAGTGAGTGCCAAAGGGGTGGCCCCAGACCCTGACAAGGTCACTGTGATCAAAGACTGGCCGAAGCCCGGCAACCTCCATGAAGTCCGGCAGTTCCTCGGGTTGGTAGGCTACTACAGGAGGTTTATCAAGGACTTCACCAAGAAGGCCGCGCCATTGCAAGACCTGTTGGTGGGCCAATCCAAGAAAACCAAGGGTAAGAATACCCCATTTGATTGGAATGATGGACTGGAAGGATTGTTCACTTGCTTAAAGTTGGCGCTGACGGGAGAAGAGGTACTGGCCTACCCTGAATATGACCAACCGTTTGTGCTGTATACGGATGCCAGCAACGTGGGGCTGGGAGCCGTGTTGTCCCAGGTCCAGAAAGGCAAGGAGAGGGTAATCGCTTACGCCAGCAGGAAACTGCGTCCCACTGAAAGGAACACTGACAACTACAGTTCCTTTAAGCTGGAATTCCTCGCCATCGTTTGGGCAGTGACGGAGCGGTTCAAGCACTACCTGACCTCAGCAAAATTCACCATCTTCATGGATAATAATCCACTAACGCATTTGGACACAGCAAAACTCGGTGCCTTGGAACAGCGGTGGATGGCCCGGCTGTCCAATTACGACTTCACCATCAAGTACCGGGCAGGGCACAAGAATGCGAATGCCGATGCATTGTCCCGGATGCCCAACTTGCCAGAAACGGGGGAAGACCCGGAGGCACTTGAAGAGGTAGAGCTGCCCGCTTTCCATCGCTCCAAGGCCACCCAGTGTAACCATCATGTGGAGAACAGGCGCAAGAATAAGCAGGACGCCACGCTGAATCCCCTGCCCCATCACGGATGGGCAGAGACCCAGGATGGTGACCCCGCGGTCCGTCGGGTGAAAGAGCTTCTGACGCAGGCAGGTTTGCATCCTGGCCTGGATGATCCACAAGAGACACAACAGCTGTCGAAGGGGAGAGGCAAACTGTTTATTCACGATGGTAAGCTGTGCCGGAGAAGCATCGACCCATGCACTCATAAATTGGTATGGCAGATAGTGGTCCCAAGGCAAGATGTGCCAATGGTTCTGGGAGCGTACCACGATGGGGCAGGACACTTTGGATGGAGGAAGTTGGAGAGGCTACTCTGTGGGAGGTTCTACTGGATTGACATGAAGAAAGCCATCGAGAAGTGGTGTCGAGAGTGTGGCCCATGTAGCCTACGCAGGAAGGACCGTGACAGCCAGCAGGCTCCCTTGCAGCCTATCATCACCAGATGGCCGCTCGATCTGGTCGCGCTAGATCATGTGAAGCTAACACCTAGCCGGTCAGGCTATATCTACGCTCTTACCATCGTGGATCACTACTCTAGATTCCTGGTAGTCATGTCTGTCAAAGATCTAATGGCCAGGATGGCCGCCAAAACCTTCCAGCAGTACTTCTGTAGACCACATGGGTACCCGGAGAAGGTACTGACCGATCAGGGGCCAGCATTTGAAGCGGAAGTGTTCCAGGAGTTCTGCAATCTGTACAGGTGTAAGAAGATCAGGACTACACCGTACCATCCACAAACCAACGGGATGTGTGAGAAGATGAACCAAGTGGTGATCGACTTACTGAAGACCTTGCCTGTGGAGGAACGGAACTTGTGGCCAACAAAGTTGCCTGACTTGGTAAACATGTACAACCACATCCCAGTGAACTCCACCAACTGCACTCCAGCGTACCTGATGCGAGGAAGGTCTAGCAAGTTACCTGTTGATCTGGACATGGGGGTCCTAACCCCCGAAGATACCTCGCCAGATGCAGATTGGGATACAGAAAGGCAGCAAAGGTACCGTCAAATACAGGAATGCGTGGAAAGAAGTCTAGCCCAAGCCAGACAAAAACAAGAAAGGGACTACAACCAGCATGCTCCTGCGATTCCCTTGTCACCCGGTGAGCAAGTACTCAAACGGAAGAGGAGATTACACAAGCTTGACGACCAATGGGAAGCGGAACCGTATACCATCCTGCCATCCGATTTTGACAATACGAAGGTCTGTCTCATCAGCAAAGATGGAGGGGAAACCTCAATGGCAATATCCAGAGACCACCTTAAAATATGCCCTGACAAGTTGAGAGAGAGGGAAACAGATCCAGGGACCTCTCCACCTGTAGAAGAGGAGAAGATGATACACACTGTTGTCGGCAATTTTCCCCAGTCTTGGACTCAAATAAATCAGGCCATCGTGGTACCTGTCTTAAGGTTTCGTCAACTGAAACCGCCAGAACTAAATGTGGTGCCAGATCATCTGGACCCGCAATCACAGCAGACCCCACCAGAGGATGCCATGCCAACAGTTGAACCGGCAAGTCCTCCCTCTGCTATCCGTGAATCTGCCATGCCCACCATTAGTAGCAGTAGCCCTGAGAGCTCCAGCATGCCAGTGCTACCCAGACTCACTAGAAGTGTAGCTAGAAGACAGTGCATGACACAAGCAATAGCAAGCGCAGCGGGCCCTGTTAGGCCAATAGCAACCCCTGCACTGCGGAGGTCTACACGTAGCACCAAGAATCAAACTCCACTTCACTACAAAACTTGGAAATATTAACGATAGCTGCTATTTGGGTTGAAAATGTTTATGTAAATATCTTTGTTACAGGTTTAAAAATGGACAATGGAGTAATGGACAGTTAATTGCTCCAAAGCTTTCAAAAGGGATCCTTTTGTTTACCTGGGATCTCTGCTGTTTCAAAGTTACACCCACTGAACTGGGAGTCATGAACTGTGCATGACCAAGACTTTCGCAACGTTCAAGTGTCCTCACCTCCCATAAAGGGAAGCACTGTTATATTTACTGGTTTATAGCATTTACTTGTTCATAGCATTTTGAAAATTTTGTATGTCTTTTACTAACATGTATTGTTGTTCTTCTTTTCCCAGTCCGGGAGTACTGGATTTAATGGGGGGAGTGCCGCGCCCCAGAGTCTGGTCGTTGCAGTACCGTCATTCTTCCACCAGCGGGAGTGATGGTACGTCTGATTGCACTAAAAGCGTTCACCTTGCCAGGTATCACAGTCACACATTACACTTCACACTCCGGCTACCAGGGGGAGCAAAAGGTCCTATCCACTAGGCCACTCCTCACACATGGGTAAAACTGGGGGTTGGATAGGAAGTGAGGGAGA
Source organism: Ranitomeya variabilis (assembly GCF_051348905.1). Classification (NCBI taxonomy): domain Eukaryota; kingdom Metazoa; phylum Chordata; class Amphibia; order Anura; family Dendrobatidae; genus Ranitomeya; species Ranitomeya variabilis. The sequence continues at coordinate 352,960,637 of NC_135237.1, read as the reverse complement.
AAGCAGTTGGGGAGAGTTTGAGAGAGGGCTTGTCAGGGGTGGGATCCTGACAGTGGCCTAACACAGACAGATCATTACGGAGCCGTGCCTGTACCTTATAGCGGCAGTCTCCTAAGAAAGGACACGAAGCGAAGTATATTGTGGAGAAGTGAGAAACGGGATCACAGCACAAGGAGACAGAACCAGAAGGAGTCGTGCCCCGAGATCGGCAACATCCTTCTGAGGCGCGTAGCCGGCGGCCGGAACGCCGAGGAAGTAATAGACTCTACGCATTACTTTGAACTATGGCATGGCAGTTAACTTTAGGTTGGCTGTCTCACCTTTTACACCTAATGAAGACAACGGAGGCAATTGTGGGAGAGGGGCGTCTCTAGGGTCCCTATAAAATAACTCCAGGCCTACCCTGTAATACGGGTGCGTCCTAGCCATATCATCTGGGGGACGGAGAGAAAGAACAGAAACATACACGACAGTTGTGAGGACTATCCCGTGGTGCTCAGCAGGGAAGTACTACAACACCCAGGCGTTAGTAGGTAGGCTACTGATTTCCACCTGCAAAGAAAACTCTGGATGTGCCTTCGGACCGGCCTGTCTCAGCCAGCCCTGTTAACAGTGCTCTGGATTGCGGATGCCGAAGCCTTCAGTAAAGAGGTAAAGAGACTGCAACCCTGTGTCCTCGTCATTTACTGCGACCTACACCTGCACCTACATCTTTAATTGGGCGCCCCTTAGCAGGGCCACGGACCGGGTCAGGCCACCGTGACATCCCCAGAACCGAGAGACCCGGTACCGATTACCCCGCTGCCCTGCGTTTGGGGGCCACTCCAGAATCATCTGTCTATGGATTTCTTCACGGATTTGGCTCTGTCTGATGGGAAAACTATTATTTGGGTGGTTGGCCGATTCAGCAAACAAGCTCATTTTGTTCCTTTGTCAGGATTAGGTAATGCAGAGACACTCACCAGGCTGTTTATTTCTCATATTTTAAGGTTGCTTGGGATCCCTCTTAACATTGTGTCTGATAGGGGAGCGCAATTTGTCGTCCAAAATCTGTTTTGGTGACAGCTATCTATCCCATACACTTGCATGTACAGAGATAGGAGAGTAAGCCACTGTCAGACACCTCTCTATGCAGGGAGAACACATAATTGGGTTTTAAATTAAAAATGCACATTGCTTATATTCCCCCAGCATTATTTCTCAGGCTTCATGATGCACAATACACATTGCCGTGTCCGAAATGTCAAATGTCAATGTGTGTAAAAGCCTGGTCCTTCTCAAAAAATTAGCATATAGTGTTAAATTTCATTATTTACCATAATGTAATGATTACAATTAAACTTTCATATATTATAGATTCATTATCCACCAACTGAAATTTGTCAGGTCTTTTATTGTTTTAATACTGATGATTTTGGCCTACAACTCCTGATAACCCAAAAAACCTGTCTCAATAAATTAGCATATTTCACCCGTCCAATCAAATAAAAGTGTTTTTTAATAACAAACAAAAAAACCATCAAATAATAATGTTCAGTTATGCACACAATACTTGGTCGGGAATCCTTTGGCAGAAATGACTGCTTCAATGCGGCGTGGCATGGAGGCAATCAGCCTGTGACACTGCTGAGATGTTATGGAGGCCCAGGATGCTTCAATAGCGGCCTTAAGCTCATCCAGAGTGTTGGGTCTTGCGTCTCTCAACTTTCTCTTCACAATATCCCACAGATTCTCTATGGGGTTCAGGTCAGGAGAGTTGGCAGGCCAATTGAGCACAGTAATACCATGGTCAGTAAACCATTTAAAAGTGGTTTTGGCACTGTGAGCAGGTGCCAGGAAGCATGAAGTGCTCCAAAATCTCCTGATAGCTAGCTGCATTGACCCTGCCCTTGATGAAACACAGTGGACCAACACCAGCAGCTGACATGGCACCCCACACCATCACTGACTGGGTACTTGACACTGGACTTCAGGCATTTTGGCATTTCCTTCTCCCCAGTCTTCCTCCAGACTCTGGCACCTTGATTTCCGAATGACATGCAAAATTTGCTTTCATCAGAAAAAAGTACTTGGGACCACTTAGCAACAGTCCAGTGCTGCTTCTCTGTAGCCCAGGTCAGGCGCTTCTGCCGCTGTTTATGGTTCAAAAGTGGCTTTACCTGGGGAATGCGGCACCTGTAGCCCATTTCCTGCACACGCCTGTGCACGGTGGCTCTGGATGTTTCCACACCAGACTCAGTCCACTGCTTCCTCAGGTTCCCCAAGGTCTGGAATCGGTCCTTCTCCACAATCTTCCTCAGGGTCCGGTCACCTCTTCTCGTTGTACAGCGTTTTCTGCCACATTGTTTCCTTCCAACAGACTTACCATTAAGGTGCCTTGATACAGCACTCTGGGAACAGCCTATTTGTTGAGAAATTTCTTTCTGGGTCTTACCCTCTTGCTTGAGGGTGTCAATGATGGCCTTCTTGACAGTTGGTGGATAATGAATCTATAATATATGAAAGTTTAATTGTAATCATTACATTATGGTAAATAATGAAATTTAACACTATATGCTAATTTTTTGAGAAGGACCTGTACTTTCCCATTGTTCAGTTATTTATTATTTGTCATTTTACAAATACTGTATATTATAATTGAAAAGCGCTGCAGAATATGTTGAAATTATACTGTGTAAATATTTTAAGTTTTTTCTATGTATTTAGTTTTCAGTAATGGATATTACTTTTATCATACAACTATTTTTTTCCACTTCATACTTGCAAAACTTTGCAATTATAAATACAGACCTAGAATATCTTGAGTGTACTTGTTTAAGATCTTCAACCTTTTTTAAATATTTTAATAATGAATTTCAATGAATGCTTGATTTGAAAATTGATGAAGACTTCATCTGGTGACTGATCAGGGAACAGACAACCTGCAGCAGCTTACCAAATGTTACCAGGTACACAGTTCAGACTTTTAAGCGTAATTGTATCAGCAGCCTTTTCATTTATTTATACGTGCCATATGCCTGTCATTCTGGAGACCTGTGAATGCAATGTCGTCATTTAATAGACTGGTCAGAACAACAAAGACGTGATTATGTTGCACTCCATTCATTCCTGCCAGTGTTTTACCTCTCAGGATGAGGATGATCTCTGGGGCATCACAAGCAGTGTATGTCTGGCAGATTTAACCGTGCTTTGATACCTGAACCAGCAGGGTAATGGTAAACTGTGACAAAGCATGTCTGCATTACATGGCAACCAAAATACTGGAAAAGATGTAATATTTGTGAGAAAAGCCAGTATATTACAGACTTATTGCAGTAGAAGGTAAAAGATTTGATATTCTAATAGGCTATGCATTAATAAATTGGTGTGAGAGTATCAAGGCGATTGTTTTATACTTTCTTTTGTATAACTTCCATAAAATTAATGTGCAAATAGGCAACCAATAAAAATAAACTATACTTCATTTTATCCAAAGTATTTACAAATGAACTTAAAGGGGTCGGTCGAAGTCTAAAGTAATTTTCATCCATTATCCCTATCTATTCAATGTCATAATCTAAACTATTTTCTAATATACTTGAATTAAAAAATCCGTATCCTTCCCTATCTACACTATAATTGCTCTTTTTTCACTTCCTTTTTGATGATGCTTTGTTTTGAAAGCCCAGTGCATGCTAGGATAGTCAAATGAAGCATCACTGTGTATGTGCACAAGGTCAGTAATAGGCAGCGCTTTGGACGCAGCACATGTCCGCCTCCGGCTTTTGAACGCAGGTGATTCCGCATGTGTTCATTGAACCATGTGTAATCACCGCACCCAGTACATTGTACGGATGATATTTATCTTGTGGAGACTGTGAGTCTCTGCAAGATAAATTGACATGCTGCGGTCTGGAGAGACGCGCCACATGGCCATCTCCGCAGGGAAGCTGCGGCTGTCGATGCATGCATAGTGGGCATGGGTTTTCTTGAAATCCCATCCACTATACTGTAACATCTGAAGGCTGTGGGTTGGACGCTGAGGAAGTACGCAGCATCCAACCCGCAGAGTTTACTGACTGTGTGCACCTACCCTAAAGGGGCAGAGGCTACAGTGACTGCCACCCCAATGTGCCCTCCCTGAAACAAGTGCCATCAGTGACGTTTGTTTCAGAGGCCGGCCTAGTCCTAGCACGAGGTGCACTGTGCGATGTGCACAATGACAGCGCCCACTCTGTTACCGGCTCAGATCAGCAGTAACAAGGCGAGAACAGGTTGTGTTGTGAAAATACCAGGAGTGTAGAGACCAGCATCGCCCCCACAAATGACATCACTGGTTCCATGCAGTTATTGAATGCACAGGTGGCCAATCAGGTACATAGTTTTGCCTAGTAAAGTTGTAAGGGGGTTACCTTCTCTGCTCCGTGCCTGGAACCACTTAGCTGCAGCAGGTTTCCCTGGGGGCAGACTTAGAGACCAGGACAGGAAGGAAGCCGGGCTGAGAGAGGAAAAAGGCTCACGTTCCAGGGCTAGAGCAGCATGTACTGGAGAGAGAGCATCGTGTGCAGTGGAGAGAGCGGCGGACGCAGAGGGGAGAGCAGCGGATACAGCGGACAGAACAGCACGCAGCTGCGCTCTTCGGAAGAGAGAGGGAGCTCCCAGTCGGAGGACTGAGACAGGAAGATTGTCCAGAAAGACTGCATCTTGTGAGTACGTGAAAGCGGACTCTGCTGTGACTGGAGAGGTGCGCCCTGACGCCCATGCAGAGACAGTAACCCATGCAGAAACAGTGACCCGTGCAGTGACAGTGGCCCCTAGTACCCACGGTATTAGTGCAGAGCCCCGATTCCTGTTGGGAGACCCAATAATAGACTGAGCATCATTCTCCTGGGATAGGCTGCACTGTTGAAGCAAAAGACTCAAAGCACAGGGGACCCCGTTTGTCTAGCATCCCCTCTGCTCACCACAGTAACCCCTTAAACCCCAGGTTGCGTGTTCCTAGAGACTACACAGCCCACGGATAACAGAGTAACGACAAGTGCTGCTGTTTCTTGGCGCCTACTTTTGGGGAAGACGACCCTACAAGCAAGTCCTCATCAGACTGATAAGTGTTTTTCCCAAGAGATTCCGTTTACTACTGTTATACTGTTTGACTGTCTGGGAACTTATACTGCTTCCCATATATTTTGCACCGTTATTTTATCAGTTTATATTCTACTGTTTTCTCCCTGCGAGGAGAATATTGCCCCTGTTAATTAACCCCCCGCAACAGTTGGTTTGTCTGTTCCGTGGTGACATACTCTACCCTGCACTCTATTACACTGTCTATGCGAGTTATGGAATCTATCACGCAAACTTACTTCAAGTGAATCTGTAACACATCTAGTTCCCTTTAGTGAAACTAATGCCATATTCTGTCCTTTGGGGTACACTTTAATGGGCTTAACTTGAAAAAGAACATGGACATGAAATGGATGACTGGAATGCATAATGATTTGAAAATAATATTATGATTAGAGTCCAATACTACGTTTTTTACATTAAGGATTACATGTGTGAGACATAATGTAACTGCTAGGATGTATGGAATGTTGGTGATCACCATTAGATTGCATTTCCGTGCTGCCAATTTGTAGAAGTTTTTGCAACTTAACCTCAGTTCCATTCTTTAAAATGGGTTTGTTTCAGATGGATGGGACTGTTGCAAAAACTTCTGCAATGAAATCCACTACTAATCTGCAATGTATTAACATACCCCTAGGGACAAGTACTGTAAGATATCAATGAGGGTGGGGAAGTGCTTCAAAAGAGAACTGCAAGAAAATCACAACATTCATGTAGAAAACTAATGCATAGCAGAACCACACAACAAAATATCATTTTTTTCCTGCCTCTGGGGCCCAAAGCAGCTGATACTAATGCTATTGCTGTAGTTACTCCAATGCCTCTAACTACTGGGTTAGTTGACTGATGGAGGAGACCAAACAGACAGCAACTAGAATGCCAAGGTCTCTTTTAAAAGGATAGCATAGCTTATGGTCACAAATCTACTTACAAAAAGGGAATTTGTGAGAGCAAATTTTGTAGTTACTGTGTAGATAAAAATAAATTAATGAAGCATTCTTAGTAAGTGATCAAATCTCATTTTTTCTTTTACAGGACACATTCTATCTGCAGATACAGGAGACCGAGATGGGGTTCAATGTGGCCACCCACATATGCAAACTGTTTTATGCTTTCTCTTGAAGAAACATATATATAGCCCAACTTCTCGTTCAAACATAATGTCCATCTATGGAAAAAATTTTTTGATGATGATGTGTTTTGTCAATGGGGAGGTTCATAGGACTGCATCAAGGAATTTCATAATAGTCTGAATTTTATTTGGTCTGAACTTCAATTTGCTATATACAGTACATTGTGATACTTACAATATGTTTCCTTGATACCTTGGTTATCAAGGAAGAACTTGGCATTCTCTCCATTGAGCTGTATGTTAAAGATACTGACTAGTACAATTTCACCAGTTTTCACCCCAAATCAATAATCAAATGTTTACCCATTTCTGACAACCAGCATGTTAGGTGTATTGTGATAGATGATACTGCACAAATGAGCAGATTAAATGAGTTGGCAATCAAGTTTTAAGAAAGAGGTTACCCCAACTTTAGAAAAATGTAAACATGTGATCACTAGCCCAATCCATTTTGATACAGGAAAGATATATATCTTGGTACCGTGTTAGCCAGCAGATAGTCCTCAGTGGTTGATACCTTTTAATGGCTAACTGAAAAGATGGTAACAAATTGCAAGCTTTCGAGACTACACAGGTCTCTTCATCAGGCATAGACTAATACAAATTCTGAAGAATCACATATTTATTCTTCCATAAAGATGTGGTACATTCTGGTATCCTCCATAAATATGCATATGCATATGCATATGCATAAATATGTGATTCTTCAGAATTTCTTTGAGTCTTAGCCTGATGAAGAGACCTGTGTAGTCTCAAAAGCTTGCAATTTGTTACCATCTTTTCAGTTAGCCATTAAAAGGTATCAACCACTGAGGACTAAATATTTTTCTAGCCCAATCCAGACACTGGGTTATCCTTCACAAGGGTTATCCTAAAGTCTATGAATTTAACCCCTTAATCCCATATGACGTACTATCCCGTCGAGGTGGGGTGGGCCTTAATTCCCACCGACGGGATAGTACGTCATAGCGATCGGCCGCGCTCACGGGGGGAGCGCGGCCGATCGCGGCCGGGTGTCAGCTGCCTATCGCAGCTGACATCGGGCACTATGTGCCAGGAGCGGTCACGGACCGCCCCCGGCACATTAACCCCTGGCACACCGCGATCAAACATGATCGCAGTGTACCGGCGGTACAGGGAAGCATCGCGCAGGGAGGGGGCTCCCTGCGTGCTTCCCTGAGACACTCGGTACAAAGCGATGTACTCACCTTGTACCGAGCGTCTCCTCCCTGCAGTCTCCGGATCCAAAATGGCCGCGGGGCTGCATCCGGGTCCTGCAGGGAGTACTTCTGGGTGCCGTGCAGGCGCTGGTAAGCCTGCAGAGATGTGAGTGAGATCGCCGATCTGATAGAGTGCTATGCAAACTGTCAGATCAGCGATCTGTGATGTCCCCCCCTGGGACAAAGTAAAAAAGTTAAATACATTTCTTTATCTAAAAAAAAACAACAAAACAATAAAAGTACACATATTTAGTATCGCCGCGTCCATAACGACCCAACCTATAACACTGTCCCACTGGTTAACCCCTTCAGTGAACACCGTAAGGAACAAAAAAAAAAAACGAGCCAAAAAACAACGCTTTACTATCATATCGCCGAACAAAAAGTGGAATAACACGCGATCAAAAAGACGGATATAAATAACCATGGTACCGCTGAAAACGCCATCTTGTCCCTCAAAAAACGAGCCATGATACAGCATCATAAGCAAAAAAATAAAAAAGTTATAGTCCTCAGAATAAAGCAATGCCAAAATAATTATTTTTTCTATAAAATAGCTTTTATCGTATAAAAGCGCCAAAACATAAAAAAATGATATAAATGAGATATCGCTGTTATTGTACTGACCCGACGAATAAAACTGCTTTTTCAATTTTACCAAACGTGGAACGGTATAAACACCTCCCCCAAAAGAAATTCATGAATAGCTGGTTTTTGGTCATTCTGCCTCACAAAAATCGGAATAAAAAGTGATCAAAAACTGTCACATGTCCGAAAATGTTACCAATAAAAACGTCAACTCGTCCCGCAAAAAACAAGACCTCACATGACTCTGTAGACCAAAATGCGGAAAAATTATAGGTCTCAAAATGTGGAGACGCAAAAACTTTTTTGCTATAAAAAGTGTCTTTTAGTGCGTGACAGCTGCCAATCATAAAAATCCGATATAAAAAATGCTATAAAAGTAAATCAAACCCCCCTTCATCACCCCCTTAGTTAGGGAAAAATAATAAAATTAAAAAAAAATGTATTTATTTCCATTTTCCCATTAGGGCTAGGGTTAGGGTTAGAGTTAGGGCTAGGGTTAGGGCTAGGGTTAGGGTTAGGGTTAGGGCTACGGTTGGGGCTAGGGTTAGAGCTAAAGTTAGGGTTGGGGATAAAGTTAGGGATAGGGTTGGGGCTAAAGTTAGGGTTAGGGTTGGGGCTAAAGTTAGGGTTAGGTTTGGGGCGAAAGTTAGGGTTAGGGTTTGGATTACATTTACGGTTGGGATTAGGGTTGGGATTAGAATTAGGGGTGTGTCAGGGTTAGGGGTGTAGTTAGGGTTACAGTTGGGATTAGGGTTAGGGGTGTGTTTGGATTAGAGTTTCAGGTAGAATTGGGGAGTTTCCACTGTTCAGGCACATCAGGGGCTCTCCAAATGTGACATGGCGTCCGATCTCAATTCCAGACAGTTCTTCGTTGAAAAAGTAAAACAGTGCTCCTTCCCTTCCGAGCTCTCCCGTGCGCCCAAACAGGGGTTTACCCCAACATATGGGGCATCAGCGTACTCGGGACAAATTGGACAACAACTTTTGGGGTCCAAGTTCTCTTGTTGTCCTTGGGAAAATAAAATTTTTGGGGGCTAAAAATCATTTTTGTGAAAAAAAAAAAAAGATTATTTTCATGGTTCTGCGTTATAAACTGTAGTGAAACACTTGGGGGTTCAAAGTTCTCACAACACATCTAGATAAGTTCCTTGGGGGGTCTAGTTTCCAAAATGTTGTCACTTGTGGGGGGGGTTGTACTGTTTGGGTACATCAGGGGCTCTGCAAATGCAACGTGACACCTGCAGACCAATCCATCTAAGTCTGCATTCCAAATGGCGCTCCTTCCCTTCCGAGCTCTGCCATGCGCCCAAACAGTGGTTCCCCCCACATATGGGGTATCAGCGTACTCAGGAAAAATTGGACAACAACTTTTGGGGTCCAATTTATCCTGTTACCCTTGTGAAAATACAAAACTGGGGGCTAAAAAATCATTTTTGTGAAAAAAAAAGGAATTTTTATTTTCACGGCTCTGCGTTATAAACTGTAGTGAAACACTTGGGGGTTCAAAGTTCTCACAACACATCTAAATAAGTTCCTTGGGAGGTCTAGTTTCCAATATGGGGTCACTTGTGGGGGGGTTGTACTGTTTGGGTACATCAGGGGCTCTGCAAATACAACATGATGCCTGCAGACCAATCCATCTAAGTCTGCATTCCAAATGGCGCTCCTTCCCTTCCGAGCTCTGCCATGCGCCGAAACAGGGGTTTACCCCAACATATGGGGCATCAGCGTACTCAGGACAAATTGGACAACAACTTTTGGGGTCCAAGTTCTCTTGTTATCCTTGGGAAAATAAAAATTTGGGTGGCTAAAAATCATTTTTGTGAAAAAATAATTTTTATTTTCACGGCTCTGCGTTATAAACTGTAGTGAAACACTTGGGGGTTCAAAGTTCTCACAACACATCTAGATAAGTTCCTTGGGGGTCTAGTTTCCAAAATGTTGTCACTTGTGGGGGGGTTATACTGTTTGGGTACATCAGTGTTGTGAATTCTGCTCTTGGGCTCTGTTGTGGATTCTGTTTGTGGGCTCCCTCTGGTGGTTACTGCTGGTACTGGGTGACTTTGGTGGGTTGCGGCCTTTGGTTTCCACCTGTCCATCAGAGGCTGGGTGTTTCCTATTTTACCTGGCCTTTCTGTCATTTCCTTGCCGGTATCAATGTATTCAGATGTGCTCTGTTTGGTTCCTGCCTACCTGCTCCCAGATCTTTCAGGATAAGCTAAGTGCTGATTTTCAGTTGTTTGGTTTTTTGTCCAGCTTGCTTATTATGTCTCTATGCTAGCTGGTAGCTCTAGTGGACTGAGGTTCTCCCCATGTGCCATGAGTTGGCACATGGGTTCTTGTAATCTCAGGATGGTTTTTTTGATTAGGGTTTTTTGCTGACCGCTCAGTCCCCTTTTGTATCGTTCTGCTTTCTAGTTTACAGCGGGCCTCAATTTGCTAAATCTATATATATCATCTCTATGTGTGTGCCTTCCTCTCATTTCACCGTCAATACGTGTGAGGGGGCAACTATATCTTTTGGGGTTCATTCCTCTGGAGGCAAGTGAGGTCTTTATTTTCTCTGCAGTACTAGTTAGCTCTTAGGCTGGTGCGTGGCGTCTAGAACCAACGTAGGCACGCTCCCTGGCTATCTCTAGTTGCGTTTGTCAGGCGTAGGGCAGCGGTCAGCCCAGGTTCCATCGCCCTAGAGCTCGTCCGTTATTTATTTGTACTTTGCTTGTCCTGTGCTATCCCTAGCCATTGGGGATTCATGACAGTATAGCCGGCCCACAAAGTGTTAATTGTTTGGGCTGAAGCAGGAGAAAAAGAAGTGTTTAAGGGAAATTTTTTTTTTTTTTTTCCCCTTCAGAGTTTTGCTGCCTAGCCCTTAATTGCTGTCTAGCTGCTTCTTACCTCCTCTTAACCCTTGAATGGCTCTGATCCTAGCTGTTTAACATGGATGTCCAGAGTTTGGCTTCCAGCCTGAGTAATCTCGCGGCAAAAGTTCAAAACATACAGGATTTTGTTGTTCACACTCCCATGTCTGAACCTAGAATTCCTATTCCAGAGTTCTTCTCTGGAGATAGATCTACCTTCCTGAATTTCAGGAACAATTGTAAATTGTTTCTTTCTTTAAAATCTCGCTCCTCTGGAGACCCTGCTCAACAGGTCAGGATTGTAATATCTTTCCTGCGGGGCGACCCTCAGAATTGGGCATTTGCATTGGCACCAGGGGATCCTGCATTGCTCAGTGTGGATGCGTTTTTTCTGGCATTGGGATTGCTCTATGAGGAACCCAACCTGGAGATTCAGGCTGAAAAGGCTTTATTAGCCCTCTCTCAGGGGCATGATGAAGCGGAAATATATTGTCAAAAATTTCGGAAATGGTCGGTGCTTACTCAGTGGAATGAGTGCGCCCTGGCTGCAAACTTCAGAAATGGTCTTTCTGAGGCCATTAAGGATATTATGGTGGGGTTCCCTACGCCTACAGGTCTGAATGAGTCTATGGCTATGGCCATTCAGATTGATCGGCGTTTGCGGGAGCGCAAACCCGTGCACCAGTTGGCGGTGTCTTCTGAACAGGCACCTGAGACTATGCAATGTGATAGAATTCAGTCCAGAAGTGAACGGCAAAATTATAGGCGGAAAAATGGATTGTGTTTTTATTGTGGTGATTCAGCTCATGTTATATCAGCATGCTCTAAACGCACAAAAAAGCTTGATAAATCTTTTGCCATTGGTACTCTGCAGCCTAAGTTCATTTTGTCTGTGACTCTGATTTTTTCACTGTCTTCCATTTCCGTTGATGCCTATGTGGATTCGGGCGCTGCCCTGAGTCTTATGGATTGGTCATTTGCTAAACGCTGCGGTTTTAGTCTGGAGCCTCTGGAAGTCCCTATTCCTCTGAAGGGAATTGACTCTACACCATTGGCTATGAATAAACCGCAGTATTGGACACAAGTGACCATGCGCATGACTCCCGTTCATCAGGAGGTGATTCGCTTCCTTGTACTGTATAATTTACATGATGTACTAGTGCTGGGTCTGCCATGGTTACAAACTCATAATCCTGTCCTGGACTGGAAAACAATGTCTGTGTTAAGCTGGGGATGTCAGGGGGTTCATGATGATGCACCTCCGATTTCTATCGCTTCATCTACTCCTTCTGAGATCCCTGAGTTTTTGTCTGACTATAGGGATGTTTTTGAGGAGCCTAGGCTCAATTCGCTCCCTCCTCATAGAGATTGTGACTGTGCTATAGAATTGATTCCTGGCAGTAAGTTCCCTAAGGGTCGTTTATTTAATCTGTCACTGCCAGAGCATACTGCTATGCGGAATTATATTAAGGAGTCCTTGGAAAAGGGACATATTCGTCCATCTTCGTCCCCTCTGGGAGCAGGTTTTTTTTTTCGTGGCAAAAAAAGATGGTTCCCTGAGGCCTTGTATAGATTATCGCCTTCTGAATAAGATTACAGTCAAATATCAGTATCCATTGCCATTATTGACTGACTTGTTTGCTCGCATTAAGGGGGCTAGGTGGTTCACTAAGATAGATCTTCGCGGTGCGTATAATCTGGTGCGGATAAAACAAGGTGATGAGTGGAAAACCGCATTTAATATGCCTGAGGGCCATTTTGAGTATTTGGTAATGCCTTTTGGACTCTCCAATGCTCCGTCAGTCTTTCAGTCCTTTATGCACAATATTTTCCGTGAATATCTGGATAAGTTTATGATTGTGTATTTGGATGATATTTTGGTGTTTTCTGATGACTGGGAGTCTCATGTTCTACAGGTCAGGAAGGTGTTTCAGGTTCTGCGGGCCAATTCTCTGTTTGTGAAGGGCTCAAAGTGTCTCTTCGGAGTCCAGAAGATTTCTTTTTTGGGGTACATTTTTTCTCCTTCTACTATTGAGATGGATCCCGTTAAGGTTCAGGCAATTTGTGACTGGACACAACCTACATCTGTTAAGAGCCTACAGAAGTTCTTGGGGTTTGCTAATTTTTATCGTCGGTTCATTTGGTGCCCTTGCCTAAGTTGCCTTCCTCCTCTGAGTTGGTCCCTTTATTTTTTCAGAACGTGGTTCGTTTGCATGGGATTCCGGAGAATATCGTTTCTGACAGGGGATCCCAGTTTGTGTCTAGATTTTGGCGGACGTTTTGTGCCAAGATGGGCATTGATTTGTCTTTCTCGTCTGCATTCCATCCTCAGACGAATGGCCAGACGGAGCGAACTAATCAGACCTTGGAAACTTATTTGAGGTGTTTTGTTTCTGCTGACCAGGATGACTGGGTTGCTTTTTTGCCACTGGCCGAATTTGCTCTTAATAATCGGGCTAGTTCTGCCACGTTGGTCTCTCCTTTTTTTTGTAATTCGGGGTTTCATCCTCGTTTTTCCTCTGGTCAGGTGGAGTCTTCGGATTGTCCTGGAGTGGACATGGTGGTGGACAGGCTACATCAGATTTGGAATCAGGTGGTGGACAATTTGAAGTTATCTCAGGAGAAGACTCAGCAGTTTGCTAATCGCCGTCGCCGCGTGGGTCCCCGACTTCTTGTTGGGGATTTGGTGTGGTTGTCTTCTCGTTTTGTCCCTATGAAGGTCTCTTCTCCTAAGTTCAAGCCTCGGTTCATCGGTCCTTATAGGATCTCGGAGATTCTTAACCCTGTATCTTTTCGTTTGGATCTCCCAGCATCGTTTGCTATTCATAATGTGTTCCATCGGTCGTTGTTGCGGAGGTATGAGGTGCCCGTTGTTCCTTCGGTTGAGCCTCCTGCTCCGGTGCTGGTGGAGGGAGAATTGGAGTATGCTGTTGAGAAGATCTTGGATTCTCGTGTTTCCAGACGCAAACTCCAGTATTTGGTTAAGTGGAAGGGTTATGGTCAGGAGGATAATTCCTGGGTGATCGCCTCCGATGTTCATGCGACTGATTTGGTTCGCGCCTTCCATAGAGCTCACCCTGATCGCCCTGGGGGTTCTCGTGAGGGTTCGGTGACCCCTCCTCAAGGGGGGGGGGTACTGTTGTGGATTCTGTTTGTGGGCTCCCTCTGGTGGTTACTGCTGGTACTGGGTGACTTTGGTGGGTTGCGGCCTTTGGTTTCCACCTGTCCATCAGAGGCTGGGTGTTTCCTATTTTACCTGGCCTTTCTGTCATTTCCTTGCCGGTATCAATGTATTCAGATGTGCTCTGTTTGGTTCCTGCCTACCTGCTCCCAGATCTTTCAGGATAAGCTAAGTGCTGATTTTCAGTTGTTTGGTTTTTTGTCCAGCTTGCTTATTATGTCTCTATGCTAGCTGGTAGCTCTAGTGGACTGAGGTTCTCCCCATGTGCCATGAGTTGGCACATGGGTTCTTGTAATCTCAGGATGGTTTTTTTGATTAGGGTTTTTTGCTGACCGCTCAGTCCCCTTTTGTATCGTTCTGCTTTCTAGTTTACAGCGGGCCTCAATTTGCTAAATCTATATATATCATCTCTATGTGTGTGCCTTCCTCTCATTTCACCGTCAATACATGTGAGGGGGCAACTATATCTTTTGGGGTTCATTCTTCTGGAGGCAAGTGAGGTCTTTATTTTCTCTGCAGTACTAGTTAGCTCTTAGGCTGGTGCGTGGCGTCTAGAACCAACGTAGGCACGCTCCCTGGCTATCTCTAGTTGCGTTTGTCAGGCGTAGGGCAGCGGTCAGCCCAGGTTCCATCACCCTAGAGCTCGTCCGTTATTTATTTGTACTTTGCTTGTCCTGTGCTATCCCTAGCCATTGGGGATTCATGACAGGGCTCCCTCCGGTGGTTGTAAGTGGTAGCGCTGCTGTCTCTGAATCGCAGCATTTATCAGGTGTGTTCACTTTTTGCAATTTTGACTGGGCTATTTAGTCTTGCTTCACCCTTTAGTCAGTGCCAGTTGTCCATTGTTCCTGGAGGATTCACATCCCTGCCTGGTCTCTTCTGCTTTGCAGTTCATTTCAACAAGATAAGTTATGGCCTTGATTTTTGCTGTCCATATGCTGTGGCCTTATTGTTCAGTTCTTTTCCATGTTTTTGTCTTGTCCAGCTTGGTCTGTATAAGGATTTGTTTAGCCAAGCTGGTATCTCTGGAGATGCAGATATACCCTCCATATCTTTAGTTAGCTGTGGAGATTTTGTATTTTCTGTGGTGGATATTTTCTAGTGTTTTAATACTGACCGCATAGTACTCTGTCCTATCCTTTCTATTTAGCTAGAAGTGGCCTCCTTTGCTAAATTCTGATTTCAGTCTGTGTATGTTTTTTCCCTCTCCTCTCACAGTCAATATTTGTGGGGGGCTGTCTATCCTTTGGGGATTTTCTCTGAGGCAAGATAGTTTTCCCTTTTCTGTCTCTAGGGGTAATTAGTCCTCCGGCTGTGTCGAGATGTCTAGGGAGCGCTGGGTACATTCCACGGCTACTTCTAGTTGCGGTGTTAGGTTCAGGGTCTGCGGTCAGTACAGGTACCACCTTCTCCAGAATACGTCTCATGCTGCTCTTAGGCCACCAGATCATAACACATCAGGGGCTCTGCAAATGCAATGTGACACCTGCAGACCAATCCATCTAAGTCTGCATTCCAAATGGCACTCCTTCCCTTCCGAGCTCTGCCATGCGCCCAAACAGTGGTTCCCCCCACATATGGGGTATCAGCGTACTCAGGAAAAATTGGAGAACAACTTTTGGAGTCCAATTTATCCTATTACCCTTGTGAAAATACAAAACTGGGGGCTAAAAAATCATTTTTGTGAAAAAAAAAGAATTTTTATTTTCACGGCTCTGCGTTATACACTCACTGGCCACTTTATTAGGTACACCTGTCCAACTTCTTGTTAACACTTAATTTCTAATCAGCCAATCACATGGCGGCAACTCAGTGCATTTAGGCATGTAGACATGGTCAAGACAATCTCCTGCAGTTCAAACCGAGCATCAGTATGGGGAAGAAAGGTGATTTGAGTGCCTTTGAACGTGGCATGGTTGTTGGTGCCAGAAGGGCTGGTGTTATGGTTCTCAATGGCAAGAGAACATAGCCCAGCATACATAGGAACTAGCTCTTGGAAGGATGGAAACTTAAACTGACCATGAACTAAACCTGCCGCACAACTAACAGTAGCCGGGTAGCGTAGCCTGCGTTTTATCCCTAGACGCCCAGCGCCGGCCGGAGGACTAACTAATCCTGGCAGAGGAAAATATAGTCCTGGCTCACCTCTAGAGAAATTTCCCCGAAAGGCAGACAGAGGCCCCCACATATATTGGCGGTGATTTAAGATGAAAATGACAAACGTAGTATGAAAATAGGTTTAGCAAAATCGAGGTCCGCTTACTAGATAGCAGGAAGACAGAAAGGGTACTTTCATGGTCAGCTGAAAACCCTATCAATACACCATCCTGAAATTACTTTAAGACTCTAGTATTAACTCATAACATCAGAGTGGCAATTTCAGATCACAAGAGCTTTCCAGACACAGAAACGAAACTGCAGCTGTGAACTGGAACAAAATGCAAAAAACAAACAAGGACAAAAGTCCGACTTAGCTGTAAGTTGTCTGGTAGCAGGAACATGCACAGAAAGGCTTCTGATTACAATGTTGACTGGCATGGAAGTGACAGAGGAGCAAGGTTAAATAGCGACTCCCACATCCTGATGGGAACAGGTGAACAGAGGGGATGATGCACACAAGTTCAATTCCACCAGTGGCCACCGGGGGAGCCCAAAATCCAATTTCACAACAGTACCCCCCCCTCAAGGAGGGGGCACCGAACCCTCACCAGAACCACCAGGGCGATCAGGATGAGCCCTATGAAAGGCACGGACCAGATCGGAGGCATGAACATCAGAGGCAGTCACCCAAGAATTATCCTCCTGACCGTATCCCTTCCATTTGACCAGATACTGGAGTTTCCGTCTGGAAACACGGGAGTCCAAGATTTTTTCCACAACGTACTCCAACTCGCCCTCAACCAACACCGGAGCAGGAGGCTCAACGGAAGGCACAACCGGTACCTCATACCTGCGCAACAATGACCGATGAAAAACATTATGAATAGAAAAAGATGCAGGGAGGTCCAAACGGAAGGACACAGGGTTAAGAATCTCCAATATCTTGTACGGGCCGATGAACCGAGGCTTAAACTTAGGAGAAGAAACCCTCATAGGGACAAAACGAGAAGACAACCACACCAAGTCCCCGACAAAAAGCCGAGGACCAACCCGACGCCGGCGGTTGGCAAAAAGCTGAGTCTTCTCCTGGGACAACTTCAAATTGTCCACCACCTGCCCCCAAATCTGATGCAACCTCTCCACCACAGCATCCACTCCAGGACAATCCGAAGATTCCACCTGACCGGAGGAAAATCGAGGATGAAACCCCGAATTACAGAAAAAAGGAGACACCAAGGTGGCAGAGCTGGCCCGATTATTGAGGGCAAACTCCGCTAAAGGCAAAAAAGCAACCCAATCATCCTGATCTGCAGACACAAAACACCTCAAATATGTCTCCAAAGTCTGATTCGTCCGCTCGGTCTGGCCATTAGTCTGAGGATGGAAAGCAGACGAGAAAGACAAATCTATGCCCATCCTAGCACAGAATGCCCGCCAAAATCTAGACACGAATTGGGTTCCTCTGTCAGAAACGATATTCTCCGGAATACCATGCAAACGAACCACATTTTGAAAAAACAGAGGAACCAACTCGGAAGAAGAAGGCAACTTAGGCAGGGGAACCAAATGGACCATCTTAGAGAAACGGTCACACACCACCCAGATGACAGACATCTTCTGAGAAACAGGAAGATCCGAAATAAAATCCATCGAGATGTGCGTCCAAGGCCTCTTCGGGATAGGCAAGGGCAACAACAATCCACTAGCCCGAGAACAACAAGGCTTGGCCCGAGCACAAACGTCACAAGACTGCACAAAGCCTCGTACATCTCGTGACAGGGAAGGCCACCAGAAGGACCTTGCCACCAAATCCCTGGTACCAAAGATTCCAGGATGACCTGCCAACGCAGAAGAATGAACCTCAGAAATGACTTTACTGGTCCAATCATCAGGAACAAACAGTCTACCAGGTGGGCAACGATCAGGTCTATACGCCTGAAAATCCTGCAAGGCCCGCCGCAGGTCTGGAGAAACGGCAGACAATATCACTCCATCCTTAAGGATACCTGTAGGTTCAGAATTACCAGGGGAGTCAGGCTCAAAACTCCTAGAAAGGGCATCCGCCTTAACATTCTTAGAACCCGGTAGGTATGACACCACAAAATTAAACCGAGAGAAAAACAACGACCAGCGCGCCTGTCTAGGATTCAGGCGTCTGGCGGACTCAAGATAAATTAAATTTTTGTGGTCGGTCAATACCACCACCTGATGTCTAGCCCCCTCAAGCCAATGACGCCACTCCTCAAAAGCCCACTTCATGGCCAAAAGCTCCCGATTCCCAATATCATAATTCCGCTCGGCGGGCGAAAATTTACGAGAAAAAAAAGCACAAGGTTTCATCACGGAGCAGTCGGAACTTCTTTGCGACAAAACAGCCCCAGCTCCGATTTCAGAAGCGTCGACCTCAACCTGAAAAGGAAGAGCAACATCAGGCTGACGCAACACAGGGGCGGAAGAAAAGCGGCGCTTAAGCTCCCGAAAGGCCTCCACAGCAGCAGGGGACCAATCAGCAACATCAGCACCCTTCTTAGTCAAATCAGTCAATGGTTTAACAACATCAGAAAAACCAGCAATAAATCGACGATAAAAGTTAGCAAAGCCCAAAAATTTCTGAAGACTCTTAAGAGAAGAGGGTTGCGTCCAATCACAAATAGCCCGAACCTTGACAGGATCCATCTCGATGGAAGAGGGGGAAAAAATGTATCCCAAGAAGGAAATCTTTTGAACCCCAAAAACGCACTTAGAACCCTTCACACACAAGGAATTAGACCGCAAAACCTGAAAAACCCTCCTGACCTGCTGGACATGAGAGTCCCAGTCATCCGAAAAAATCAGAATATCATCCAGATACACGATCATAAATTTATCCAAATAATCACGGAAAATGTCATGCATAAAGGACTGAAAGACTGAAGGGGCATTTGAAAGGCCAAAAGGCATCACCAAATACTCAAAGTGGCCCTCGGGCGTATTAAATGCGGTTTTCCACTCATCCCCCTGCTTAATTCGCACCAAATTATACGCCCCACGGAGATCTATCTTAGAGAACCACTTGGCCCCCTTTATGCGAGCAAACAAATCAGTCAGCAGTGGCAACGGATATTGATATTTAACCGTGATTTTATTCAAAAGCCGATAATCAATACACGGCCTCAAAGAGCCATCTTTCTTAGACACAAAGAAAAAACCGGCTCCTAAGGGAGATGACGAAGGACGAATATGTCCCTTTTCCAAGGACTCCTTTATATATTCTCGCATAGCAGCATGTTCAGGCACAGACAGATTAAATAAACGACCCTTAGGGTATTTACTACCCGGAATCAAATCTATGGCACAATCGCACTCCCGGTGCGGAGGTAATGAACCAAGCTTAGGTTCTTCAAAAACGTCACGATAGTCAGACAAGAATTCAGGAATCTCAGAGGGAATAGATGACGAAATGGAAACCAAAGGTACGTCCCCATGCATCCCCTTACATCCCCAGCTTAACACAGACATAGCGTTCCAGTCGAGGACTGGGTTATTAGATTGCAGCCATGGCAATCCAAGCACCAACACATCATGTAGATTATACAGCACAAGAAAGCTAATAATTTCCTGATGATCCGGATTAATTCGCATAGTTACTTGTGTCCAGTATTGTGGTTTATTACTAGCCAATGGGGTGGAGTCAATCCCCTTCAGAGGTATAGGAGTTTCAAGAGGCTCTAAATCATACCCACAGCGTTTGGCAAAGGACCAATCCATAAGACTCAAAGCGGCGCCAGAGTCGACATAGGCATCCGCGGTAATAGATGATAAAGAACAAATCAGGGTCACAGAAATAATTAACTTAGACTGAAAAGTGCCAATTGAAACTGACTTATCAAGCTTCTTAGTACGCTTAGAGCATGCTGATATAACATGAGTTGAATCACCACAATAAAAGCACAACCCATTTTTTCGTCTAAAATTCTGCCGTTCGCTTCTGGACAGAATTCTATCACATTGCATATTCTCTGGCGTCTTCTCAGTAGACACCGCCAAATGGTGCACAGGTTTGCGCTCCCGCAGACATCTATCGATCTGGATAGCCATTGTCATGGACTCATTCAGACCCGCAGGCACAGGGAACCCCACCATAACATCCTTAACGGCATCAGAGAGACCCTCTCTGAAATTCGCCGCCAGGGCGCACTCATTCCACTGAGTAAGCACAGACCATTTACGGAATTTTTGGCAGTATATTTCAACTTCATCTTGCCCCTGAGATAGGGACATCAAGGCTTTTTCCGCCTGAAGCTCTAAATGAGGTTCCTCATAAAGCAACCCCAAGGCCAGAAAAAACGCATCCACATTGATCCCCTGGAGCCAATGCAAAAGCCCAATCTTGAGGGTCGCCCCGGAGCAAGGAAATCACAATCCTGACCTGCTGAGCAGGATCTCCAGCAGAGCGAGATTTCAGGGACAAAAACAACTTGCAATTATTTTTGAAATTTTGAAAGCAAGATCTATTCCCCGAGAAAAATTCAGGCAAAGGAATTCTAGGTTCAGATATAGGAACATGAACAACAAAATCTTGTAAATTTTGAACTTTCGTGGTGAGATTATTCAAACCTGCAGCTAAACTCTGAATATCCATTTTAAACAGGTGAACACAGAGCCATTCCAGGATTAGAAGGAGAGAGAGAGAGGAAGGCTGCAATATAGGCAGACTTGCAAGTGATTCAATTGAAAGCACACTCAGAACTGAAGGAAAAAAAAAAAAAAAAAATTTTTCAGCAGACTTCTTTTTTCTCTCCTTTCTCTGCCAATTAATTTAACCCTTTGTGGGCCGGTCAAACTGTTATGGTTCTCAATGGCAAGAGAACATAGCCCAGCATACATAGGAACTAGCTCTTGGAAGGATGGAAACTTAAACTGACCATGAACTAAACCTGCCGCACAACTAACAGTAGCCGGGTAGCGTAGCCTGCGTTTTATCCCTAGACGCCCAGCGCCGGCCGGAGGACTAACTAATCCTGGCAGAGGAAAATATAGTCCTGGCTCACCTCTAGAGAAATTTCCCCGAAAGGCAGACAGAGGCCCCCACATATATTGGCGGTGATTTAAGATGAAAATGACAAACGTAGTATGAAAATAGGTTTAGCAAAATCGAGGTCCGCTTACTAGATAGCAGGAAGACAGAAAGGGTACTTTCATGGTCAGCTGAAAACCCTATCAATACACCATCCTGAAATTACTTTAAGACTCTAGTATTAACTCATAACATCAGAGTGGCAATTTCAGATCACAAGAGCTTTCCAGACACAGAAACGAAACTGCAGCTGTGAACTGGAACAAAATGCAAAAAACAAACAAGGACAAAAGTCCGACTTAGCTGGAAGTTGTCTGGTAGCAGGAACATGCACAGAAAGGCTTCTGATTACAATGTTGACCGGCATGGAAGTGACAGAGGAGCAAGGTTAAATAGCGACTCCCACATCCTGATGGGAACAGGTGAACAGAGGGGATGATGCACACAAGTTCAATTCCACCAGTGGCCACCGGGGGAGCCCAAAATCCAATTTCACAACAGGCTGGTCTGAGTATTTCAGAAACTGCTGATCTACTGGGATTTTCACGCACAACCATCTCTAGGGTTTACAGAGAATGGCCCGAAAAAGAAAAAAAATCCAGTGAGCGGCAGTTCTGTGGGCGGAAATGCCTTGTTGATGCCAGAGGTCAGAGGAGAATGGGCAGACTGGTTCGAGCTGATAGAAAGGCAACAGTGACTCAAATCGCCACCCGTTACAACCAAGGTAGGCCTAAGAGCATCTCTGAATGCACAGTGCATTGAACTTTGAGGCAGATGGGCTACAGCAGCAGAAGACCACACCGGGTACCACTCCTTTCAGCTAAGAACAGGAAACTGAGGCTACAATTTGTACAAGCTCATCGAAATTGGACAGTAGAAGATTGGAAAAACGTTGCTTGGTCTGATGAGTCTCGATTTCTGCTGCGACATTTGGATGGTAGGGTCAGAATTTGGCGTAAACAACATGAAAGCATGGATCCATCCTGCCTTGTATGGAGCATCTTTGGGATGTGCAGCCGACAAATCTGCGGCAACTGTGTGATGCCATCATGTCAATATGGACCAAAATCTCTGAGGAATGCTTCCAGCACCTTGTTGAATCTATGCCACGAAGAATTGAGGCAGTTCTGAAGGCAAAAGGGGGTCCAACCCGTTACTAGCATGGTGTACCTAATAAAGTGGCCGGTGAGTGTAAACTGTAGTGAAACACTTGGGGGTTCAAAGTTCTCACAACACATCTAGATAAGTTCCTTGGGAGGCCTAGTTTCTAATATGGGGTCACTTGTGGGGGGGTTGTACTGTTTGGGTACATCAGGGGCTCTGCAAATGCAACGTGACGCCTGCAGACCAATCCATCTAAGTCTGCATTCCAAATGGCGCTCCTTCCCTTCTGAGCTCTGCCATGCGCCCAAACAGTGGTTCCCCCCCACATATGGGGTATTAGCGTACTCAGGACAAATTGGACAACAACTTTTGGGGTCCAATTTCTCCTGTTACCCTTGGGAAAATAAAAAACTGGGGGCTAAAAAATTATTTTTGTGGAAAAAAAAAATTCTTATTTTCACGGCTCTGCGTTATAAACTGTAGTGAAACACTTGGGGGTTCAAAGCTCTCAAAACACATCTAGATAAGTTCCTTAGGGGGTCTACTTTCCAAAATGGTGTCACTTGTGGGGGGTTTTAATGTTTAGGCACATCAGGGGCTCTCCAAACACGACATGGTGTCCCATCTCAATTCCAGTCAATTTTGCATTGAAAAGTCAAATAACGCTCCTTCCCTTCCGAGCTCTGCTATGCGCCCAAACAGTGGTTTACCCCCACATATGGGGTATCGTTGTACTCAGGACAAATTGCACAACAACTTTTGTGGTCTAATTTCTTCTCTTACCCTTGGGAAAATAAAAAATTGGGGGCGAAAATATAATTTTTGTGAAAAAATATGATTTTGTATTTTTACGGCTCTGCATTATAAACTTCTGTGAAGCACTTGTTGGGTCAAAGTGCTCACCACACATCTAGATAAGTTCCTTAAGGGGTCTACTTTCCAAAATGGTGTCACTTGTGGGGGGTTTCAATGTTTAGGCACATCAGGGGCTCTCCAAACGCAACATGGCGTCCCATCTCAATTCCAGTCAATTTTGCATTGAAAAGTCAAATGGCGCTCCTTCCCTTCCGAGCTCTGCCATGCACCCAAACAATGGTTTACACCGACATATGGGGTATCAGCGTACTCAGGACAAATTGCACAACAATTTTTGGGGTCCAATTTCTTCTCTTACCCTTGGGAAAATAAAAAATTGGGGGTGAAAAGATCATTTTTGTGAAAAAATATGATTTTTTATTTTTACGGCTCTGCATTATAAACTTCTGTGAAGCACTTGGTGGGTCAAAGTGCTCACCACACATCTAGATAAGTTCCTTAAGGGGTCTACTTTCCAAAATGGTGTCACTTGTGGGGGGTTTCAATGTTTAGGCATATCAGGGGCTCTCCAAATGCAACATGGTGTCCCATATAAATTCCAGTCAATTTTGCATTGAAAAGTCAAATGGCGCTCCTTTCCTTCCGAGCTCTGCCATGCGCCAAAACAGTGGTTTACCCCCACATATGGGGTATCAGCGTACTCAGGACAAATTGTACAACAACTTTTGGGGTCCATTTTCTCCTGTTTCCCTTGGTAAAATTGGAGCTGAAATAAATTTTGTGTGAAAAAAAGTTAAATGTTCATTTTTATTTTATTTAAACATTCCAAAAAATCCTGGGAAACACCTAAAGGGTTAATAAACTTCTTGAAAGTGGTTTTGAGCACCTTTAGGGGTGCAGTATTTAGAATGGTGTTACACTTGGGTATTTTCTATCATATAGACCCCTCAAAATGACTTCAAATGAGATGTGGTCCATAAAAAAAAATGGTGTTGTAAAAATGAGAAATTTCTGGTCAACTTTTAACCCTTATAACTCCCTAACAAAAAAAAAATTTTGGTTCCAAAATTGTGCTGATGTAAAGTAGACATGTGGGAAATGTTACTTATTAAGTATTTTGCATGACATATCTCTGTGATTTAAGGGCATAAAAATTCAAAGTTGGAAAATTGTGAAATTTTAAACATTTTCGCCAAATTTCCGTTTTTTTTCACAAATAAACGCAAGTTATATCGAATAAATTTTACCACTAGCATGAAGTACAATATCTCACGAGAAAACAGTGTCAGAATCGCCAAGATCCGTTGAAGCGTTCCAGAGTTATAACCTCATAAAGGGACAGTGGTCAGAATTGTAAAAATTGGTCCGGTCATTAACGTGCAAACCACCCTCGGGGCTTAAGGGGTTAAGCAACCTTTGCTATCCTGTTTCTGGCACCCCTTAATCTAAAAGATCATATAGTTCATGCAGACATAGGCCCCCTCTATAAAACCCCAAGATAACAATTCCTCTAGAATTCTAAATGGGTCACATAGCCATGCATACAATGTGTAATGTCAGCGCCAACATCACTGCACAACCCACTTTCCTCCTCCCGGCAGGGACACCAACGTGCTCACTGCCACAGCAGCACTGTTTCAGTCCCTGCTGCAGCTTCTTCTAGCAAGACATATGCATGGTGTGCAGGTTTCCAGAGAGTTTGATAAGGGTGCATAGTCTCCCCGCTTATTAAAGGAGCAGCACGCACTACAGAAAATGTCCCCAGCCAATAGTTAAGAGACATCAAGTACTTAAGGCACTTTCCCCTGTAGGGAGGTTCCAAAGCAACATTAGTGTCTAGTGTGTACACTTCCTACTTAGGTGTAAGGTTCCTTTATCTGTCCTACCTATACCTGGTCCTGTCCAAACCTGACCTCATACTTGTCCTGTCTGTACCTTATCCTGACCAACCTTGTTCCCATCTGTAACTTGTTCCTTCCACTCCTGTCCAGTCTGAACTAGCACCTACATCCTGCACCTGAAGTTTGAACTGTGTTCCAGAACCTGCCGTGCCTGTACCAGGTCTAGTATCCATCGTGTCAACCAGCCGAACTGCATCTATCCATTCTGTGAATCAGTTCCTGGCTGGTCTGACTCTCACAGTTCATCCCTGCCTCCCTTTCCTTTTGGGATCAGCTGCTGCAGCTCCGGGGTCTATCCTGGAGTGGTACCTGGTGTCCACCTAAAGCTCAAGTCTAACCACAACATCAGGGACTCTAGCAAAGCACCAGGTAGATTTTTACATGTGAATCTTCAATTATAGTCTATGTGATCAAGTGCCTTTGTATGTTAGTGAGACTTCTCAAAATGTACTGGACCACATTTCTAACAAGATATACTGTAGTTACAAAGCTATATAGTTTGAAAAAAGACACAGGTCTTTGAAGTTCAACCTTTCTCCACCAGTTAAGCATTCTCTATCACTAGATCAGTACTCCCCAAACTGTTTTACCTTGAGAGCATCTTTGCATTCTGAGACATTATAGAAGTTATATTGTGAACAATAACAAATAAGTATTTATTTAAGGGTTATCACTGGTTATTCTAGTTATTGTGGGTCAGGGGGCAAGTGTATTTACTATTCTTTTTTATGGTATATTTATGTAGCCTAAAACTTGTGCCAGTTATGTCCAAAAATTTAGAAATTGACTGGCTCTGTGTGTAGCCCCCTGTGCTTATCCACATAGTGGATGGGTGCTGAACGCTTATGGAGGAAAACTCGCACCCCAGAAGACTTCTTGCACTTCAAATTTATGTTAAGGACCTATAACTCTGCCCTTCACCTTGCCAAACAGACCTACTTCACCACCCTGATCTCCTCACTATCCAACAACCCCAAGAAACTTTTTGACACATTTCACTCCCTCCTCAGGCCAAAAGCACAAGACCCTATCACAGACATTTGTGCTGATGACCTGGCCTCCCACTTTATAGAGAAAATAGATAACATCCATCAGGAAATCCGCTCCCAGACACCAAGTGCAATGACTCCCATTCCTCCCTGCATCTCCCCTGGCTCACTCTCCACATTCGATCCCATCACAGAAGAAGAAGTCTCCAAGCTCCTCTCCTCTTCTCGTCCGACTACATGCACCACCGACCCCATTCCCTCACACCTCCTCCAGTCTCTCTCTCCAGTCGTCACAACTCACCTAACTGCAATCTTTAATCTCTCCCTCTCCTCTGGCATTTTCCCCTCCTCCTTCAAACACTCTATCATTACTCCATTACTAAAAAAACCCACCCTTGACCCATCATGTGCAAACAACTACAGACCGGTCTCCAATCTACCCTTCATCTCAAAACTCCTGGAGCGCCTAGTCTACTCCCGCCTTACCCGTTACCTCTCCACTCATTCCCTCCTAGACCCTTCACAGTCCGGGTTCCGCCCCCTACATTCAACAGAAACTGCACTCATCAAGGTGACCAATGACCTTCTGACAGCAAAATGTAACGGTGACCACTCTCTGCTCATTCTCCTCGATCTTTCTGCAGCTTTCGACACTGTTGACCACCCTCTCCTACTCTCTAGGCTCCAGTCACTAGGCATTAAGAACACTGCTCTCTCCTGGTTCTCTTCCTATCTTTCTGAACGCTCCTTCAGTGTTCTGTTCTCCGGCTCCACTTCATCTCCTCTTCCTCTCACTGTCGGGGTACCTCAGGGCTCAGTCCTTGGCCCCCTTCTCTTCTCCCTCTACACGGCCCCAATTGGACAGACCATCAGCAGATTTGGCTTTCAGTACCATCTTTATGCTGATGACACACAACTATACACATCAGCCCCTGACCTTACCCCCGCTGTACTACAGAACGCCACTGACTGTCTGTCTGCAGTCTCTAACATCATGTCCGCTCTCTATCTGAAGCTCAACCTCTCCAAAACTGAACTTCTTCTGCTCCCGCCTTCTACTAACCTCCCTAAATCTGACATTTCCCTCTCCGTGGGTGGCACCATAATAACACCCCGGCAGCAGGCACGCTGTCTGGGTGTCATGTTTGACTCCGATCTCTCCTTCACCTCCCACATACAATCTCTTGCCCGCTCGTGCCGCTTACACCTAAAGAACATCTCTAGAATCCGCCCTTTTCTCACCATGGAGACAACAAAAACTCTCACTGTCGCCCTAATCCACTCCCGTCTGGACTACTGTAACTCTCTTTTAATTGGCCTCCCCCTCACGCGACTTTCCCCTCTCCAGTCTATCCTTAATGCAGCAGCCAGGGTCGTCCATCTGGCTAATCGTTACTCGGACGTGTCCGCTCTTCGCCAGTCATTACACTGGCTGCCCATTCATTACAGGATACAATTCAAAGTACTTGTTCTCACCCACAAAGCTCTCCACAGTGCGGCACCCCCTTACATCTCCTCCCTCATTTCTGTCTATCGGCCTAACCGACCTCTGCGCTCTGCAAACGACTTTCGACTAACCTCTGCACTAATCCGTACCTCCCACTCCCGACTCCAAGACTTCTCCCGTGCTGCGCCAATCCTCTGGAATGCTCTACCCCAAGATATTAGGACCATCCACAACTTGCATAGCTTTAGGCGCTCACTCAAAACTCATTTGTTCAGAGCGGCCTATCGCGTTCCCTAATCAGTCATTTTATGTTTGTGTGTGTGTGTGTAGCCCATTCACTATCTCACCTACCCCCCACCCCCTGAAGATGGCTGGACCATCATTGTAAATACATCATTGTAAATACACACCTGTACTTTGTATCTCCCCACCTCATTGTAGATTGTAAGCTCTCACGAGCAGGGTCGTCTTATTTTGCTTTATTGCTGTATTGTTAACATTGTTACCTATGACTGTTGTGTTTGAAACTGTTAAACTGTAAAGCGCTGCGGAATATGTTGGCGCTATATAAATAAAGATTATTATTATTATTATTATTAGGTGCCCTCTGCTATTTATATAGCGCAGTTTGGCTGGTAAAACAGACCAGACAACAGCATGCTGTAGCTTTTTTCACAGCAGATAGGTTCATATTTCACAGTACACATCTCAAAAATAAGTTTGAATGTACCTTAACCCCTCATTGACCGAGACAATTTGACCTTAATGACCAGGCCAAATTTTTTAAATCTGACTGTCACTTTATGTGATATTACTTTATTCTGTAGAATGTAAGTCCGCAAGGACAGGGTCCTCTCCACTCTGTACCAGTCTGTCATTGTAAATTTGTTTACTGTAAACGATATCTATAACTCTGTACGTAACCCCTTTTCTCATGTACAGCACCATGGAATCAATAGTGCTATATAAATTAATAATAATAATAACAATAATAATTATATCCTAAGTCATATTACAAGACTCGTTAAAGGGTTGATTGTGACTTGTAGGATCGCTACTTCTAACAGGTGGCACTATAGAGTTCAAGTCCTCCTTTTCTTTGAAGAGGCAATTTGCATATTTATGTGATAATAATAACTCTTGAATGCTTCAACAGATCCCAGTGATTCTGAGACTGTTTTCTTGTGACATGTTGTCCTTCATAATACTTGTAACATTTGTTCAATATGACTTTTAATAACTTTTAATTCTTATGCCTTTAAATCACAAAGTTATGTCACACAAAATACAGCTCTGGCAAAAATTAAGAGACCACTGCAAAATGTTCAGTTTGTCTGATTTTTCTCATTATAGGTATATTTTGAGTAAAATGTAAATTGTTCATGTATTCATTAAACTTGTGACAACATGTCTCCGAATTTCCAAGCAATACATTTAGTATTTTTTTTCTGAAAAGGAGAAATGGTCAAAATAAAAAACCCCAGTGCTTTCAGACCTCAAATAATGCAAAGAAACCAAGTTCATAATCATTTAGAAACAACAATACTAATGTTTTAACTCAGGAAGAGTTTAAAAATCATGGTTATTCCACAAAATATTGATTTCTGATCACAGCTTTCATGCGTCTTGGCATGCTTTCCACCAGTGTTTCACACTGCTTCTGGCGCAAAAATGTAAGAAGTTCTTCTTTGTTTGATGGCTTGTGACTATCCATCATCCTCTTGATTACATTCCAGAGGTTTTCAATGGGGTTCAGGTCTGGAGATTAGGCTGTCCATGACAGGGTTTTGATGTGGTGGTCTCTTAATTTTTACCAGAGCTGTAGTTATTAATTAACATTTTCTACATGTATATGTTACTGTAAAAGTCAGAAGGGCGGTAAAACCTAGG